>NC_041388.1:405620954-405757781 GCF_002162155.2 Triticum dicoccoides | reverse complement strand
TACCTAATTGTTTAGAGAGCGAAATGACCGTAAAATTGAAAATCACTACAAAATGAATCCTGAAAATGTTGAAACTTGGCATGGTATCATCATATCACCCGCATAGCATGCGCGAAAGAGTAGAGAGGGTCACGGCGAAAACTGGACGCACTTCGTGTACAAACTGGACAAACTCTTTCAGAGTATCAGGGTTTCGGAAGAGAACTCATCTGTTACATGGCCACTTCAATGTTTTTTAAACTTATTTGAACTCCGGACTTCTTTTGTGTTTAGTATGCAGCATTCAAAGCGACGTCATCAATTTCCAACATGTTCTGACATTATTTGTTGTTTTTCGGTCATTTACCTAATTGTTTAGAGAGCTAAATGACCGTGAAATTGAAAATCACTACAAAATGAATCCTGAAAATGTTGAAACTTGGCATGGTATCATCATATCACCCGCATAGCATGCGTGAAAGAGTAGAGAGGGTCACGGCAAAAACTGGACGCACTTCATGTACAAACTGGACAAACTCTTTCAGAGTATCAGGGTTTCGGACAAGAACTCATCTGTTACATGGCCACTTCAATGTTTTTTAAACTTATTTGAACTTCAGACTTCTTTTGTGTTTAGTATGCAGCATTCAAAGCGACATCATCAATTTCCATCATGTTCTGACATCATTTGTTGTTTTTCAGTCATTTACCTAATTGTTTAGAGAGCTAAATGACGTGAAATTGAAAATCACTACAAAATGAATCCTGAAAATGTTGAAACTTGGTATGGTATCATCATATCACCCGCATAGCATGCGCGAAAGAGTAGAGAGGGTCACGGCAAAAACTGGATGCACTTCGTGTACAAACTGGACATACTCTTTCGGAGTATCAGGGTTTCGGACGAGAACTCATCTGTTAGACGGCCACTTCAATATTTTTAAACTTATTTGAACTCCGGACTTCTTTTGTGTTCAGTATGCAGCATTCAAACTGACGTCATCAATTTCCAACATGTTCTGACATCATTTGTTGTTTTTTGGTCATTTACCTAATTGTTTAGAGAGCTAAATGACCGTGAAATTGAAAATCACTACAAAATGAATCCTGAAAATGTTGAAACTTGGCATGGTATCATCATATCACCCGCATAGCATGCGCAAAAGAGTAGAGAGGGTCACGGCAAAAACTAGACGCACTTCGTGTACAAACTGGACATACTCTTTCGGAGTATCAGGGTTTCGGACGAGAACTCATCTGTTACACGGCCACTTCAATGTTTTTTAAACTTATTTGAACTCCGAACTTCTTTTGTGTTTAGTATGCAGCATTCAAAGCGACGTCATCAATTTCCAACATGTTCTGACATCATTTGTTGTTTTACAGTCATTTACCTAATTGTTCAGTATGCAGCATTCAATTTCGAGAAGAAAATAAATAGAAGAAAAGAAATAATGCAGAAAAGAAAAAAACTATACAAAAAATTACTCAAAAATAAATAGAAGAAAATAAATAATCCAGAAAATAAAAAACTATATAAAAAACTACTCAAAAATAAATAGAAGAAAATAAATAATGCAAAAAAGAAAAAACTATATAAAAATTTTGTTGGCGCGCTGTCCAGTGGGCCTGCCAGACCTAGGGTGTGCAAATGCAGGCCAGAAGGGCCAGCAGGCTCACTGGGCAGCGCGCCCTAATTAATTAGGCCCAGAAGCCTGCTATATAGAGGAGTTCGAAGAGGTAGCCGCGGCTGGGTTTATAAACCAGTGTGGCTGCCCTTCGCCCGGCGAGGTGGGACTAAACTTTGGGGTGGCAGCGCGAGGCCTTTAGTACCGGTTGGTGGCTCCAACCGGTACTAAAGACCACCCTTTAGTACCGGTTGGAACCACCAACCGGTACTAAAGGCCTGCTCTTCCCGCCTCTTGGCCTGGCCAAAGTTGGTCTTTAGTACCGGTTGGTGGCTCCAACCGGTACTAAAGGCCTCTCCTATATATACAACACTTACGAAAATTCAGTTAGATCTCCCACTTCTTTCGTCTCCAACCTCTCGCACGCCGCTCGAACCCGTCCTCGCCGCCCGTCGCCCGTCGTCCGTCGTCGTCGTCGCTGTCCCCGCCGCCGCCCGTCGTCGTCACCGTCTCGCCGCCGCCCCGAACGCCGCGCGCCGCCGTCCATCGTCGTCCCGCCGTGGTCCCGTACGAATCTCGCTCTCGTGTATACCCGCCGCGCCGCCGTCCGTCATCGTCGCACCCGGCCCGTATGGCGGCGCCCCCGCCCGTACGTACGCCGCCGCCCCTGCCCCGTACGCCGGCGCCCCCGCTCGTACGTACGGGGCGGTGGCGTACGGGGCCACACACATACACACATACACACACATGCATATATACGTACACACTGCACACACACACACACACACACATACACACACACATTTTTTTTACTTATTTTCTGTTTTTTAGAAAAGTTAATTAGATGATCGAATGTTTGATTAATGTCGAATGTTAGGTGAATTAGCTAGATAGAAAATTGTCGAACTAGAGATTTGAACTAGTTGAATAATTAATATAACTAGTTTATTTTTAGTAAGAAAATTATTGAACTAGTTTATTTAGGTATATGAGATTTGAACTAGTTCAATAATTAATATAACTAGTTTATTTTTAGTAAGAAAATTGTCGAACTAGTTTATTTAGGTATATGAGATTTGAACTAGTTCAATAATTAATATAACTAGTTTATTTAGGTATATGAGATTTGAACTAGTTCAATAATTAATATAACTAGTTTATTTTTAGTAAGAAAATTTAGGTATCTGAGATTTGATGATCTAATTAAAATATTATTTGTTAATGAGTTTTTTAGTTTATTTAATTTTTTTATATATTTTGAGTTTATATAAATGTTAGATTAATGTCGAATGTTAGATGAATTAGATAGAAAAGTTAAATATATAGTAATGTCAATTGTTAGAGATGAATATAGTTAGATATATTAATGTCAAATGTTAGATGAATATATATTTGGCTAGATATTAATTAATGTTAGATAGTAATAGGTGTTTAATGTTTCACCTATATGAACATAGGAAATGTCATCTGATGACGAAAAAGATTTCATTATATGCGAACACTGTGAAGACCAGCGCGGCCTGTGCGACAGAAATTTCCTTGTTGATGGTAGGCGCTTCAGCATCAAGCTGGATGAGATATTCGAAGTTGATACAGTAAGTCACTTTGTCAATTATTATTTGAATGCAAAACTTATGCTTCATTTGCTTCAACATATAATTTTAAATTTTCACTATTCTACTAGCGCATCCCCTGCCATGCAAGAATTTTTGTCTTGGATAAGATAGGTTTTAGTGCTATAGATGATATGGAGGTAAAGAGAGTTTACTTGAAGACGGAGCATGGGTATACTTTCAATGTCAAATTATATAATGGAGACACATACACCCATTTTGAATGCAAAACTTGGCAAGCACTATGCAAGGCTTATGCATTTGAGCCTGGTATGGTTGTCACCTTTGATATTCGTCCGGAAGATGATATTGAAGGTAATATAGACATCTGGGTCGATGTGCAAATGCCTCCAGTTCTACCATTATGTGAGTTTTTCTCAACCATGCATGCATATGTTTATGTCTTTGATACAGTTTATTCAAAAATAGTTGACAACTAATTTGTATTGTCAGCTTATTTCGGTTCAAGCAAACATGTCCGGCGCTTGGTAGACAGGACCTACTACTGCCCCGGGGCTCAACTAAACTGCGAGGAGATAAGTCATTATGTTTCATGGCTTGAGAATCTTAATACTGTCAAGACAAATTTTTTTCCTGAACTTAGAAATGTTAGTACTCAAAACGTGCGACCAATGGTGATCGTATTGAACTACGGTCACATCTATAATCGAAAGATGGTAAGATTTTAACTATTTGTCCTTAATTAGTGCATCTTTTGCATACATTATTTTTGAAGCTAAACTTTCATTGCTTAGTATATTAATTACTATACGATGTTCTTCAACAGGGACTTCCGATGATAGTTGTGCCTCAGTGGATCGAGACTAAAGGTGACATGTCAATGGTTAGCTTACGGCCAAGATATCCTACATTGCACATGAGTGCATTCAGGATTTCTGAAAGGGAAGAATGCTTAATAGTGAAAGATTGGAGCAAAATTGTTAACGATCGCAGAGAAGTACTAGGGGGCAGCAAGGAGAAGCGCAACCCAAGATTAGGAGACAGATTCTTCTGCATGCTCCAGTATGATGAATCAGGAGAGCTATACATGTTCTATGCTATTCTACCTGAGAGGGAGCAACACTAGTTCATGCTCTTAATTAGTGTCTCATGTCCGTGTCCTGAACTTCGATGTTGGTGATGATTATGTTGAACTCGATGATATCTTTGCTTCTGTTACAAAGTGAATGTTTCCTCTTTAAGCTAGCCAGTGTTGGTGATGATTAGATAGCTAGCGGTAATGACTATGATGATTAAATAGTGGTAATTAGACGACTACGATGATTTTTAGCTAGCTAGATTTATTTATTTATTAATATGCGATGATGATGATGATGATGACGACTACAACTCATTATAACGTAAAACAATCCTAAATAAATTGATAACACAAATTTAATTGAAAAATACAAAATAAAACAAAAACCCACAAACATTTAGTACCGGTTGGTGTTACCAACCGGTACTAAAGGGCTCCCGCCCCCCGGAGCTGACTCGTGCCACGTGGTTTCCCTTTAGCACCGATTCGTGCTGAACCGGTACTAAAGGGGGGGCCTTTAGTGCCCACACTTTAGTGCCGGTTACGGAACCGGCACTAAAGGGCCTTACGAGCCGGTGCTATTGCCCGGTTCTACACTAGTGTGAGCCAGCTTCTGCTCCAATTACTGAGTCTATTCCTAAACCAACTTCAAAGAAGAGAGGTGTTCTATTCCTCAGTCCCGAAGATATGCAAGAGGCAAAGAAATCTATGAAAGAAAAAGGTATTAAAGCTGAAGATGTTAAGAATTTACCTCCTATTGAAGAAATACATGGTCTTAATATACCGCCTGTTGAAGAAACATATGATCTTGATTCTTTATTTATTGAAGAACCTCCTGATCCCGATATCCCAACACAGGTAGTAAAGGTAAATTCTCTCTATAGATATGATAAAGCTGAAGTCCCTCCTACTAAAATTGCTAGTCAGTGCTTGGATGAGTTTGATAACTTTATGTTTAAGCAAGACGACTTCAATTCTTATTTTGGTAGACAATTAAAAGAAAATGCTTATATGATTAGACGCTTGGGTGATTATATGGCTAATATTAAAGGTGAGCTTAAACTTGTTAGCAAACATGCTTCTATGGTTACCACGCAAGTAGAACAAGTGCTTAAAGCTCAAAAAGAAGTGCTTGATGAAATGAATAGTAAGAAAAATGATTATGCTGTTAGAGTGGCTACTAGAACTGGTAGAATGACTCAGGAACCTTTGTATCCTAAAGGCCACCTTAAGAGAATCGAGCAAGATTCTGAGAGAAATAATATTGATGTTTCTAGTTCTTCAAAAAAGAAGAAAAAGAAAAATGATAGAACTGTGCAAACTTCTAGTGAACTTACTGCTGAACCACCTGATAATCCAAATGATATATCTATGTCTGATGCTGAAACACAATCTGGTAATGAACATGAACCTAATGAAAATATTAATGATGATGTTCATGATGATGCTCAACCTAGTAATGACAATGATGTAGAAATTGAACCTGCTGTTGATCTTGATAACCCACAATCAAAGAATCAACGTTATGATAAAAGAGACTTTGTTGCTAGGAAACATGGTAAAGAAAGGGAACCTTGGGTTCAGAAACCCATGCCTTTTCCTCCAAAACCATCCAAGAAAAAGGATGATGAGGATTTTGAGCGCTTCGGTGAAATGATTAGGCCTATCTTTTTGCGTATGCGATTAACTGATATGCTCAAAACAAATCCTTATGCTAAATATATGAAGGATATCATTACTAATAAAAGAAAGATACCGGAAGCTGAAATTTCCACCATGCTTGCTAATTATACTTTTAAGGGTAGAATACCAAAGAAACTTGGAGACCCCGGAGTACCTACTATACCTTGCTCCATTAAAAGAAATTATATTAAAACTGCTTTATGTGATCTTGGAGTCGGTGTTAGTGTTATGCCTCTCTCTTTATATCGTAGACTTGACTTGAATAAGCTGACACCTACTGAAATATCTTTGCAAATGGCTGACAAATCAACTGCTATACCTGTCGGTATTTGTGAGGATGTGCCTGTTGTGGTTGCAAACGTTACTATTTTAACAGACTTTGTTATACTTGATATTCCCAAGGATGATAGTATGTCTAGTATTCTTGGAAGACCTTTTCTTAATACTATAGGGGCTGTTATTGATTGCAACAAAGGCAATGTCACTTTTCATGTTAATGGTAATGAGCATACGGTACACTTTCCGAGGAAACAACCTCAAGTTCGTAGTATCAACTCCATTGGAAAAATTCCATCGATTATAATTGGAGGTTTTGAATTTCCTCTTCCTACTGTCAAAAAGAAATATGATATACTTATTATAGGGGATGTGCATATCCCCGTTGAGGTAACTTAGTGTTATTCGAAATTTCTTTGGTTTCATGATTATCGGAATGAGTTTGTTAACAAGACTTGATCAACCTTGTTAGTGGATTCTTTTTGATGAGCATGAGATGGATGAAACTAGAAGCACAACCTTCTGTACCCTCTCTATATTTTCTGTTAATTAGTAGAAATAAAGTAAAAATAGTATTTTCCGTCTGTTTCCTGGCTTATCCGTGTAATATAAAAATATCCCGAAAATAAAAGTCCTCAGAATGCCATGCCAATTTAATATGATTTTTTCGGGAATATTTGAGGATTTACTGTGAAAAAATTACCGCGGGAGGAGCTGCCACCTGGCCACGAGGGTGGTGGGCGCGCCCCCCCTCTAGGGCGCGCCCCCTGCCTCGTGGGCCCATGGTGGCCCTCCCCCACTTATCCCAGCACCCATCTTCTTCCTCTGTCTCACACAAACCCGAAAAACCAACTCAAGCACGAGTTCTAGCCACTTTTGCTGTGATTTTCGATCTCCTTGCTCAAAGCACCTCTCGCAAAACTGCTTGTGGAGATTATTCCTTGGTATGTGACTCCTCCATTGGTCCAATTAGTTTTTGTTCTAGTGCTTTATTCTTTGCAAATTTTTGCTGCATAGGTGACCATGTTCTTGAGCTTGCATGTCAAATTTATATGGTTCCAAGTAGTTCTAATGCTTGATTTAGGCTCTAGGCACTTGTAGGAGTAGTTGCTATCAGTTTTATTGAAGTTGGTTCACTTTTCTTTGAATTTACTAAAAATTTCAGATTATTTCAGAAAAATAATGAGGAGACTTTTGAGGGGTTCATCGAGACGAAGCTCAAAGGATAAACAAAATGAAGAAGCTTAGAGGCCCAAATATAATTTGCCTCGTACCGCGGAGATCCGGCCGTGTGAATGGCCTTCTGATAATTTCTTGAGAGAGGCCAGGATTTATGAGGATTTCTATTCATTGATTAAGAATGCTGGCCTCACCGATTTCATCCACGACCAACGTCCACGGTATCTCTTACTCACAAATACTTTTGTGCAAAACTTCTACTTTTTCCCTAAAGACTCACCTCCTTCAGTAGAGTTTCATTTATATGACATTGTGAAGAAAATGCCATTATCTGAATTTTGCGCAGTCTGCAACATACCTCCTGATGGTATCTTAGAGGAACCACCTCGTAAAGAGTTGGAACCATTTATTAACCGTATCTCTATGGGAGAAACCAGGAATGTTTCTGATGCAAGAATCACTAGCATACATTTTCCTGTGTTACGCTATTTTGCTTTATTTGCTAGTCGATGCTTGATTGGTCGTGGGAACTGTGGGAACCTTAGTGTTCCTGATATTATTATTCTATTCCATGGTTTATACCGCGACAACACTGTCAGTATGGGCGGAATTATTGCTAGGCGGTTGAGTCTGAACCGTACTAAAGGCCCCATCTTTGGAGGCATTTATGCTTCTCGCCTTGCTGCACACTTTAACATAGCTATTAGGCATTATGAGAAAGAAGAAAAATTACTGCCTAATGCTTATCTAGACTATAAGAGCATGATAGCTCATTATTTTCTTGTTAAGGACAAGAATGGAGAGCTCAAATATAAGTTATACTTTGGTAAACATTATCCTGAAACTATTATGTTGCCTGATCCTTCTTTGTTTAATTTTGTAGGACCCTACCTCGTTACGTGGGCTGCCGTCCAAGCTTACAAGAATCCTGTACCAGCCCCGGAACAGGAACCACAAGATGATCCTCCACGACAATCTGTTTATTCTTCGGATCCAGAGATGACATTCAGCCAGTGGCAGTCAGAGTCTTCTTCTTCATCACAGTATGATCCCAACTATTCTTCGTCGCAGTACGACCCCAGCTACACCTACGGGTACCCGCCAGGCTATCCCTGGCAATAGACCAACTTAGGCCAAAAGCCTAAGCTTGGGGGAGTACGTATTTCTCACCGACATTACATTTATGTTCACACACACTCATTGCTAGATGTCGGTGCTCATACTCTTTCACTGTAATATCCATGCTAGTTTATTTTCCTTTTCCTACTTTCTTCTTGTGTGTTTGTTAAACCTTAAGAAAAACCAAAAAAATTAGTAGTAGTTTATTTTTCTGCTGTAGTAGTAATAATTAAAAAGAAAACCCAAAAATATTTCCCGTTCTTCTTTTGCTTGGTGGGAGCTTTCCCGTGTAAATAGTTTTATTTCTTTTCTTTTCTTTGGGGGTCAGTAGGAGAAGACCATAATTAAATTGTTGAAGTGGCTCTTATATGCATTATTGTTGATTTAACCTAGAGCCCATATTGCCTTGTCTTCTTCTGTTTATGGAATGCTCACAGATTCCATCTTAGTCCAATGCACGTACACTCTTATTATTATTCACACCGTTCGGTCATGCAAGTGAAAGGCAATTATGATGATATATGATGGACTGACTGAGATGAGAAAAGCTGGTATGAACTCGACCTCTTTTGTTTTTGTAAATATGATGAGCCCCTCGTTCTTGATTCAGCTTATTATGAATAAACATGTTTGCAATGACAATTAGAGATCGTAGTTGCTTGTGCCATGCTTTATTAGCTATGAGTTATAATGATTTACCTTGTGTGCCAACATGCTATTGAGATGGTTATGATGTGGTATGATGGGGTGGTATCCTCCTTTGAATGATTTAAGTGACTTGACTTGGCACATGTTCACGCATGTAGTTGAAACAAATCAACATAGCCTTCACGATATTTATGTTCATGGTGGATTATATCCTACTCATGCTTGCATCCAATGTTTATTAATTTTAATGCATGTACATGGCTGTTGTCGCTCTCTAGTTGGTCGCTTCCCAGTCTTTTGCTAGCCTTCACTTATACTAAGCAGGAATACTGCTTATGCATCCAATCCCTTAAACCCCAAAGTTATTCCAGATGAGTCCACTATACCTTCCTATATGCGGTATCTACCTGCCGTTCCAAGTAAATTTGTATGTGCCAAACTCTAAACCTTGAAATGAACATTCTGTTTTGTATGCTCGAATAGCTCATGTATCAACCAAGGTTGTCCTTATCTTCCGTGTTAGGCGGGTTGTTCTCAAGAGGAGTGGACTCCGCTCCTCACTCACGATAAAATGGCTGGTCACCGGGATGCCCAGTCCCATGCCTTATGCAAACTAAATCAAAATTAATTGCAAACAAAACTCCCCCTGGGACCTGATGTATGTTGGAGACACTCGTTGTTTCGAGCAAGTCATGGATTGATGCTTGTTGGTGGAGGGGGAGTATAAACTTTACCATTCTGTTTGGGAACCGCCTATAATGTGTTTAGGATGGAAGATATCGCCATCTCTTGGTTGCTATGTTGACAATGAAAGGATACCGCTCAAAATACAATTTATCTCTATTGCAAAACCGAGCTCTGGCACCTCTACAAATCCCTGCTTCCCTCTGCGAAGGGCCTATCCATTTACTTTTATGTTGAGTCATCACCCTCTTATTAAAAAGCACTAGCTGGAGAGCACAGCTGTCATTTGCATTCATCACTATTAATTTATATTGGGTGTGACTATGATTGGATCTCTTTTACCATGAATTACAATGTCTAGTGAGTCCTTGATCTTTAAAGGTCCTCTGCATTTATGTTTTGCGGTCTCAGAAAGGGCTAGCAAGACGCCACCTTGTTATATCATATTATGATTGTTTTGAGAAAGTGTTGTCATCCGATATTTATTATTATGACTTGCTAGTTGATTATGCTATTGATATGAGTAATTATGAGACCTGAGAATTATTGCAAATGTGGTTAGTAATGATCTATGCTGAAAACTTGAATGCTGGCTTGACATAGTTACAATAACAAGAGCAAACAGAGTTTGTACAAGTTTTTTTCTTTCTTTCAGTTTGTCAACTGAACTGCTTAAGGACAAGCAAGGGTTTAAGCTTGGGGTAGTTGATACGTCTCCGTCGTATCTACTTTTCCAAACACTTTTGCCCTTGTTTTGGACTCTAACTTGTATGATTTGAATGGAACTAACCCGGACTGACGTTGTTTTCAGCAGAATTGCCATGATGTTATTTTATGTGCAGAAAACAAATATTCTTGTAATGACCTGAAACTCCACGGAACATCTTAGAAAAAATAATAAAAAATCCTCGCCAAAGATGAAGACCAGGGGGCCCACACCCTGTCCACGAGGGTTGGGGGCGTGCCCCCTCCCTCGTGGCCCCCCTGGATGCCCTCCGACGCCAACTCCAACTCTATATATTTGCTTTCGGAGAGAAAAAATCAGAGAGAAGAAATCATCGCGTTTTACGATACAGAGCCGCCGCCAAGCCCTAAAACCTCTCGGGAGGGCTGATCTGGAGTCCGTTCGGGGCTCTGGAGAGGGGGATTCGTCGCCGTCGTCATCATCAACCATCCTCCATCACCAATTTCATGATGCTCACCGCCGTGCGTGAGTAATTCCATCGTAGGCTTGCTGGAGGGTGATGGGTTGGATGAGATCTATCATGTAATCGAGTTAGTTTTGTTAGGGTTTGATCCCTAGTATCCACTATGTTCTGAGATTGATGTTGCTATGACTTTGCTATGCTTAATGCTTGTCACTAGGGCCCGAGTGCCATGATTTCAGATTTGAACCTATTATGTTTTCATGAATATATGTGAGTTCTTGATCCTATCTTGCAAGTCTATAGTCACCTACTATGTGTTATGATCCGGCAACCCCGAAGTGACAATAATCGGGACCACTCCCGGTGATGACCATAGTTTGAGGAGTTCATGTATTCACTATGTGCTAATGCTTTGTTCCGGTTCTCTATTAAAAGGAGGCCTTAATATCCCTTAGTTTCCAATAGGACCCCGCTGCCACGGGAGGGTAGGACAAAAGATGTCATGCAAGTTCTTTTCCATAAGCACGTATGACTATATACGGAATACATGCCTACATTACATTGATGAATTGGAGCTAGTTCTGTGTCACCCTATGTTATGACTGTTACATGATGAACCGCACCCACATAGTTATCCATCAATGATCCGGTGCCTATGAGTTTTCCATATACTGTTTCTCGCTTATTTACTTTCCCGCTGCTACTGTTACAATCACCACAAAATACCAAAAACATTACTTTTGCTGTCTTTACTTTTGTTGCTGCTACCACCACTATCATATTACTATGCTACTAAACACTTTGCTGCAGATACTAAGTTTCCAGGTGTGGTTGAATTGACAACTCAACTGCTAATACTTGAGAATATTCTTTGGCTCCCCTTGTGTCAAATCAATAAATTTGGGTTGAATATTCTACCCTCGAAAGCTGTTGTGATCCCCTATACTTGTGGGTTATCAACTACCCGCAGTCGACCGTGGTCTCGGGGACTACACCCAGTGGGTGCACTTAGCGTGCCCCCACCGGTTTAGATCCCACTCGCCCAGGCCGAGTGAAAGAGCGCAAATGTTAAAGACAACAAAACACCCAGTGGGTGTACAGATTCGACGCAAACAATAAAAGATTGTATGAAAGAAAATATTTCAGGTAGCATATCCTAATAGAACAAGGCCAGTCGAAAGCCTACTTACCTAGACATTGGCCCGAAGAACCGCGCTGGCATCGTAAGCAGCCTGGCTGTTCTCGTGCACTGTCTTCATCCGCTCCATCATCACGTTAGCCTGACGGATGGCCTCCGCAGCCGCGTCCGACTGGTTTTCCGGAATATGGTAGTTGGTGAAGAAGGGGTCAGACGACCCAGGTGTGGCAGCTTGGAGCTCCAAAGCATGAGGTTGGACGACTGAAGGAAACACCGGTACAATCGACGGTGCCGGGCGCTCACTCGACAATGGGACAGCAAAAGTTACAGAGGCCCCACCTACGTCTTCAGATTGCCGAACGGTTGGTGTTGTCATCGATCCCTGCTGAGACGTCTTGCCAGCTGCTACTTTTTTGTTCTTTCTGGGCATAGGGCCACATCTTATTCATCATATGGAAGCTCGATGACGTTGGGTGGGGCTGCAAATAAATTAGTCAAAACCAAGTGAACCGCCAGAATTTAATCGACCAAATAATCAAAAACAAGATCATGAGAGTTTTACCTGGGTTGGAGGTAACCGCGTCTTCCATTTTGTCGTCTTGATATTGGAAGGAAGAAGTTCTAGATGAAGCAGCACTACAAATGTCAACATTCAGTTGGTTATGTTCTAATGCTTGAGTCATAGAAAAGATTGGGTCAGATAATTACTCGAAGATGGTGGGGATGGTAACTTTGATCCTGGGCAAAGCCTTCGGTGGTTTGGAGGATGTGGCCTTTGATGCTTTCGGCGCAGGAGGCGGCTGATGACCCACAAGTATAGGGGATCTATCATAGTCCTTTCGATAAGTAAGAGTGTCGAACCCAACGAGGAGCAGAAGGAAATGATAAGCGGTTTTCAGCAAGGTATTCTCTGCAAGTACTGAAAAAAGTGGTAACAGATAGTTTTTGTGATAAGATAAATTGTAACGAGCAACAAGTAACAAAAGTAAATAAAGTGCAGAAAGGTGGCCCAATCCTTTTTGTAGCAAAGGACAAGCCGGAACAAACTCTTATAATAGGAAAAGCGCTCCCGAGGACACATGGGAATATCGTCAAGCTAGTTTTCATCACGTTCATATGATTCGCGTTTGGTACTTTGATAATTTGATATGTGGGAGGACCGGTGCTTGGGTGCTGTTCTTACTTGAACAAGCATCCCACTTATGATTAACCTCTATTGCAAGCATCCACAACAACAACAAAATTGTTAAGGTAGACCTAACCATAGCATGAAACATATGGATCCAAATCAGCCCCTTACGAAGCAACGCATAAACTAGGCTTTAAGCTTCTATCACTCTAGCAACCCATCATCTACTTATTACTTCCCAATGCCTTCCTCTAGGCCAAAATAATGGTGAAGTGTTATGTATTCAACGTTCACATAACACCACTAGACGCTAGACAACATACATCTTATCAAAATATCAAACGAATACCAAATTCACATGACTACTAATAGCAAGACTTCTCCCTTGTCCTCGGGAACAAACGTAATTACTCATAAAGCATATTCATGTTCATAATCAGAGGGGTAATAATATGCATATAGGATCTGAACATATGATCTTCCACCAAATAAACCAACAAGCATCAACTACAAGGAGTAATCAACACTACTAGCAACCTACTAGCACCAATCCTAGACTCTGAGACAAGAATTGGATACAAGAGATGAACTAGGGTTTGGAGATGAGATGGTGCTGGTGAAGATGTTGATGGAGATTGCCATCTACCGATGAGAGGAGCGTTGGTGATGACGATGGTGATGATTTCCCCCTCCCAGAGGGAAGTTTCCCTGGCAGAACAGCTCTGCCAGAGCTCTAGATTGGATCCGCCAAGGTTCCGCCTCGTGGCGGCGGAGTTTCGTCCCGAAAGGTTCCTCCTTATTTTTTTCTCATTGAAAGACTTCATATAGCAGAAGATGGACGTCGGAGACCCATCAGGGGGCCCATGAGGTAGGCGTCCCCCCCAGGGGGGCGCCCCCACCCTCGTGAGCAGGGTGTGGGCCCCCTGGCCTTCATCTTTGGCGAGGATTTTTCTTTATTTATTTTAAGATGTTTCGTGGAGTTTTAGGACTTTTGGAGTTGCGCATAATAGGTCTCTAATATTTGCTCCTTTTCCAGCCCAGAATTCCAGCTGCCGGCATTCTCCCTCCTTATGTAAACCTTGTAAAATAAGAGAGAATAGCCATAAGTATTGTGACATAAAGTGAAATAACAGTCCATAATGCAAAAAATATCGATATAAAAGCATGATGCAAATTGGACGTATCAACTCCCCCAAGCTTAGACCTCGCTTGTCCTCAAGCAAAAAGCCGATAACAATAAATATGTCCTCATGTTTAGAGGTAGAGGCGTCGATAAAAATAAAATACGGACATGAAGGCATCATGATTATTCTCATAACAACAACATATATAGATTTTGTCATATGATTACTTTTGTCCAAGTGATGATCTATTCACAATGCAAAAGTATAAATCATAAACCTGATTAGGCTCCGACAAACTATAATCTCAGTCATTGAAGCAATTGCAATTTATCATAACATCGGAAAGAGTCTATGTCAGAGCTAAAAAGCAAGTCCACATACTCAACTATCATTTAGTCCTTCATAATTGCTAACACTCATGCAATACTTGTGGTTATGAAGTTTTAATCGGACAGAGAGAAAGATAGGGGCTTATAGTTTTGCCCCACAACCTTTTACCTCAAGGGTAATGTCAACAATAATAATTCATGCTCCCCTATATCCAATTAGATATATATATCATGTTCTTTCCAACATGCTGAGCTTGCCAAAGGATGAAATGAAAAAGGAAAGGTGAAGATCACTGTGACTCTTGCATAAGGTAGAAGATAATAATAAAAGATAGGCCCTTCGCAGAGGGAAGCAGAGGTTGCCATGCGCTTTTATGGTTGGATGCACAAAATCTCAATGCGAAAGAACGTCACTTTATATTGCCCCTTGTGATATGAACCTTTATTATGTAGTCCGTCGCTTTTATTACTTCCACATCACAAGATCGTATAAAGCTTATTTCTCCCACACCAATCAATCATACATATTTAGAGCAATTTTTATTGCTTTGCACCAATGACAACTTACTTGAAGGATCTTACTCAATCCATAGGTGGATATGGTGGACTCTCATGGCAAAACTGGTTTAGGGATTTTGGAAGCACAAGTAGTATTTCTACTTGATGAGAATTTGGCTAGCATGAGGGGGAAAGGCAAGCTCAACAAGTTAGAGGATCCATGACAACATACTTTATCTCGGATATAAGAAAGACATAACTCATTACGTTGTCTTCCTTGTCCAACATCAACTCTTCAGCATGTCATATTTTAATGAGTGCTCCCAATCATAAAAGATGTCAATGATAATATATCTATATGTGAAAACCTCTCTTTCCTTATTACTTCCTATTAATTGCAACAATGACCAAAGCTATGTCTGCCAACTCCCAACAACTTTTAATCATCATACTCTTTCTATGTGAAGTCATTACTCTCAATAAGATCAATATGAACTTTTTGTTTCTTTTTATTCTTTTCTTCTTTCTTTTATTCACCCAAGATCATGGCAAAATAATCAAGCCCTTGACTCAATACTAATCTTTATTATATGTAGCTCACGGACTTGATTACAAAGAGAGATCATAAAGCAAAACTCAAAACTAGATCATGCCATAAACTTTATTCTACTAGATCAAGATACTACTAATAGGATCAAACTAAGAAAATCGATAAAGATAGGAGTTTTGATGGTGATACGATACCGGGGCACCTCCCCCAAGCTTGGCAGTTGCTAAGGGGAGTACCCATACCCATGTGATTGTGTCTCCTTTGTCAGTGAAGAAGGTGGTGGTGATGTTGGCTTAGTTGATGGCTTAGGCTTCTCCCTTAATTTGCGCTTGAGGACGGCATTTTGATCCCTTAGATCATCAATCTCCCACTCCAGGGTTAATATCTTTTTGCATAGGTCCTGCTTATTTTCCTGCAAGAGACGAAAAGGGATAAACTCGAACTTGGGTTTCTTTACCCTATCAGGGAGACTTGACTTTTTGAACTCCACATGCATGTCCCCAGGTTGAGGTAATGGTGCTTCATCTTCATCTGAGCTTGTCTCCTCATTCCCCTTGGGTCCATAGTCCTCTTCTTCCTCCGTGGTCCATCCATCGTGTCCCACATCTCCATAAACCTTTGGATTTGCTAAGTAATCATACACATAGCTTTCTTCTTCCGAATCCTGGGAAGACATGTTGATTTAATCTGCAACAGGACAGCTCAAAACGAAAACAGAGGATATTTGCGTGATACGGGAGTAAAAACCTTCGGGAGGTTATATAATGAATTTTTACCGACCAAAATACATATCGTGCAAGAAAACGGAGTCCGGAAGGCACACGAGGTGCTCACAAGGTAGGGGGGCGCGCCCACCACCCTCGTGTCCTTCCCGGACTGCTACTTATTTTTATATTTTTCTAAATATTCCTAAACGGAGAAATATTGCCTTAAAAATTCTTTTGGAGTCGGTTTACTTACCGTACCACATACCTATTCCTTTTCGGAGTCTGAAACGGTCTGGAAGGTGTCCCTTATGTATTCCTCCGGGGTTACGGTTTCAATAATATTGGTTTCAACATTTATGGGATTACCTGAGATATAATGTTTGATTCTTTGACCGTTTACCACCTTCGGATTTGTGCCCTCAAAGTTGTTGATTTTTATGGCACCGGAACGATAGACCTCTTCGATAACATAGGGGCCTTCCCATTTAGAGAGAAGTTTTCCTGCAAAAAATCTTAAACGAGAGTTGTATAGCAATACATAATCGCCTACATTAAACTCAAGCTTTTGTATCCTTTTGTCATGCCATCTTTTAACTTTTTCTTTAAACAACTTAGCATTTTCATAAGCTTGGGTTCTCCATTCATCAAGTGAGATAATATCAAATAACCTCTTTTCACCGGCAAGTTTGAAATCATAGTTGAGCTCTTTAATAGCCCAATATGCCTTATGTTCTAGTTCGAGAGGTAAGTGACATGCTTTTCCATAAACCATTTTATACGGAGACATACCCATAGGATTTTTGTATGCAATTCTATAAGCCCATAATGCATCATCAAGTTTCTTGGACCAATTCTTTCTAGACCTATTAACAGTCTTTTGCAAAATTAATTTGATCTCTCTATTGCTCAACTCTTGACCACTAGACTGTGGGTGATAAGGAGAAGCAATTCTATGATTAACATCATACTTAGCAAGCATTTTACGGAAAGCACCATGAATAAAGTGTGAACCACCATCAGTCATTAAATATCTAGGGACTCCAAACCTCGGAAAAATAACTTCTTTAAGCATTTTAATAGAAGTGTTATGATCAGCACTACTAGTTGGAATAGCTTCTATCCACTTAGTAACGTAATCAACAACAACTAAAATATGTGTGTATCCATTAGAGGCAGGAAAAGGTCCCATATAATCAAAGCTCCAAACATCAAACGGTTCAATAACAAGAAAATAATTCGTAGGCATTTCTTGACGTCTACTAATATTACCAATTCTTTGACATTCATCACAAGACAAGACAAACTTATGGGCATCCTTGAAGAGAGTAGGCCAATAAAAACCAGATTGCAATACCTTATGTGTAGTTCTATCTCCAGCGTGGTGTCCTCCATAAGCCTCGGAATGACACTTGCGTAGGATCTGTTCTTGTTCATGCTCAGGTACACAACGTCTAATAACACCATCTACTCCTTTATAAAGATGTGGGTCATCCCAAAAGTAATGTCTCAAGTCATAGAAAAACATTTTCTTTTGCTGGTATGTGAAGCTAGGTGGTATAAACTTAGCAACAATATAATTAGCATAATCAGCATACCATGGAGTACTACGAGAAGTACTTATAACATTTAATTGTTCATCAGGAAAGCTATCATTAATAGGTAGTGGGTCATCAAGAACATTCTCTAACCTAGACAAGTTGTCTGCAACGGGGTTCTCAGCTCCCTTTCTATCAACAATATGCAAATCAAATTCTTGTAGCAAGAGAACCCATCTAATAAGTCTAGGTTTAGCATCTTTCTTTTCCATAAGGTATTTAATAGCAGCATGATCAGTGTGAATAGTTACTTTAGAATCAACAATATAAGGTCTGAACTTATCACAAGAAAATACAACTGCTAAAAGCTCTTTTTGAGTAGTAGCATAATTTCTTTGAGCATTGTCTAGAGTCTTACTAGCATAATGAATAACATTTAATTTCTTATCAACTCTTTGCCCTAGAACAACACCTACAACATAATCACTAGCATCACACATAATTTCAAAGGGTAAATTCCAATCAGGTGGCTGAACAACAGGTGCAGAGACTAATGCTTTCTTAAGTATTTCAAATGCTTCTACACAATCATCATCAAAGACAAATGGTATATCTTTTTGCAATAAATTAGTCAGAGGCTGAGAAATTTTTGAGAAGTCCTTAATGAACCTCCTGTAAAATCCGGCGTGACCAAGGAAACTTCTTATACCTTTGATGTCCTTGGGACATGGCATCTTTTCAATAGCATCGACCTTGGCTTTATCAACTTCAATACCTCTTTCAGAAACTTTATGCCCCAAGACAATACCTTCATCAACCATAAAGTGGCATTTTTCCCAATTCAACACAAGATTAGTTTCTTCACATCTCTGCAAAACTCGATCAAGATTGCTCAAGCAATAATCAAAAGAGGAACCATAGACGGAAAAATCGTCCATGAAAACCTCACAAATCTTTTCACAAAAGTCAGAGAATATAGCCATCATGCATCTTTGAAAGGTAGCAGGTGCATTACATAGACCAAAAGGCATACGTCTATAAGCAAAAGTACCGAAAGGGCATGTAAAAGTAGTCTTTGATTGATCTCTAGCCGACACAGATATTTGAGAGAAACCAGAATAACCATCTAGAAAGCAGTAATGTGTATGTTTGCGTAATCTTTCTAGCATTTGATCAATAAAAGGTAAGGGGTAATGATCTTTCTTAGTAGCTTTATTTAATTTGCAGAAATCAATTACCATCCTATAACCTGTGATAATTCTTTGTGGAATCAATTCATCTTTATCATTAGGAACAACAGTAATACCTCCCTTCTTAGGGACACAATGGATAGGACTTACCCACTAACTATCAGCAACGGGATAAATTATACCTGCCTCCAGAAGCTTGAGTATTTCTTTTCTTACCACTTCTTTCATTTTAGGATTCAGACGTCGTTGAGGATCACGAACTGGTTTGGCATCTGCTTCCAAATTTATTTTATGTTGACATAGAGTGGGACTAATGCCCTTAAGATCATCGAGAGTATATCCAATAGCAGCACGATGCTTCTTCAGAGTTTTCAATAATCTTTCTTCTTCATGCTCTGAAAGGTTAGCACTAATAATAACATGATATATCTTCTTTTAATCAAGATAAGCATATTTAAGATTATCAGGCAAAGGTTTAAGCTCAAACACGGGATCACCCATGGGTGGAGGAGGATCCCCTAAAATTTCAACAGGCAAATTGTGTTGCAGAATAGGTTCCTGTTTAAAGATTACTTCATCTATTTCCCTTCTTTCATTCATGAACATATCATTTTCATGGTCTAGCAAATAGTGTTCTAAAGGATCACTAGGAGGTACGGCAATAGAAGCAAGACCAATAATTTCATCCTTACTAGGTAATTCTTCCTCACGATGTTGTTTACTAAATTTAGAAAAATTAAACTCATGAACCAAATCATCCAAGCCAATAGTAACAACATTCTTTTCGCAATCTATCCTAGCATTAACAGTGTTCAAGAAGGGTCTACCAAATATAATGGGACAAAAGCTATCTTGTGGAGAAGTAAGAACAAGAAAATCAGCAGGATATTTAGTTTTCCCACACAAGACTTCAACATCTCTAACAATTCCCATCGCTGAAATAGTATCTCTATTGGCAAGTTTAATTGTGACATCAATATCTTCTAATTCAGCAGGTGCAATTTCACGCTTGATTTCTTTATACAAGTCATGAGGTATAACACTAGCACTAGCACCCATATCACATAAGCCATGATAACAATGATCTCCTATTTTAACAAAAATAACACGCATGCCTACCACAGGTCTATGTTTATCTTTATCACAAGGTTTAGCAATTCTAGCAGTTTCACCTTCGAACTGAATAACATGCCCATCAATATTATCAGACAAGAGATCTTTAACAATAGCAATATTAGGTTCTACTTTAACTTGCTCAGGAGGTGTATAAGTTCTAATATTGCTTTTACGAACAACAGTTGAAGCTTTAGCATGATCCTTTACTCTAACATGGAAAGGTGGTTTCTCAACATAAGAAGTAGGAACAATAGGATCATTATAAGTGACAGTCTTTTCTTCAACTTTAATAGGTGCAGCTACTTTTACTTCTATGGGAGGTTGATATTTAAACCACTTCTCCTTAGGGAGATCAACATAAGTAGCAAAAGATTCACATAAAGAAGCTACTATCTCAGAGTCAAGTCCATATTTAGTGCTAAACTTACAGAAAATATCGGTGTCCATAAAAGATTAAACACAATCAAACTTAGGTGTCATACCTGACTCCTTACCTTCGTCGAGGTCCCAATCTTCAGAGTTGCGTTTAATTCTATCCAATAAATTCCATCTGAATTCAATAGTCTTCGTCATAAAAGAGCCAGCACAAGAAGTATCGAGCATGGTTTGATTATTATGAGAAAGCCGAGCATAAAAACTTTGCATAATTATTTCTCTCGAGAGCTCATGATTGGGGCATGAATATAACACTGATTTAAGCCTCCCCAAGCTTGAGCAATGCTTTCTCCTTCGCGAGGCCAGAAATTATATATATAATTGCGATCACGATGAACAAGATGCATAGGGTAATACTTTTGATGAAATTCCAATTTCAATCTTTTATAGTTCCATGATCTCATATCATCACATAGCCTATACCATATAAATGCGTCTCCCTTCAAAGATAAAGGGAAGACCTTCTTCTTAGCAACATCATCGGGTATACCTGCAAGCTTAAATAATCCACAAACTTCATCCACATATATTAAGTGCTCATTAGGATGCTTTGTTCCATCTCCTGTAAAAGGGTTAGCTAGCAGTTTTTCCATCATACCCGAAGGAAATTCAAAAGGAGTTTCATTTTCAATAGGTTCAGTAGGTTGAGGAGCAACTCTTTGCTCTACTAGACGGGGTGAAGATACCCCGAACAAGCCCCTCAGAGAATTACTTTCCACAGTAACAAGTGACAGTAAATTTCAGCACAGTATATAAATTTTTCCTTACCAAATTCCACCTACCAAAGGCGCTACACTCCCCGGAAACAACGCCAGAAAAGAGTCTTGATGACCCACAAGTATAGGGGATCTATCATAGTCCTTTCGATAAGTAAGAGTGTCGAACCCAATGAGGAGCAGAAGGAAATGATAAGCGGTTTTCAGCAAGGTATTCTCTGCAAGTACTGAAATAAGTGGTAACAGATAGTTTTGTGATAAGATAAATTGTAACGAGCAACAAGTAACAAAAGTAAATAAAGTGCAGCAAGGTGGCCCAATCCTTTTTATAACAAAGGACAAGCCGGAACAAACTCTTATAATAGGAAAGGCACTCCCGAGGACACATGGGAATATCGTCAAGCTAGTTGTCATCACGTTCATATGATTCGCGTTCGGTACTTTGATAATTTGATATCTGGGTGGACCGGTGCTTGGGTGCTGTTCTTACTTGAACAAGCATCCCACTTATGATTAACCTCTATTGCAAGCATCCGCAACTACAACAAAAGTATTAAGGTAGACCTAACCATAGCATGAAACATATGGATCCAAATCAGCCCCTTACGAAGCAACACATAAACTAGGGTTTAAGCTTCTGTCACTCTAGCAACCCATCATCTACTTATTACTTCCCAATGCCTTCCTCTAGGCCCAAATAATGGTGAAGTGTTATGTAGTTGACGTTCACATAACACCACTAGAGGCTAGACAACATACATCTTATCAAAATATCAAACGAATACCAAATTCACATGACTACTAATAGCAAGACTTCTCCCTTGTCCTCAGGAACAAAGGTAATTACTCACAAAGCATATTCATGTTCATAATCAGAGGGGTAATAATATGCATATAGGATCTGAACATATGATCTTCCACCAAATAAACCAACTAGCATCAACTACAAGGAGTAATCAACACTACTAGCAACCTACTAGCACCAATCCCGGACTTTGAGACAAGAATTGGATACAAGAGATGAACTAGGGTTTGGAGATGAGATGGTGCTGGTGAAGATGTTGATGGAGATTGCCCTCTCCCGATGAGAGGAGCGTTGGTGATGACGATGGTGATGATTTCCCCCTCCCGGAGGGAAGTTTCCCCGGCAGAACAGCTCTGCCGGAGCTCTAGATTGGATCCGCCAAGGTTCCGCCTCGTGGCGGCGGAGTTTCGTACCAAAAGGTTCCTCCTTATTTTTTCTCATCGGAAGACTTCATATAGCAGAAGATGGACGTCGGAGACCCATCAGGGGGCCCACGAGGTAGGGGGCGCACCCTAGGACGGGGCGCGCGCCCCCACCCTTGTGAGCAGGGTGTGGGCCCCCTGGCCTTCATCATTGGTGAGTATTTTTATTTATTTATTTTAAGATGTTCCGTGGAGTTTCAGGACTTTTGGAGTTGCGCATAATAGGTCTCTAATATTTGCTCCTTTTCTAGCCCAGAATTCCAGCTGCCGGCATTCTCCCTCCTTATGTAAACCTTGTAAAATATGAGAGAATAGCCATAAGTATTGTGACATAAAGTGAAATAACAGTCCATAATGCAATAAATATCGATATAAAAGCATGATGCAAAATGGACGTATCAGCAGCACAGTCTTGAGTTGTTTCGATACCTTCTCAGTCGACACCGGAGAAGACGTTCGAGGGCGCTTCGAAGAATGCCCGGTTGGTGCGGCCGCCAGGTCAGGGGTGCTCGTCAGGTCGTGAGCATGCTTGGACCTCCTCTCTCTGTGAGGAGGCGAGTCGACCTCTTCTTCATCACTCGAGTCGTCGCTCTCCTCATCCTCCTCTGCATCCGAGTGCCACTCGCCACTCTCTCCCCCGCTCGCCCCTTCCTCGACATTTTGCTCCTGCACTCCATTGGGCATCAAGTACATATCAATAAGAGCCTGAAAAGACAATGAACAAAATAAATACAGTCGACCGTCAACAAGATGTTACATAGTGAATCAAGAAGACAATCGACAATGCAGAATCATACCTGTTCCGGCTGGCGCAAATGGTCGAATGGAATCACCCTCCTGGACCCCCGGGGATTATCTTTGTTGCCGGTGATTCCTCTCAGCCTCTTCTCCACCGTGTCCTCACTGACGTCCTCCGGATGGATCCGAGTGGAATCCTCGAGTCCTGAGTACATCCACATCGGATGGTCACGGACTTGGAGTGGTTGGATGCGTCGACTGAGAAAGACCTCCAGTAGGTTCATACCAGTCACTCCATCACGGACAAGTTGGACGACCCGCTCGACCAACACCTTCACCTACGCCTTCTCTTCCGGGATCACCCTCAAGGAGGAGGGATTCTCCACTCGAGCCAGGGAAAAGGGGGGGAAGTCCAGTCGACTGACCCGGGGTCGGCTGATCCTTGTAGTAAAACCAGGTCGACTGCTAGCCCCGGACCGAGACGAGAAGGATCATAGCTAGGAAGGTGCTCTTGTTCCTCATTTGAATTCCAAGGCCCCCGCACATCTGTATCACATGTGTCCACTCGTCACTCGAGTTGGCCTTCTTAACTGTCTAGGAGCGACATGTGAATATGTGCTTGAAGAGACCCCAGTGCGGTCGGCAACCCAAGAAATTCTCGCACATTGACACGAAGGCAGCAAGGTACACGATGGTGTTTGGAGTGAAGTGGTGGAGTTGAGCCCCGAAGAAGTTCAAAAAACCACGAAAGAAAGGGTGGGGAGGCAAAGAAAACCCGCGGTCGACATGAGTGGCGAGGAGAACGCACTCACCCTCCTGCGGCCGCGGCTCGGTCTCGTTCCCCGGGAGCCGCGCCGATTCGTGGGGGATCAGTCCCCCCTCAACCAGATCGTCGATGTTGTCTTGGCTTATCGTTGAGTGGATCCAGTCGCCCTGGATCTAGCCCGGCGGCAGGCCGGACCTTGACGAGGATCCACCCCGGCTGGTCCTCTTTCCTTTCGCCTTCGCCGTCGCCTTCTTTGCACGCTCCAACGCCACCGTCTTCTCCTTCCTCATGGCAGTGAATCGATTCTGAGCGGGGCTACGACGCCGAGAGCGGAAGCAGGCGCAGCGGAGAAATATGAGAAAGAAGAAGGAGAATGAGGGCGCACTGTTCAAAAGCCCGGTCCGGTGCCTTTTATAAGGACACTCCCGAGTGACTGACTTGTAGGCCCGGACGATCTTATCAAATCCCGCAACAGTCGCGTGCGCAATACGTGGCAGAAAAGGTGGCACTGGGATCGAGGCGACCTGCCTAATCCATCCCGATTACCATGGCCTCCCCCGTCTGGCGCGCTTCCCAAAATTTGAATCCCGCGAAATCCGCGGACAGCGGAACAACTTATCAGACGGAAGAGATCCTCCACATCATCACTCGGAACTCTTCAGTAAAAGTTCACTCGACAAAAACTAAGAATGGATCAAGGCGACTGAAAAAGAAGTTGGTGTCGTCACCTCAGTTCATTGGTCCAGAACAAGATATACTAATAGCACGAAAAATGAGTCAGAAGTGTTCTCAACTCCTTCCTCACTCAAACCCTAATCCATTCGGGGGATAATGATGAAGCTATGTACCTAGGGTAGGGTCATGGATCTATCCAAGATACCCTCCCCAAGGACATCTCTAAAAGAACCAGAAGCATTCGAAGAAAAATCATCATCCACTTGACCATTAAGCTATGTTCCACTCAACAGTCTCGAGGACACTCGACCGTATGGACAATCACTCGACTACCAGAAGATCTAGAGCCACTCCACTCTGCAACGGTCGGGCATTAAGTCATAGCTTTAATTAATGGTCATTATGTATCTTTATTGCAGGCGTTACCAGTAATGTCCCCATCTTTATGTACCTTAAACCCTTTGTAGCTGAGGGCAGGAGGGGTGTGGCGAACTCTATATAAGCCACCCCCCTCCTCAGGGACAAGGGTTCGCACCCCTTGTAACACACACGCATATAATCCAGTCGACCGCCTCCGGGCTCCGAGACGTAGGGCTGTTAGTTCCTCCGAGAAGGGCCTGAACTCGTAAAACTCGCATGCACAACTCCTCCATAGCTAGGATCTTGCCTCTACATCCCTACCCCCCATTCTACTGTCAGACTTAGAACCACAACAGGCCGACCCCTCTTTCCTTCTCTGCCTCTTCCCTTTCCTTCCCCTCCTAGTTGGACTAGGAAAAGGGGAACCTACTCCTAGTAGGAGTAGGATTTCCCCCTTGGGGCGCACCCCATGAGGCCGGACGGCCCCCTCCTCAACTCCTTTATATACGGGGGAGGGGGCACCCCATAGACACACAAGTTGATTTCTTAGCCATGTGCGGTGCCCCTCTCCACAGATTTCCAGCTCGATCATATTATTGTAGTGCTTAGGGGAAGCCATGCGTCGGTAAGTTCATCATCACTGTCAACACGCCATCGTGCTGACAAAACTCTCCCTCGGCCTCAGCTGGATCTAGAGTTCGAGGGACGTCACCGAGATGAACGTGTGCAGATCGCGGAGGTTTTGTGCATTTGGTACTTGATCGGTTGGATCGCGAAGACATTCGACTACATCAACCGCGTTACTCAACGCTTCCGCTTTTGGTCTACGAGGGTACGTAGACACACTCTGCCCTCTCTTTGCTATGCATCTCCTAGATAGATCTTGCGTGATCATAGGAATTTTTTTGAAATACTGCTTTCCCCAACATTGGTATCCAAGCCAGGTCTATGCGTAGATGTTATATGCATGAGTAGAACACAAAGGAGTTGTGGGCGTGGGTATATACATATTGCTTGCCGTCACCAGTTGTTTCTTGATTAGGCAGTATAGTTGGATGAAGCGGCCTGGACTGACATTACATGAGCGCGTTCATGAGACTGGTTCCACCGACGTGCTTTGCACACAGGTGGCTGGTGGGTGTCTGTTTCTCCAACTTTAGTTGAATCAGATTCAACGGACAAGGTTCTTTCTGAAGATCAAAAAGCAATCACTATACCACATTGTGGTTTTGATGCGTAGGTAAGAACAGTTCTTGCTAAGCCCATAGCAGCCACGTAAAACTTGCAACAATAATGTAGAGGACGTCTAACTTGTTTCTGTAGGGCATGTTGTGATGTGATATGGTCAAGACATGATTATATAAATTGTTGTATGAGATGATCATGTTTTGCAACACAGTTATCGGCAACTGGCAGGAGCCATATGGTTGCCACTTTATTGTATGAATTGCAATCGCCATGTAATTGCTTTACTTTATCACTAAGCGGTAGCAATAGTCGTGGAAGCAATAGTTGGCGAGATGACAACGATACTATGATGGAGATCAAGGTGTCAAGCCGGTGACGATGGTGATCATAACGATGCTTTGGAGATGGAGATCAAAGGCACAAGATGATGTTGGCCATATCATATCACTTATATTGATTGCATGTGATGTTTATCCTTTATACATCTTATTTTGCTTAGTACAGTGGTAGCATTATAAGATGATCCCTCACTAAATTTCAAGGTGTAAGTGTTCTCCCTGAGTATGCACCATTGCTACAGTTCGTCGTGCCGAGATACCACGTGATGATCGGGTGCGATAAGCTCTACGTTCACATACAATGGGTGGAAGCCGGTTTTGCACAAGCAGAATACTGATATGGCCTCGGAACACTGATACCGAAAGGTCGAGCGTGAATCATATAGTAGATATGATCAACATAGTGATGTTCACCATTGAAAACTACTCCATCTCACGTGATGATCGGACATGGTTTAGTTGATATGGATCACGTGATCATTTAGATGACTAGAGGGATGTCTATCTAAGTGGGAGTTATTAAGTAATATGATTAATTGAACTTTAATTTATAATGAACTTAGTACCTGGTAGTATTTTGCATGTCTATGTTGTTGTAGATAAATGGCCCGTGTTGTTGTTCCGTTCAATTTTAATGCATTCCTAGAGAGAGCTAAGTTGAAAGATGATGCTAGAAACTACACGAACTGGGTCCGTAACTTGAGGATTATCCTCATTACTGCACAGAAAAATTACCTCCTGGAAGCACCGCTAGGTGCCAAACCCGTTGTAGAAGCAACTCCAGATTTTATGAACACCTCGCAGAGCAAAGCTGATGACTACTCGATAGTTCAGTGTGTCATGCTTTACGGCTTAGAACCGGGACTTCAATGACGTTCTGAATGTCATGGAGCATATGAGATGTTCCAGGAGTTGAAGTAAATATTTCAAGCAAATGTCCGGATTGAGAGATATGGAGTCTCCAATAAGTTCTACAGCTGCACGATGGAGGAGAATAGTTCTGTCAGTGAACATATACTCAGAATGTCTGGATACCACAACCACTTGACTCAACTGGGAGTTAGTCTTCCGGATGATAGTGTCATTGACAGAGTTCTTTAATCACTGCCACCAAGCTACAAAAGCTCCATGATGAACTATAATATGAAAAGGATGGATAAGACAATTCCCTAGCTCTTCGTGATGCTAAAAGCTGCGGAGGTAGAAATCAAGAAGGAGCATCAAGTGTTGATGGTCAACAGGACCACTAGTTTCAAGAAGAAGGACAAAGGGAAGAAGGGGAACTTCAAAACGAACGACAAGCAAGTTGTTGCTCAAGTGAAGAAGCCCAAGTCTGGACCTAAGCCTGAGACTGAGTGCTTCTACTACAAAGGTACTGGTCACTGGAAGTGGAACAGCCCCAAGTATTGGGTGGATAAGAAGGATGGCAAAGTGAAAGGTATATTTGATATACATGTTATTGATATCTACCTTACTAATGCTCGCAGTAGCGCCTGGGTATTTGATACTGGTTCTATAGCTAATATTTGCAACTCGAAATAGGAGCTACGGATTAAGCGAAGAATGGCTAAGGATGAGGTGACGATGTGCGTAAGAAATGGTTCCAAAGTCGATGTGATCGCCGTCGGCACGCTACCTCTACGTCTACCTTCGGGATTAGTTTTAGACCTGAATAATTGTTATTTGGCGCCAGTGTTAAGCATGAACATTATATTTGGATATTGTTTGATGCGAGACGATTATTCATTTAAATTAGAGAATAATGGTTGTTCTATTTATATGAGTAATATCTTTTATGGTCATACACCCTTGATGAGTGGTCTATTTTTACTAAATTTTGATAGTAGTGATACACATATTCATAGTATTGAAGCCAAAAGATATAAGTTTAATAATGATAGTGGAACTTATTTGTGGCACTGCCGTTTAGGTCATATTGGTGTAAAGCGCATGAAGAAACTCCATGTTGATGGGCTTTTGGAATCACTTGATTATGATCACTTGATGCTTGCGAACCATGCCTCATGGGAAAGATGACTAAGTCTCCGTTCTCCGAAACAATGGAACGAGCAACAGACTTATTTGAAATAATACATATGGTACACAACAAGGCACACATCAGGTATGGTACACAGCATTGCATACATCCAGTGATCCACTCCTGGATTACTTTGGTACCTCCCTGCTAAACTAATAGAAAGGCACACATCAGGTCTGGTACACAACATTGCATACATGATAGAACCTATGGCTGAACCATAGGGAATGACTTTCATTTTCTCTCTATTTTCTGCAGTGGTCGGGCATTGAGTCTGACTCAACTTCACACCTTGTAACACAGGCAAGAACCTATTCTTTGCTTGATCCATTTTGAACTTCTTCAAAACTTTATCAAGGTATGTGCTTTGTGAAAGTCCAATTAAGTGTCTTGATCTATCTATAGATCTTGATGCCCAATATATAAGCAGCTTCACCGAGGTCTTTCATTGAAAAATTCTTATTCAAGTATCCGTTTATGCTATTCAGAAATTCAGTATCATTTCCGATCAACAATATGTCATCCACATATAATATCAGAAATGCTACAGAGCTCCCACTCACTTTCTTGTAAATACAGGCTTCTCCAAAAGTCTGTATAAAACTATATGCTTTGATTACACTATCAAAGCGTATATTCCAACTCCGAGATGCTTGCACCAGTCCATAAATGGATCGCTGGAGCTTACACACTTTGTTAGCACCTTTTGTATCGACAAAACCTTCTGGTTGCATTGTATACAACTCTTCTTTAAGATATCCATTAAGGAATGCAGTTTTGACATCCATTTGCCAAATTTCATAATCATAAAATGCGGCAATTGCTAACATGATTCAGATGGACTTAAGCATTGCTATGGGTGAAAAGGTCTCATCGTAGTCAACTCCTTGAACTTGTCGAAAACCTTTCGCAACAAGTCGAGCTTTGTAGATAGTAACATTACCGTCAGCGTCAGTCTTCTTCTTGAAGATCCATTTATTCTCTATGGCTTGCCGATCATCGGGCAAGTCAACCAAAGTCCACACTTTGTTCTCATACATGGATCCCATCCCAGATTTCATGGCCTCAAGCCATTTCGCGGAATCTGGGCTCATCATCGCTTCCTCATAGTTTGTAGGTTCATCATGGTCAAGTAACATGACCTCTAGAACAGGATTACTGTACCACTCTGGTGCGGATCTTGCTCTGGTTGAGCTACGAGGTTCGACAGTAACTTGATCAGAAGTTTCATGATCATCATCATTAGCTTCCTCACTAATTGGAGTAGGGATCACTGGAACTGATTTTGTGATGAACTACTTTCCAATAAGGGAGCAAGTATAAATACCTCATCAAGTTCTACTTTCCTCCCACTCACTTCTTCCGAGAGAAACTCCTTCTCTAGAAAGGATTCATCATTAGCAAAGAATATCTTGCCTTCAGATCTGTGATAGAAGGTGTACCCAACAGTCTCCTTTGGGAATCCTATGAAGACACATTTCTCCGATTTGGGTTCGAGCTTATCAGGTCAAAGCTTTTTCACATAAGCATCGCAGCCCCAAACTTTAAGAAATGACAACTTGGGTTTCTTGCCAAACCACAGTTCATATGGTGTCGTCTCAACGGATTTCGATGGTGCCCTATTTAACGTGAATGCAGCCGTCTCTAAAGCATAACCCCAAAACGATAGCGGTAAATCAGTAAGAGACATTATAGATTGCACCATATCTAATAAAGTGCGGTTATGATGTTCAGACACACCATTACACTGTGGTGTTCCAGGTGGCGTGAGTTGCGAAACTGTTCTGCATTGTTTCAAATGAAGACCAAACTCATAACTCAAATATTCACCTCCACGATCAGATCGTAGAAACTTAATTTTCTTGTTACGATGGTTTTCCACTTCAGTATGAAATTCTTTGAACTCCTCAAATGTTTCAGACTTATGCGTCATCAAGTATAGATATACCCATATCTGCTCAAATCATCTGTGAAGTTCAGAAAATAACGATACCCGCCACGAGCATCAACACTCATTGGACCGCATACATTAGTATGTATTATTTCCAATAAGTCTGTTGCTCGTTCCATTGTTTCAGAGAACGGAGCCTTAGTCAGCTTGCCCATGAGGCATGGTTCGCAAGCATCAAGTGATTCATAATCAAGTGATCCAAAAGCCCATCAGCATGGAGTTTCTTCATGTGCTTTACACCAATATGACCTAAACGGCAGTGCCACAAATAAGTTGCACTATCATTATTAAACTCATCTTTTGGCTTCAATACTATGAATATGTGTATCACTACTATCAAGATTTAGTAAAAATAGACCACTCATCAAGGGTGCATGACCATAAAAGATATTACTCATATAAATAGAAAAAACATTATTCTTTGATTTAAATGAATAACCATCTCGCATCAAAGAAGATCCAGATATAATGTTCATGCTCAACACTGGCACCAAATAACAATTATTCAGGTCTAAAACTAATCCCGAAGGTAGATGTAGAGGTAGTGTGCTGACGGCGATCACATCGACTTTGGAACCATTTCCCACGCGCATCGTCACCTTGTCCTTAGCCAATCTTCGCTTAATTCGTAGCCCCTATTTCGAGTTGCAAATATTAGCAACATAACCAGTATCAAATACCCAGGTGCTACCGCGAGCATTAGTAAGGTACACATCAATAACATGTATATCAAATATACGACCTTTCACTTTGCCATCCTTCTTATCCAACAAATACTTGAGGCAGTTCCGCTTCCAGTGACCAGTCCCTTTGTAGTAGAAGGACTCAGTCTCGGGCTTAGGGCTAGACTTGGGCTTCTTCACTTGAGCAGCAACTTGCTTGCCGTTCTTCTTGAAGTTCCCCTTCTTCCCTTTGCCTTTTTTCTTGAAATTGGTGATCTTGCTGACCATCAACACTTGATGCTCCTTCTTGATTTCTACCTCCCCAGCCTTTAGCATCGCGAAGAGCTCGGGAATCGTCTTATGCATCCCTTGCATATTATAGTTCATCAGGAAGCTTTTGTACCTTGGTGGTAGTGATTGAAGAACTCTGTCAATGACACTATCAACCGGAAGATGAACTCCCAGCTGAGTCAAGTGATTGTGGTACCCAGACATTCTTAGTATATGTTCACTGACAAAACTATTCTCCTCCATCTTGCAGCTATAGAACTTATTGGATACTTCATATCTCTCAATCCTTGCATTTGCTTGAAATATTAACTTCAACTCCTGGAATATCTCATATGCTCCATGACGTTCAAAACGTCGTTGAAGTACCGGTTCTAAGCCGTAAAGCATGGCACACTGAACTATCGAGTAGTCATCAGCTTTGCTCTGCCAGGTGTTCATAACATCTAAGGTTGCTCCTGCAGCGGGTTTCGCACCTGGGGGTACTTCCAGGACGTAATTCTTCTGTGCAGCAATGAGGATAATCCTCAAGTTACGGACCCAGTCCGTCTAGTTGCTACCATCATCTTTCAACTTAGCTTTCTCTAGGAACGCATTAAAATTCAACTTAATAACAGCACGGGCCATTTATCTACAATAAGATAGACATGCAAAATACTATCAGGTACTGATTTCATGATAAATTAAAGTTCAATTTAATCATATTACTTAAGAACTCCCACTTAGATAGACATCCCTCTAATCATCTAAGTGATCACGTGATCCATATCAACTAAACCATGTCCGATCATCACGTGAGATGGAGTAGTTTTCAGTGGTGAACATCACTATGTTGATCATATCTACTATATGATTCACGCTCAACCTTTCGGTCTCAGTGTTCTGAGGCCATATTTGAATATGCTAGGCTCGTCAAGTTTAACCCAAGTACTCTGCGTGTGCAAAACTGGCTTGCACCCGTTGTATGTGAACGTAGAGCTTATCACACCCGATCATCATGTGGTGTCTCGGCACGACGAACTGTAGCGACGGTGCATACTCAGGGAGAACACTTATACCTTGAAATTTAGTGAGAGATCATCTTATAATGCTACCGCTGTACTAAGCAAAATAATATACATAAAGGATAAACATCACATGTTATTAATATAAGTGATATGATATGGCCATCGTCATCTTGTGCCTTTGATCTCCGTCTCCAAAGCACCGTCATGATCACCATCGTCACCGGCTTGACACCTTGGTCTCCATTGAAGCATCGTTATCGTCTCGCCAACTATTGCTTCCATGACTATCGCTACCGCTTAGTGATAAAGTAAACCAATTACATGACGATTGCAATTCATACAATAAAGCGACAACCATATGGCTCCTGCCAGTTGCTGATAACTGTGTTACAAACCATGATCATCTCATACAACAATTTATATAATCACGTCTTGACCATATAGCATCACAACATGCCCTGCAAAAACAAGTTAGACGTCATCTACTTTGTTGTTGCAAGTTTTACGTGGCCGCTACGGGCTTCTAGCAAGAACTGTTCTTATCTACACATCAAAACTACAACGTAGTATAGTGATTGCTTTTTGATCTTCAGAAAGAACCCTGTTCATTGAAACCAATTCAGCTAAAGTTGGAGAAACAGACACCCACTAGCCACCTGTGTGCGAAGCACTACGGTAGAACCAGTCTCGCGTAAGCGTACGCATAATGTCGGTCTGAGCCGCTTCATCCAACAATACTGCTAAATTAAGAATCAACTAGTGAAGGCAAACAATATGTATACCACACCCACAACTCCTTTGTGTTCTACTCATGCATATAACATCTACGCATAGACCTAGCTCTGATGCCACTGTTGGGGAACACAGTATTTCAAAAAAAATCCTATGATCATGCAAGATCTATCTAGGAGATGCATAGCAACGAGAGGGGGAGAGTGCGTCTACGTACCCTCGTAGACCTAAAGCAGAAGCGTTAAGTAACGAGGTTGATGTAGTCGAACGTCTTTGCGATCCAACTGATCAAGTACCGAACACACGGCACCTCCGCGATCTGCACACGTTCAGCTCGGTGACGTCCCTCGTACTCTTGATTCAGCTAAGGCCGAGGGAGAGTTTCTTCAGCACGACGGCGTGGTGACGGTGATGACGAAGTTACCGATGCAGAGGGCTTTGCCTAAGCACTACAACAATATGACCGAGGTGGAAATCTGTGGAGGGGGGCAGAGCACACAGTTAAGATAAACTTTGATGTGTTCTAGGGTGCCCCCCTCCCCACATATATAAAGGAGGGAGGGGGAGGCCGGCCCGCCCTCATAGGCGTGCCAAGGGGGAGGAATCCTCCTCCTAGTAGGAGTAGGACTCCCCCCTTTCATAGTCCCATTAGGAGAAGAAGGAAGGAGGGGGAGAGAAGGAAGGAGCAGGCGCCACTCCTCCCCCTAGTCCAATTCGGACTAGGCCTATGGGAGGCGCACGGCCGGCCCTTGGCAGCCCCTCTCTCTCCCCTATGCCCAACAAGGCCCATTACTTCTCCGGTGGTTCCAATAACCCTTCCGGCACTCTGATATATATCCGGTGACCCTCGGAACTCATCCGGTGTCTGAATATAGTCATCCAATATATCAATCTTTATGCCTCGACCATTTCGAGACTCCTCGTCATATCTGTGATCATATCTGGGACTCCGAACAACCTTCGGTACATCAAAACACATAAAATAATAATACCGATCGTCATCGAACATTAAGCGTGCAGACCCTACGGGTTCGAGAAATATGTAGACATGATCGAGACTCATTTCCGGTCAATAACCAAAAGCAGAACCTGCATGCTCATATTGGCTCCCACATATTCTACGAAGATCTTTATCGGTCAAACCGCATAACAACATACGTTGTTCCCTTTGTCATCGGTATGTTACTTGCCCGAGATTCAATCGTCGGTATCATTATACCTAGTTCAATCTCGTTACCGGAAAGTCTCTTTACTCATTCCGTAATGCATCATACCGTAACTAACTCATTAGTCACATTGCTTGCAAGGTGCTCCCTCTTGAGCACTACGTTGGTTTTCCCTTGAAGAGAAAAGGGTGATGCAGCAAAGTAGCGTAAGTGTTTCCCTCAGTTTTTGAGAACCAAGGTATCAATCCAGTAGGAGACTACACGCAAGTCCCTCGTAACTACACAAACAAATAAGAACCTCGCAACCAACGTGATAAAGGGGTTGTCAATCCCTTCACGGTCACTTACGAGAGTGAGATCCGATAGAGATAATAATAATAAGATAAATATTTTTGGTATTTTATGATATAGATAGAAAGTAAAGATTGCAAAGTAAAATAGATTGGAAACTTATATGATAAAAGATAGACCCGGGGGCCATAGGTTTCACTAGTGGCTTCTCTCAAGATAGCATAAGTATTACGGTGGGTGAACAAATTACTGTCGAGCAATTGATAGAAAAGTGCATAATTATGAGAATATCTAGGCATGATCATGTATATAGGAATCACGTCCGTGACAAGTAGACCGAAACGATTCTGCATCTACTACTATTACTCCACACATCGACCGTTATCCAGCATGCATCTAGAGTATTAAGTTCATAAGAACAGAGTAACGCATTAGGCAAGATGACATGGTGTAGAGGGATAAACTCAAGCAATATGATATAAACCCCATCTTTTTATCCTCAATGGCAACAATACAATACGTGCCTTGCTGCCCCTGCTGTCACTGGGAAAGGACACCGCAAGATTGAACCCAAAGCTAAGCACTTCTCCCATTGCAAGAAAGATCAATCTAGTAGGCCAAACCAAACTGATAATTCGAAGAGACTTGCAAAGATAACCAATCATACATAAAATATTTCAGAGAAGAATCAAATATTGTTCATAGATAAACTTGATCATAAACCCACAATTCATCGGATCTCGACAAACACACCGCAAAAAGAGTTACATCAAATAGATCTCCAAGAAGATCGAGGAGAACATTGTATAGAGATCCAAAGAGAGAGAAGAAGCCATCTAGCTAATAACTATGGACCCGATGGTCTGAAGTAAACTACTCACAGATCATCGGAGAGGCTATGGTGTTGATGTAGAAGCCCTCCGTGATTGATTCCCCCTCCAGCGGAGCTCCAGAAAAGGCCCCAAGATGGGATCTCTTGGGTACAGAAGGTTGCGGCGGTGGAAATAGGGTTTCGTGGTGCTCCCGGATGTTTTCGGGGTATACGAATATATAGGAGGAAGTAGGTCGGTAGAGCTACGAGGGGCCCACGAGGGTGGAGAGCGCACCCAGGGGGTAGGCGCACCCCCTGCCTCGTGGCCTCCTCGTTGGTTTCTTGACGTCCACTCCAAGTCCTCTGGATTACATTTGTTCCAAAAATAACTCTCCCGAAGGTTTCATTCCGTTTGATATTCGTTTTCTACGAAATACTGAAATAGGCAAAAAAACAGCAATTTGCACTGGGCCTTGGGTTAGTAGGTTAGTCCCAAAAATAATATAAAAGTGTATAAATAAGCCCATTAACATCCAAAACAGATAATATAATAGCATGGAACAATAAAAAATTATAGATACGTTGGAGACGTATCAAGCATCCCTAGGCTTAATTCCTGCTCGTCATCGAGTAGGTAAATGATAAAAACAGAATTTTTGATGTGATGCTACGTAGAATAATTCTCAATGTAATTTTCTTTATTGTGGCATTACTGTTCAGATCCGAAAGATTCAAGACAAAATTTTAATATTGACATAAAAATAATAATACTTCAAGCATACTAACAAAGCAATTATGTCTTCTCAAAATAACATGGGCAAAGAAAGCTATCCCTACAAAATCATATAGTCTGGCTATGCTCCATCTTCACCATGCAAAATATTTAAATCATGCACAAACCCGATGACGGGCCAAGCAATTGTTTCATACTTTTGATGTTCTCAAACTTTTTCAATCTTCACGCAATACATGAGCGTGAGCCATGGACATAGCACTATAGGTGGAATAGAACAGTGGTTGTGGAGAAGACAAAAAGGAGAAGATAGTCTCACATCAACTAGGCGTATCAACGGGCTATGGAGATGTCCATCAATAGATATCAATGTGAGTGAGTAGGGATTGCCATGCAACGGATGCACTAGAGCTATAAGTGTATGAAAGCTCAAAAAGAACTAAGTGGGTGTGCATCCAACTTGCTCGCTCACGGAGACCTAGGGCATTTGAGGAATCCCATCATTAGAATATACAAGCCAAGTTCTTTAATGTAAAATTCCCACTAGTATATAAAAGTGATAAACATAGGAGACTCTCTATCCTGAAGATCATGGTGCTACTTTGAAGCACAAGTGTGGTGCAAGGATAGTAACATTTTCCCTTCTCTCTTTTTCTCTCATTATTCATTTTTTTATTTGGTCCTTTTCTCCTTTTTTATGGCCTCTCTATTTTTTTCTCCTTTTTTCATTTTTCGTCCGGAGTCTCATCCCGACTTGTGGGGGAATCATAGTCTCCATCATCCTTTCCTCACATGGGACAATGCTCTAATAATGATGATCATCACACTTTATTTACTTACAACTCAAAAATTACAACTCAATTCTTAGAACAAAATATGACTCTATGGGAATGCCTCCGGTGGTGTACCGGGATGTGCGATGACTCATGAGTGACATGTATGAAATAATTATGAACGGTGGCTTTGCCACAAATACTATGTCAACTACATGATCATGCGAAGCAATATGACAATGATGAAGCGTGTCATAAAAACATAACGGTGGAAAGTTGCATGGCAATATATCTCGGAATGGCTATGGTAGTGCCATAATAGGTAGGTATGGTGGCTGCTTTGAGGAAGGTATATGGTGGGTTTATGGTACCGATGAAAGTTGTGCGGTACTAGAGAGGCTAGCAACGGTGGAAGGGTGAGAGTGCGTATAATCCATGGACTCAACATTAGTCATAAAGAACTCACATACTTATTGGAAAAATTTATTAGCTACCGAAACAAAGTACTACACGCATGCTCCTAGGGGGATAGATTGGTAGGAAAAGACCATCGCTCGTCCCCAACCGCCACTCATAAGGAAGACAATGAATAAATAAATCATGCTCCGACTTCATCACATAACGGTTCACCATACGTGCATGCTACGGGAATCACAGACTTTGGAACAAGTATTTCTCAAATTCACAACTACTCAACTAGCATGACTCTAATATCACCATCTTCATATCTCAAAACAATCATCAAGTATCAAACTTCTAATAGTATTCAATGCACTTTTTATGATAGTTTTTATTATACCCGTCTTGGATGCCTATCATATTAGAACTAATCTTATAACCGAAGCAAATTACCATGATGTTCTAAAGGACTCTCAAAATAATATAAATGAAGCATGAGAGATCAATAATTTCTATAAAATAAAACCACCACCGTGCTCTAAAAGATATAAGTGATGCACTAGACCAAAATTATTTAGCTCAAAAGATATAAGTGAAGCACATAGAGTATTCTAATAAATTCCAATTCGTGTCTATATCTCCCAAAAGGTGTGTACAGCAAGGATGATTGTGGTAAACTAAAAAGCAAAGACTCAAATCATACAAGACGCTCCAAGCAAAACACATATCATGTGGTGAATAAAAATATAGCCTCAAGTAAAGTTACCGATAGAAGAAGACGAAAGAGGGGATGCCTTCCGGGGCATCCCCAAGCTTAGGCTTTTGGTTGTCCTTGAATTTTACCTCGGGGTTCCTTGGGCATCCCCAAGCTTAGGCTCTTGCCACTCCTTATTCCATAATCCATCAAATCTTTACCCAAAACTTGAAAACTTCACAACACAAAACTCAACAGAAAATCTCATGAGCTCCGTTAGTATAAGAAAACAAACCACCACTTAAGATACTGTAATGAACTCATTATTTATTTATTTTGGTGGTAAACCTACTGTATTCCAACTTCTCTATGGTTCATAACCTCCAATACTAGCCATAGATTTATCGAAATAAGCAAACAACACACGAAAAACAGAATCTGTCAAAAATAGAATAGTCTGTAGTAATCTGTAGGTTTCGAATACTTCTCTAACCCCACAAATTCTAAAACAAATTTCTGGACGTGATGAATTTATACATTAATCATCTGCAAAAAGAATAAACCTAATCGCACTCTCTAGTAAAAATGGCACCAAATCTAGTGAGCGCTAAAGTTTCTATTTTTACAGCAAGATCGCAAAGACTTTCCCCAAGTCTTCCCAAAGGTTCTACTTGGCACAAACACTAATTAAAAGCATAAAACCACATCTAAGAAGTGGAAACACTCCTTTGCGAGTGAGCATCACAACGAGCGATCTCGTTTCCTCGCACTGCCGGAAGCGGACGACAGATGGGCCCACCCACGAAGACGCATCAACCCACATGTGCGCTGGACCCTCCTACTCTCTCTCTCTCCCGTAAAACTTAATCTCACCGGCCCCTTGATTTCAACGGGTGGGGCCTGGGGTGGGGCCCAGATTTACTTTAAACAATAGCCCAAGACTTGCTAAAATGGGCGAGTGTGGCATATTGAAATTCGCGCGTCGCAGCGCGCGCGAGATAGACTCCCTCTCTAAACAGAGGCTAGATGAATTATTTATTATTAAACAGAACCAAAAAGCAAGGAACAAAAATAAAATTGGGTTGCCTCCCAACAAGCGCTATCGTTTAACGCCCCTAGCTAGACATAAAAACAAGAATAGATCTAAGTATTATCATCTTTGGTATGCAATCCATAAGTGGCTCTCATAATAGATTCATAGGTAATTTAATTTTATTTCTAGGAAAGTGTTCCATGCCTTTCCTTAATGGAAATTGGAATCTAATAGTCCCTTCCTTCATATCAATAATTGCACCAATTGTTCTAAGGAATGGTCTACCAAGAATAATAGGACATGTAGGATTGCAATCTATATCAAGAACAATGAAATCTACGGGCACATAATTCCTATTTGCAACAATAAGAACATCATTAATCTTTCCAATAGGTTTCTTAATAGTGGAATCCGCAAGATGCAAATTTAAAGATCAATCATCAAATTCACGAAAACCTAACACATCACCCAAAGTTTTTGGAATCATGGAAACACTAGCACCCAAATCACATAAAGCATAGCATTCATGATATTTAATCTTAATTTTAATAGTAGGTTCCCACTCATCATAAAGTTTTCTAGGGATAGAAACTTCCAATTCAAGATTTTCTTCATAAGATTGCATTAAAGCATCAACGATATGTTTAGTAAAAGCTTTATTTTGATTATAAGCATGCGGAGAATTTAGCATGGATTGCAACAAGGAAATACAATCTATTAAAGAACAATTATCATAATTAAATTCCTTGAAATCCAAAATAGTGGGTTCATTGCTATGTAAAGTTTTGACCTCATCAATCCCACTTTTACCAATTTTTGCATCAAGATCTAAAAACTCCGAATCATTGGGACTCCTTTTAACTAAAGTTAACTCATCTCCAGTCCCATCAATATCAAGATTCATATTGAAAAACAAAGATATAATAGGAGACACATCAATCACTTTTAGATCTTCATCCTTATTATCATCAAAACTAGAAGAACACGTTTTTATGAAGCAAATTTTTTAGCACGCATCCTAGCGGTTCTTTCTTTGCACTCATCAATGGAAATTCTCATAGCTTTGAGAGACTCATTGATATCATGCTTAGGTGGAATAGATCTAAGTTTCAAAGAATCAACATCAAGAGAAATTCTATCCACGTTCCTAGCCAACTCATCAATCTTAGACAATTTTTCTACAATCAAAGCATTGGAACTCTTTTGTGAACTAATAAATTCTTTAATATTAGATTCAAAATCAGAGGGAATCTTATTATAATTTCCATAAGAATTATTGTAGGAATTACCATAATTATTGGAGGAATTACTAGGAAAAGGCCTAGGATTAAAGTAACCTCTATACGCGTTGTTACCAAAATTGTTCCTACCAACAAAATTCACATCCATAGATCCATTATTATTCTCAATCAAGGTAGACAAAGGCATATCATTAGGATCAGAAGAAACACTCTTATTAGCAAACAATTTCATAAGTTCATCCATCTTTCCACTCAAAACATTAATTTCTTCTATTGCATGCACCTTTTTACTAGTAGATCTTTCAGTGTGCCATTGAGAATAATTAACCATAATATTATCTAGGAGTTTGGTAGCTTCTCCTAAAGTGATTTCAAAATCATTATTGTTGGTATTAGAAAAGTCACACAATTTAGTACTATCTTGAGCCATCATGACAAACAATCCAACACACAAGCACACAAGAGGCAAGCGAAAAGAGACGAACGGAAAAGAGAAGGGGAACGGATAAAGAGGGCGAATAAAATGGCAAGGGTGAAGTGGGGGAGAGGAAAATGAGAGGCAAATGGCAAATAATGTAATACGAGGGATATGAGTTTGTGATGGGTACTTGGTATGTCTTGACTTGTGCGTAGATCTCCCCGGCACCAGCGCCAGAAATCCTTCTTGCTACCTCTTGAGCACTGCGTTGGTTTTCCCTTGAACAGAAAAAGGTGATGCAGCAAAGTAGCATAAGTACTTCCCTTAGTTTTTGAGAACCAAGGTATCAATCCAGTAGGAGACTACACACAAGTCCCTCGTACCTACACAAACAAATAATAACCTCGCAACCAACACGATAAAGGGGTTGTCAATCCCTTCACGGTCATTTACGAGAGTGAGATCTGATAGAGATAATAATAATAAGATTTTTTTTGGTATTTTTATGATATAGATTGAAAGTAAAGATTGCAAAGTAAAATAGATTGGAAACTTATATGATAAAAGATAGACCCGGGGGCCATAGGTTTCACTAGTGGCTTCTCTCAAGATAGCATAAGTATTACGGTGGGTGAACAAATCACTGTCGAGCAATTGATAGAAAAGTGAATAATTATGAGAATATCTAGGCATGATCATGTATAAAGGCATCACGTCCGCAACAAGTAGACCGAAACGATTCTGCATCTACTACTATTACTCCACACATCGACCGCTATCCAGCATGCATCTAGAGTATTAAGTTCATAAGAAAAGAGTAACACATTAGGCAAGATGACATGATGTAGAGGGATAAACTCAAGCAATATGATATAAACCCCATCTTTTTATCCTCGATGGCAACAATACAATACGTGCCTTGCTGCCCCTGCTATCACTGGGAAAGTGTTGGGGAACGTAGCAGAATTTTAAAATTTTCTACCCATCACCAAGATCAATCTATGGAGTCATCTAGCAACAAGGGAGAGAGGAGTCCATCTACATACCCTTGTAGATCGCGCGCGGAAGCGTTCAAGAGAACGGGGTTGATGGAGTCGTACTCGACGTGATCCAAATCACCGATGACCAAGTGTCGAACGGACGGCACCTCCGCGTTCAACACACGTACGGTTGGGAAGACGTCTCCTCCAACTTGATCCAGCAAGTGGGAAGGAGAGGTTGATGAAGATCCAGCAGCACGACGGCGTGGTGGTGGATGCAGCAGGATCCCAGCAGGGCTTCGCCAAGCGCAAGCGGGGAGGAGAGGTGTTACGGAGGGAGAGGGAGGCGCCAAGAGCAAGGGTGCGTCTGCCCTCCCTCCCCCTCTTTATATAGGGGCCTTGGGGGGGCCGGCCCTAGGGAGATGGATCTCTAAGGGGGCGGCGGCCAAGGGGTGGCTTCCCCCCCAAGCCAAGTGGGGGGCGCCCCCACCCCTAGGGTTTCCCAACCCTAGGCATAGGGGAGGCCCAAGGGGGGCGCACCAGCCCACTAGGGGCTGGTTCCCTCCCAATTCAGCCCATGGGGCCCTCCGGGATAGGTGGCCCCATCCGGTGGACCCCCGGGACCCTTCCGGTGGTCCCGGTACAATACCGGCGACCCCCGAAACCTTCCCGATGGCCGAAACTAGACTTCCTTTATATAAATCTTTACCTCCTGACCATTCCGGAACTCCTCGTGACGTCCAGGATCTCATCCGGGACTCCGAATAACTTTCGGGTTACTGCATACTAATATCTCTACAACCCTAGCGTCACTGAACCTTAAGTGTGTAGACCCTACGGGTTCGGGAGACATGCAGACATGACCGAGACGCCTCTCCGGTCAATAACCAACAGCGGGATCTGGATACCCATGTTGGCTCCCACATGCTCCACGATGATCTCATCGGATGAACCATGATGTCGAGGATTCAATCAATCCGTATTCAATTCCCTTTGTCAATCGGTACGTTACTTGCCCGAGACTCGATCGTCGGTATCCCAATACCTCGTTCAATCTCGTTACCGGCAAGTCACTTTACTCGTGCCGTAATGCATGATCCCGTGATCAACCACTTGGTCACGTTGAGCTCATTATGATGATGCATTACCGAGTGGGCCCAGAGATACCTCTCCGTCATACGGAGTGACAAATCCCAGTCTCGATTCGTGCCAACCCAATAGACACTCTCGGGGATACCTGTAGTGTACCTTTATAGTCACCCAGTTACTTGTGACGTTTGGCACACCCAAGGCACTCCTACGGTATCCGGGAGTTGCACAATCTCATGGTCTAAGGAAATGATACTTGACATTCGGAAAAGCTACAGCAAACGAACTACACGATCTTTGAGCTTTGCTTAGGATTGGGTCTTGTCCATCACATCATTCTCCTAATGATGTGATCACGTTATCAATGACATCCAATGTCCATAGTCAGGAAACCATGACTATCTTTTGATCAACGAGCTAGTCAACTAGAGGCTCACTAGGGACGTGTTGTGGTCTATGTATTCACACATGTATTACGATTTCCGGATAACACAATTATAGCATGAACAATAGACAATTATCATGAACAAAGAAATATAATAATAACCATTTTATTATTGCCTCTAGGGCATATTTCCAACACTCTCCCACTTGCACTAGAGTCAATAGTCTAGTTACATTGTGATGAATCGAACACCCATGCAGTTCTGGTGCTGATCATGTTTTGCTCTAGGGAGAGGTTTAGTCAATGGATCTGCCACATTCAGGTCCGTATGTACTTTACAAATCTATATGTCTCCATTTTGAACACTTTCACGAATGGAGTTGAAGCGACGCTTGATATGCCTGGTCTTCCTGTGAAACCTGGGCTCCTTGGCAAGGGCAATAGCTCCAGTGTTGTCACAGAAGAGAGTCATTGGGCCCGACGCATTGGGTATGACTCCTAGGTCGGTAATGAACTCCTTCACCCAGACTGCTTCTTGTGCTACCTCCGAGGCCGCCATGTACTCCGCTTCACATGTAGATCCCGCCACAACGCCTTGCTTGCAACTTCACCAACTTACTGCCCCACCATTCAAAATATACACGTATCCGGTTTGTGACTTAGAGTCATCCAGATCTGTGTCGAAGCTAGCATCGACGTAACCCTTTACGACGAGCTCTTCGTCACCTCCATAAACGAGAAACATATCCTTAGTCCTTTTTAGGTACTTCAGGATATTCTTGACCGTTGTCCAGTGTTCCATGCCTGGATTACTTTGGTACCTTCCTACCAAACTTACGGCAAGGTTTACATCAGGTCTGGTACACATCATAGCATACATGATAGACCCTATGGCCGAGGCATAGGGGACGACACTCATCTTTTCTCTATCTTCTACCTTGGTCGGGCATTGAGCCGTGCTCAATCTCGTACCTTGCAATACAGGCAAGAACCCCTTCTTTGACTGATCCATTTTGAACTTCTTCAATATCTTGTCAAGGTACGTACTCTGTGAAAGACCAATGAGGCGTCTCGATCTATCTCTATAGATCTTGATGCCTAATATATAAGCAGCTTCTCCAAGGTCCTTCATTGAAAAACACTTGTTCAAGTTGGCCTTTATGCTTTCCAAGAATTCTATATCATTTCCCATCAACGGTATGTCATCCACATATAATATGAGAAATGCTACAAAGCTCTCACTCACTTACTTGTAAATGCAGGCTTCTCCATAAGTCTGCGTAAACCCAAACGCTTTGATCATCTCATCAAAACGAATGTTCCAACTCCGAGATGCTTGCACCAGCCCATAAATCGAGCGTTGGAGCTTGCACACCTTGTCAACATTCTTAGGATCGACAAAACCTTCCGGCTGCATCATATACAATTCTTCCTTAAGGAAACCATTAAGGAATGTCGTTTTGACGTCCATTTGCCATATCTCATAGTCATAGAATGCGGCAATTGCTAACATGATTCGGACGGACTTCAGCTTCGCTACGGGTGAGAAAGTCTCATCGTAGTCAACCCCTTGAACTTGTCGATAACCCTTAGCGACAAGATGAGCTTTATAGATGGTTACGTTACCATCCGCGTCTGTCTTCTTCTTAAAGATCCATTTATTTTCTATGGCTCGCCGATCATCGGGCAAGTTAGTCAAAGTCCATACTTCATTTTCATACATGGATCCTATCTCGGATTTCATGGCTTTCAGCCATTTGTCGGAATCTGGGCCCGCCATCGCTTCTTCATAGTTCGAAGGTTCACCGTTGTCTAACAACATGATTTCCAAGACAGGGTTGCCGTACAACTCTGGTGCGGAACATGTCCTTGTGGACCTACGAAGTTCAGTAGCAACTTGATCTAAAGTTTCATGATCATCATCATTAACTTCCTCTCTAGTCGGTGCAGGCACCTCAGGAACATTTTCTTGAGCTACGCCACTTACCGGTTCAAGAGGTAATACCTCATCAAGTTTTACTTTCCTCCCACTTATTTCTTTCGAGAGAAACTCTTTCTCTAGAAAGGACCCATTCTTGGCAACAAAGATCTTGCCTTCGAATCTGAGGTAGAAGGTATACCCAATAGTTTCTTTAGGGTATCTATGAAGACGCATTTTTCCGATTTGGGTTCGAGCTTTTCAGGTTGAAGTTTCTTGACATAAGCATCGCATCCCCAAACTTTTAGAAACGACAGCTTAGGTTTCTTCCCAAACCATAATTCATACGGTGTCGTCTCAACGGATTTCGACGGAGCCCTATTTAAAGTGAATGTGGCAGTCTCTAAAGCATAGCCCCAAAATGATAGCGGTAGATCGGTAAGAGACATCATAGATCGCACCATATCCAATAGAGTGCGATTACGACGTTCGGACACACCTTTACGCTGAGGTGTTCCAGGGGGCGTGAGTTGTGAAGCTATTCCACATTTTCTTAAGTGTGTGCCAAATTCGTGACTCAAGTATTCTCCCCCATGATCTGATCACAAGAACTTGATTTTCTTGTCATGTTGATTCTCAACCTCACTCTGAAATTCCTTGAACTTTTCAAAGGTCTCAGGCTTGTGTTTCATTAAGTAGACATACCCATATCTACTCAAGTCATATGTGAGGGTGAGAACATAACGATAGCCACCACGAGCCTCAACACTCATTGGACCGCACACATCAGTATGTATGATTTCTAATAAGTTGGTTGCTCACTCCATTGTTCCTGAGAACGGAGTCTTGGTCATTTTACCCATGAGGCATGGTTCGCACGTGTCAAATGATTCGTAATCAAGAGACTCCAAAAGTCCATCTGCATGGAGCTTCTTCATGCGTTTGACACCTATGTGACCAAGGCGGCAGTGCCACAAGTATGTGGGACTATCATTATCAACCTTACATCTTTTGGTATTCACACTATAAATATGTGTAACATTACGCTCGAGATTCTTTAAGAATAAACCATTCACCATCAGAGCATGACCATAAAACATATCTCTCATATAAATAGAATAACCATTATTCTCGGATTTAAATGAGTAGCCATCTCGAATTAAACGAGATCCTGATACAATGTTCATGCTCAAAGCTGGCACTAAATAACAATTATTAAGGTTTAAAACTAATCCCGTAGGTAAATGTAGAGGTAGCGTGCCGACGGCGATCACATCGACCTTGGAACCATTCCCGACGCGCATCGTCACCTCGTCCTTCGCCAGTCTCCGCTTATTCCGCAGCTCCTGCTTTGAGTTACAAATGTGAGCAACCGCACCGGTATCAAATACCCAGCAGCTACTACGAGTACTGGTAAGGTACACATCAATTACATGTATATCACATATACCTTTAGTGTTGCCGGCCTTCTTGTCCGCTAAGTATTTGGGGCAGTTCCGCTTCCAGTGACCACTTCCCTTGCAATAAAAACACTCAGTCTCGGGTTTGGGTCCATTCTTTGGCTTCTTCCCGGCAGCTTGCTTACCGGGCGCGACAACTCACTTGCCGTCCTTCTTGAAGTTCTTATTACCCTTGCCTTTCTTGAACTTAGTGGTTTTATTCACCATCAACACTTGATGTTCCTTTTTGATTTCCACCTCCGCTGATTTCAGCATTGAATATACCTCAGAAATGGTCTTTTCCATCCCCTGCATATTGAAGTTCATCACAAAGCTCTTGTAGCTCGGTGGAAGCGACTGAAGGATTCTGTCAATGACCGCGTCATCCGGGAGATTAACTCCCAGCTGAGTCAAGCGGTTATGCAACCCAGACATTTTGAGTATGTGCTCACTGACAGAACTATTTTCCTCCATCTTACAGCTGAAGAACTTGTCGGAGACTTCATATCTCTCGACCCAGGCATGAGCTTGGAAAACCATTTTCAGCTCTTCGAACATCTCATATGCTCCGTGTCTCTCAAAACGCTTTTAGAGCCCTGGTTATAAGCTGTAAAGCATGCCGCACTGAACGAGGGAGTAATCATCGGCATGTGACTACCAAGCGTTCATAACGTCTTGGTTCTCTGGGACAGGTGCGTTACCTAGCGGTGCTTCTAGGACATAATCTTTCTTGGCATCTATGAGGATGATCCTCAGGTTCCGGACCCAGTCCGTATAGTTTCTGCCATCATCTTTCAGCTTGGTTTTCTCTAGGAACGCGTTGAAGTTGAGGACAACGTGGGCCATTTGATCTACAAGACATATTGTAAAGATTTTAGACTAAGTTCATGATAATTAAGTTCATCTAATCAAATTACTCAATGAACTCCCACTCAGATAGACAACCCTCTAGTCATCTAAGAGAAACATGATCCGAGTCAACTAGGCTGTGTCCGATCATCACGTGAGACGGACTAGTCAACATCGATGAACATCTTCATGTTGATCGTATCTTCTATACCACTCATGCTTGACCTTTCGGTCTTCTGTGTTCCGAGGCCATGTCTGTACATGCTAGGCTCGTCAAGTCAACCTAAGTGTATTGCGTGTGTAAATCTGGCTTACACCCGTTGTATTCGAACGTTAGAATCTATCACACCCGATCATCACGTGGTGCTTCGAAACAACGAACCTTCGCAATGGTGCACAGTTAGGGGGAACACTTTCTTGAAATTATTACGAGGGATCATCTTATTTAAGCTACTGTCGTTCTAAGCAAATAAGATGTAAAACATGATAAACATCACATGCAATCAAATAGTGACATGATATGGCCAATATCATTTGCTCCTTTTGGTCTCCATCTTCGGGGCTCCATGATCATCGTTGTCACCGGCATGACACCATGATCTCCATCATCATGATCTCCATCATCGTGTCTTCTTGAAGTTGTCTCGTCATCTATTACTTCTACTAATATGGCTAACGCTTTAGCAATAAAGTAAAGTAATTACATGATGTTTATGTTGACACGCAGGTCATAAATAAATAAAGACAACTCCTATGGCTCCTGCCGGTTGTCATACTCATCGACATGCAAGTCGTGATTCCTATTACAAGAAAATGATCATCTCATACATCACATATATCATTCATCACATCCTTTGGCCATATCACATCACAAAACACTTGCTGCAAAAACAAGTTAGACGTCCTCTAATTGTTGTTGCAAGTTTTTACGTGGCTGCTATAGGTTTCTAGCAAGAACGTTTCTTACCTACGCCAAGACCACAACGTGAATTGCCAATTTCTATTTACCCTTCATAAGGACCCTGTTCATCGAATCCGATCCGACTAAAGTGGGAGAGACAGACACCCGCCAGCCACCTTATGCAACTAGTGCATGTTAGTCGGTGGAACCAGTCTCACGTAAGCGTACGTGTAAGGTCGGTCCGGACCGCTTCATCCCACAATGCCGCCGAATCAAGATAAGACTAGTAACGGCAAGATAATTGACAATATCGACGCCCACAACTACTTTGTGTTCTACTCGTGCATAGAAACTACGCATAGACCTAGCTCATGATGCCACTGTTGGGGAACGTAGCAGAATTTTAAAATTTTCTACGCATCACCAAGATCAATCTATGGAGTCATCTAGCAACAATGGAGAGAGGAGTGCATCTACATACCCTTGTAGATCGCGCGCGGAAGCGTTCAAGAGAACGGGGTTGATGGAGTCGTACTCGACGTGATCCAAATCACCGATGACCAAGTGTCGAACGGACGGCACCTCCGCGTTCAACACACATACGGTTGGGAAGATGTCTCCTCCAAATTGATCCATCAAGGGGGAAGGAGAGGTTGATGAAGATCCAGCAGCACGACGGTGTGGTGGTGGATGCAGCAGGATCCCGGCAGGGCTTCGCCAAGCGCAAGCGGGAAGGAGAGGTGTTACGGAGGGAGAGGGAGGCGCCAAGAGCAAGGGTGGGGCTGCCCTCCCTCCCCCCTCTTTATATAGGGGCCTTGGGGGGGCGCCGGCCCTAGGGAGATGGATCTCCAAGGGGGCGGCGGCCAAGGGGTGGCTTCCCCCCCAAGCCAAGTGGGTGGCGCCCCCACCCCTAGGGTTTCCCAACCCTAGGCGCAGGGGAGGCCCAAGGGGGGGCGCACCAGCCCACTAGGGGCTGGTTCCCCTCCCAATTCAGCCCATGGGGCCCTCCGGGATAGGTGGCCCCACCCGGTGGACCCCCGGGACCCTTTCGGTGGTCCTGGTGCAATACCGGCGACCCCCGAAACCTTCCCGATGGCCGAAACTAGACTTCCTATATATAAATCTTTACCTCCGGACCATTCCGGAACTCCTCGTGACGTGCGGGATCTCATTCGGGACTCCGAACAACTTTCGGGTTACTGCATACTAATATCTCTACAACCCTAGCGTCACCGAACCTTAAGTGTGTAGACCCTACGGTTTCGGGAGACATGCAGACATGACCGAGACGCCTCTCTGGTCAATAACCAACAGCGGGATCTGGATACCCATGTTGGCTCCCACATGCTCCACGATGATCTCATCGGATGAACCACGATGTCGAGGATTCAATCAATCCGTATTCAATTCCCTTTGTCAATCGGTATGTTACTTGTCCGAGACTCGATCGTCGGTATCCCAATACCTCGTTCAATCTCGTTACTGGCAAGTCACTTTACTCGTGCCGTAATGCATGATCCCGTGATCAACCACTTGGTCACATTGAGCTCATTATGATGATGCATTACCGAGTGGGCCCAGAGATACCTCTCCGTCATACGGAGTGACAAATCCCAGTCTCGATTCGTTCCAACCCAACAGACACTTTCGGGGATACCTGTAGTGTACCTTTATAGTCACCCAATTACGTTGTGACGTTTGGCACACCCAAGGCACTCCTACGGTATCTGGGAGTTGCACAATCTCATGGTCTAAGGAAATGATACTTGACATTTGGAAAAGCTACAGCAAACGAACTACACGATCTTTGAGCTATGCTTAGGATTGGGTCTTGTCCATCACATCATTCTCCTAATGATGTGATCCCGTTATCAATGACATCCAATGTCCATAGTCAGGAAACCATGACTATCTTTTGATCAACGAGCTAGTCAACTTGAGGCTCACTAGGGACGTGTTGTGGTCTATGTATTCACACATGTATTACGATTTCCGGATAACACAATTATAGCATGAACAATAGACAATTATCATGAACAAAGAAATATAATAATAACCATTTTATTATTGCCTCTAGGGCATATTTCCAACAGAAAGGACACCGCAAGATTGAAACCAAAGCTAAGCACTTCTCCCACTGCAAGAAAGATCAATCAGTAGGCCAAACCAAACTGATAACTCGAAGAGACTTGCAAAGATAACCGATCATACATAAAAGATTTCAGAGAAGAATCAAATATTGTTCATAGATAAACTTGATCATAAACCCACAATTCATCGGATCTCGACAAACACATCGCAAAAAGAGTTACATCAAATAGATCTCCAAGAAGATAGAGGAGAACATTGTATTGAGATTCAAAGAGAGAGAAAGCCATCTAGCTAAAAACTATGGACCCGAAGGTCTGAAGTAAACTACTCACACATCATCAGAGAGGCTATGGTGTTGATGTAGAAGCCCTCCATGATTGATTCCCCCTCCGGCGGAGCTCCGAAAAAGGCCCCAAGATGGGATCTCTTGGGTACAGAAGGTTGCAGTGGTGGAAATAGGGTTTCTTTGTGCTCCCGGATGTTTTCGGGTATATATATAGGATGAAGAAGTAGGTCGGTGGAGCCACGAGGGTGGATGGCGCACCTAGTGGGGTAGGCGTGCCCCTTGCCTCGTGGCCTCCTCGTTGGTTTCTTGACATCCACTCAAAGTCCTCTAGATCACGTTTGTTCCAAAAATAACTCTACCGAAGGTTTCATTCTGTTTGGATTCTGTTTGATATTCCTTTTCTGCGAAACACTAAGATAGGCAAAAAAACAACAATTTGCACTGGGCCTTGGGTTAGTAGGTTAGTCCCAAGAATAATATAAAAGTGTATAAATAAGCCCATTAACATCCAAAACAGATAATATAATAGCATGGAACAATAAAAAATTATAGATACGTTGGAGACATATCACAAGGCTTATAGTGACCTGCATTACCCAGAGGGCCAGAGATACCTCTCCGACAATCGAAGTGACAAATCCTAATCTTGATCTATGCCAACTCAACAAACACCATCGGAGACACCTGTAGAGCATCTTTATAATCACCTAGTTATGTTGTGACGTTTGATAACACACTAAGTGTTCCTCGGTATTCGGGAGTTGCATAATCTCATAGTCATAGGAACATGTATAAGTTATGAAGAAAGCAATAGCAATAAACTAAACGATCATAATGCTAAGCTAACAGATGGGTCAAGTCAATTACATCATTCTCTAATGATGTGATCTCGTTCATCAAATGACAACTCTTGTCCATGGCTAGGAAACTTAACCATCTTTGATTAACGAGCTAGTCAAGTAGAGCCATCCTACTAACACTCTGTTTGTCTATGTATTCACACATGTACTAAGATTCCAGTTAATACAATTCTAGCATGAATAATAAGCATTTATCATGATATAAGGAAATATAAATAACAACTTTATTATTGCCTCTAGGGAATATTTCCTTCAATAAAGTAGTTTAGTACCTACTAGGAGTAGCAAACAAAATTCAGGTAAAAACACTAGGAAAAATAAACCATTTAGGACTAAACTTCAGAATTACTATAGCTTTGCAGTAGAGTTACATTTATTGTGACATTGTAAATAATATACAAAATTCACTGTAAGAGTACTAGAAACTACTAAATCCTTGCTTGCCAATTACATTTTTTGAGGCTCTATAAAATGATACATAAACACACTGTAAAGAAAAACACTGAACTCGTGGTTTCTGTGTGCTCTATATTGCAGTTTCCCAAACAACCTATATTGTATTTTCATAATTTATTTAAATTTTTTGTCATTTTCATTTTGCAGCAGATATGTCACTAACAATAACAAACCTTGTTGAATCCAACGAGGAATATATGTCGGAAGAATCAATGAAACATCACAATTCTGTTGAAAAAGATGTCCAAGAAATAGCTACTAATGATGAAGAAGGCTTCACATATTGTCATGATGCTAATGCATATGAAAATGAAGATGGTAAGTTTAGTACCTTCATTTATTTTTTGGACAAACCTTTCTGTATTTCTATGATAGGAAATTTCGGATCCAATGGCTACAATTGCGCTTGAGCCTTTGGTTGATAGACATAACTCAAACATAAAAGTATGTATCTTGTTGAAGTACACAATAAAATTCCTCAAATTTTACTCAAAAAATTATGGTCTCAACTAATACTTTGTTATGCTATCTGTAGAGAGTGCTTGCCCCTTCAGTTGATGGACTCCGACTAGTTAAAAAATGACCCAATAATTTACAGAACAAGCCAAGTGGTTCAAATAGTGCAGATTTGCAAGCATCAAACAACCATTCTATTCCAGATAAGGAGGTCTATTTACTTAAATAATCTTTGGAACATGTCATTGCCGAGGATTAAGTTGTTACGCTTACACCTTTTGCAATTACATATACAGTACCCAGAACTTGATGTGTATCCTTTTATCCCAGAACAAAGAAACTATGATTCATAATGGTGGCGGTGCATGACAACTAGAAAAATGTTCTGCTGCACACAAGGTATCTTCATAGTCTCACATACAAAATTATCTAAACTATAGTGCTCCTATGTTTATGTGTTTACTTTCTGCTATGAGAATGTTGTCCGGAACCAAGAAAATTTTGATTAGAATTTCAATACACGGCAAGGGGAAATAAATTCTGCTAAACACAAGGTATATTTCCATTACCATATATAATATGTCCAAAATATATTGCTCCGATGTTTATGTATCTGGTGGTCATCTTGCTATCAGAATTCTGTTTAGAACAAAGAAACTTTGCTTGAGAATGTGAGTGCATGTCAGGCAGAAAAAACTTCTGTTGTAAAGAAGCTGGTATCTTTCCATAATCACATACAAACTGTTCAAACTATAGTGGTAGCTTTTTTATTTGTTTATTACTTCTTTGCTATCAGACTGCTGCCCAGACCAAAAGAACAACAAAAGGTACTAATGTAGCTAGTAAGAGTGCTCAAAGTGGTAGTTTGCTGAGTTGGTTGGGTGCGAGCGAACTACTTGTAAGAGTGATGAAATTCATTTCATATGTTCCCTTGTTTTGACTCTGTTTTTCATGGGTGATGAGGATGATTCTGACAATGGTAACTTTGATCTTCTCTATCAGGCTGGAACTATATTATTTTTGAAGAGACTGAAAAATTGTAACAGGGACGTAGCTCTTGCTGCAAGTGTATGGTGTTATCCTAGAGTTAAACTTGATGGTGCAGAAATTAGAAATGAATTCTGGACAGGGCATTTTGATATGGCACTTGTGAAAACTGAAAATATGGTACGTAGTTGCAAAACTGCAATACTCGCGGTAATAAATAAAAAACAAAGAGTGTGTGGCCTTCAACCTTTGCATGTGAGTAATATCTTGCCTCATTGTGTTTTAACAGTTCATTTCTTTTCTTGTTTGCAGATTTAGAAGATAAATGGATGAGTATATGGGTGCATGGCGAGTATACTTCCATGATGATGATGATGTTCCGGTCCATGGTGACGTTTTAGTTAAGTTGTAGGGATGACATTCCCATTGGATGTTGTTCCTCATTTATGTTTTAGTTAAGTTGTATGGATGTTGATGGATGCTTTCAGTTTAAGCTTCGTTGTCAAGAAAATAGTTAGGTTATGCATAACATTTGGATGATGTTCCACCTTCAATATCCACCATTGTAATCCAACAACTTTATCTATTATATGATTTCTTCCTCTCAGGAGTATATTCTCTTGTTTTTCTTCACTTGAAAATACATAATTATGACCATTACGTGGAGAATTAATTTAATATATAAAATAGTATTATTCACACGATATATGTTCAACACTTGAAGCGTTGGAAATTCTCTGTTGCCAAGCAATTGGATTTTGATTCCTGTGCATTGACCACCAACATATAGAAGTGATGTAGAAGTCCATTTTATCTGTTGTAGTCTTGCAATAGTCCCTTTTACCAACGACAATATAAGCGTTGCATTATGCGCTAGCAACACTGGATAAGGCTACGCATCCAAAACCATTGGTAAAGACACTAGCAACGAATATATGGACTCTTAGATACGGAAAAATGTGTTGCTATATGGGGGTTCCTGTTGTAGTGCAAGTACGACTGGAACAACCGTAAGTGAAACTACAAATTAGAGTGGTACACAACTAGTATAGTATATCACCCAAGTAACACAACCCATAGTACAAGAAAGTTTTTGACACCACACTAGTGTCAAAAACATTCTTATATTATGGGACGGAGGGAGTACTAATGGATAACGTGATTGGATGTGTGCAGTGGCTAACATGATCTTTCTGGAGTCGCCTACCGGCGTGGGGTTCTCCTACGCGAGCAACAACTCGAACAACAACAACAACAACATTGGCGACCCCAGAATCACCGAGGACGTGTTTGTCTTCCTGCTCGAACGGCTGGAGCGGTTCCCAGAGTATAAGGGCCGTGACTTCTACATCGCCGGAGAGATCTATGGCGGCCACTACGTCATGTAGCTCACCACCGTCATCGAATCCATGAACGAGCTCTATGGCGCCACTCTCATCAACCTTCGCGGCATCTTCGTAAGTGCCTTTCGCATGCGCCTTTGCAGAATTATTTTGGTTTGTTTTGCATGGGACATGCTTGTAGTTGTACCGGCCATATCATGTTTCGGTTGTGTCATCTATGTCGGCAATCCGTACCTTGACGATTACAAGAACGGCGAGGGAAATCTGGAGTTCCTATGGAGCCACGGGGTGATCTCCGATGAGATCTGGGCGGGGATCCGTGCCAACAGCACCTTCTCCCCAAAAGACGACTGTCAGTGCTACGTGGCGGCGCACGCATCCCAGAGAGGTAACATCGATCGCCACAACATATACGCCCCGATCTACCTTCAGTCGGAATGTGATGTATAGTGTTGGAAATATGCCCTAGAGGCAATAATAAAATGATTATTATTATATTTCCTTGTTCATGATCATTGTCTATTATTCATGCTATAATTGTGTTATCTGGAAATCATAATACATGTGTGAATACATAGACCATAACATGTCCCTAGTGAGCCTCTAGTTAACTAGCTCGTTGATCAACAGATAGTCATGGTTTCCTGACTATGGACATTGGATGTCATTGATAACGGGATCACATCATTAGGAGAATGATGTGATGGACAAGACCCAATCCTAAGCATAGCACAAGATCGTGTAGTTCATTTGCTAGAGCATTTCCAATGTCAAGTATCATTTCCTTAGACCATGAGATCATGTAACTCCCAGATGCCGTAGGAGTGCTTTGGGTGTACCAAACATCACAACGTAACTGGGTGACTATAAAGGTATACTACAGGTATCCCCAAAAGTATCTGTTGGGTTGACACGGATCGAGACTGGAATTTGTCACTCCGTATGACGGAGAGGTATCTCTGGTCCCACTCGGTAATTCATCATCATAATGAGCTCAATGTGACCAAGTGTTTGGTCACGGGATCATGCATTATGGTACGAGTAAAGTGACTTGCCGGTAACGAGATTGAACGAGGTATTGGGATACTGACGATCGAATCTCGGGCAAGTAACGTACCGATTGACAAAGGGAATTGAATACGGAATTGATTGAATCCTCGACATCGTGGTTCATCCGATGAGATCATCGTGGAACATGTGGGAGCCAACATGGGTATCCAGATCCCGCTGTTGGTTATTGACCGGAGAGTCGTCTCGGTTCTGCTTGTCTCCCAAACCCGTAGGGTCTACACACTTAAGGTTCGGTGACGCTAGGGTTGTAGAGGTATTAGTATGCGGTAACCTGAAAGTTGTTCGGAGTCCCGTATGAGATCCCGGACGTCACGAGGAGTTCCGGAATGGTCCGGAGGTGAAGATTTATATGTTGGAAGTCCAGTTTCGGCCATCGGGAAAGTTTCGGGGGTAATCGGTATTGTATCGGGACCACCGGAAGGGTCCCGGGGGTCCACCGGGTGGGGCCGCCAATCCCAGAGGGCCCCATGGGCTGAAGTGGGAGGGGAACAAGCCCTTGGTGGGCTGGTGCGCCCCCCATGGGCCTCCCCTTGCGCCTAGGGTTGGAAACCCTAGGGGTGGGGGCGCCCCACCTGACTTGGGGGGGGGGGGGGCAAGTCCCCCCTTGGCCGCCCCCCCCCCTTGGAGATGGGATCTCCTAGGGCTGACGCTCCCCCTAGGGGCCCTATATATAGTGGGGGGAGGGAGGGCAGCCGCACCCAAGTCCCTGGCGCCTCCCTCTCCCCTCGTAACACCTCTCCCTCTCGTTGGAGCTTGGCGAAGCCCTGCCGAGATCACCGCTGCTTCCACCACCATGCCGTTGTGTTGCTGGATCTCCATCAACCTCTCCTTCCCCTTGATGGATCAAGAAGGAGGAGACGTCTTCCCCAACCGTACGTGTGTTGAACGTGGAGGTGCCGTCCGTTCGGCACTCGGTCATCGGTGATTTGGATCACGACGAGTACGACTCCATCAACCCCGTTCTCTTGAACGCTTCCGCTCGCGATCTACAAGGGTATGTAGATGCACTCCCCTCTCCCTCGTTGCTAGATGACTCCATAGATTGATCTTGGTGATGCGTAGAAAATTTTAAAATTCTACTACGTTCCCCAACAGTGGCATCATGAGCTAGGTCTATGCGTTGTTTCTATGCACGAGTAGAACACAAGATGTTGTGGGAGTCGATTTTATCAATTTACTTGTCGTTACTAGTCTTATCTTGGTTCAGCGGCATCGTGGGATGAAGCGGCCCGGACCGACCTTACACGTACGCTTACGTGAGACAGGTTCCACCGACTGACATGCACTAGTTGCATAAGGTGGCTAGCGGGTGTCTGTCTCTCCCACTTTAGTCGGATCGGATTCGATGAAAAGGGTCCTTATGAAGGGTAAATAGAAATAGGCACATCACGTTGTGGTTTTGGCGTAGGTAAGAAACGTTCTTGCTAAGAAACCTATAGCAGCCACGTAAAAAATTTGCAACAACAATTAGAGGACGTCTAACTTGTTTTTGCAGCATGTGCCGTGTGATGTGATATGGCCAAAAGGATGTGATGAATGATATATGTGATGTATGAGATTGATCATGTTCTTGTAATAGGAATCACGACTTGCATGTCGATGAGTATGACAACCGGCAGGAGCCATAGGAGTTGTCTTAATTTATTTATGACTTGCGTGCCAACATAAACGTCATGTAATTACTTTACTTTATTGCTAAACCGTTAGCCATAGTAGTAGAAGTAATAGATGACGAGACAACTTCATGAAGACATGATGATGGAGATCATGATGATGGAGATCATGGTGTCATGCCGGTGACGATGATGATAATGGCGCCCCGAAGATGGAGATCAAAAGGAGCAAAATGATATTGGCCATATCATGTCACTATTTGATTGCATGTGATGTTTATCATGTTTTACATCTTATTTGCTTAGAACGACGGTAGCTTAAATAAGATGATCCCTCACAATAATTTCAAGAAAGTGTTCCCCCTAACCGTGCACCGTTGCGAAGGTTCGTTGTTTCGAAGCACCATGTGATGATCGGGTGTGATAGATTCTAACGTTCGAATACAACGGGTGTAAGCCAAATTTACACACGCAATACACTTAGGTTGACTTGACGAGCCTAGCATGTACAGACATGGCCTCGGAACACGGAAGACCGAAAGGTCGAACATGAGTCGTATAGAAGATACGATCAACATGAAGATGTTCACCGATGATGACTAGTCCGTCTCACGTGATGATCGGACACGGCCTAGTTGACTCGGATCATGTATCACTTAGATGACTAGAGGGATGTCTGTCTGAGTGGGAGTTCATTAAATAATTTGATTAGATGAACTTGATTATCATGAACTTAGTCTAAAAACCTTTGCAAAATGTCTTGTAGATCAAATGGCCAACGCTCATGTCAACCTCAACTTCAACGCGTTCCTAGAGAAAACCAAGCTGAAATATGATGGCAGCAACTATACGGACTGGGTCCGGAACCTGAGGATCATCCTCATAGCTGCCAAGCAAGCATATGTCCTAGAAGCGCCGCTAGGTGCAGCACCCATCCTAGAGAACCAAGACGTTATGAACGCTTGGCAGTTGCCTGCTGATGATTACCCCCTTGTTCAGTGCAGCATGCTTTACAGCTTAGAACCGGGGCTCCAAAGGCGTTTTGAGAAACATGGAGCATATGAGATGTTCGAAGAGCTAAAAATGGTTTTCCAAGCTCATGCCCAGGTCGAGAGATATGAAGTCTCTGACAAGTTCTACAGTTGTAAGATGGAGGAAAATAGTTCTGTCAGTGAGCACATACTCAAAATGCCTGGGTTGCACAACCGCTTGTCCCAGCTAGACATTAACCTCCCGGACGAGGCGGTCATTAAAAGAATCCTTCAGTCACTCCCACCTAGCTACAAGAGCCTTGTGATGAACTACAATATGTAGGGGATGGTGAAAACTATTCCTGAAGTATTTTCAATGCTGAAATCAACGGTGGTGGAAATAAAAAGGAACATCAAGTGTTGATGGTCAATAAAACCACTAGTTTCAAGAAAGGCAAGGGTAAGAAGAACTTCAAGAAGGACGGCAAGGGAGTTGCCGCGGCCGGTAAATCAGTTGCCGGGAAGAAGCCAAAGAATGGACCCAAACCTGAGACTGAGTGCTTTTATTGCAAGGGAAAGGGACACTGGAAGCGGAACTGCTCCAAATACTTAGCGGACAAGAAGGCCGGCAACACTAAAGGTATATGTGATATACATGTAATTGATGTGTACCTTACCAGTACTCGTAGTAGCTCCTGGGTATTTGATACCGGTGCGGTTGCTCATATTTGTAACTCAAAACAGGAGCTATGGAATAAGCGGAGACTGGCGAAGGACGAGGTGACGATGCGCGTCGGGAATGGTTCCAAGGTCGATGTGATCGCCGTCGGCACGCTACCTCTACATTTACCTATGAGATTAGTTTTAAACCTCAATAATTGTTATTTAGTGCCAGCTTTGAGCATGAACATTGTATCTGGATCTCGTTTAACACGAGATGGCTACTCATTTAAATCCGAGAATAATGGTTGTTCTATTTATATGAGAGATATGTTTTATGGTCATGCCCCGCTGGTCAATGGTTTATTCTTAATGAATCTCGAATGTGATGTTACACATATTCATAGTGTGAATACCAAAAGATGTAAGATTAATAATGATAGTCCCACATATCTGTGGCACTGCCGCCTTGGTCACATCGGTGTCAAACGCATGAAGAAGCTCCATACAGATGGACTTTTGGAGTCTCTTGATTTCGAATCATTTGACACGTACGAACCATGCCTCATGGGTAAAATGACCAAGACTCCGTTCTCCTGAACAATGTATCGAGCAACCAACTTATTGGAAATTATACATACTGATGTGTGCGGTCCAATGAGCATTGAGGCTCGTGGTGGGTATCGTTATGTTCTCACTCTCACTAATGACTTAAGTAGATATGGGTATGTCTATTTGATGAAACACAAGTCTAAGACCTTTGAAAAGTTCAAGGAATTTCAGAATGAGGTAGAGAATCAACGTGACCGAAAGATAAAATTCTTACGATCAGATCGTGGGGAAGAATATTTAAGTCACGAATTTGGTACGCACTTAAGGAAATGTGGAATCGTTTCACAACTCACGCCGCCTGGAACACCTCAGCGTAACGGTGTGTCCGAACATCGTAATCGCACTCTATTGGATATGGTGAGATCTATGATGTCACTCACTGATTTACCGCTATCATTTTGGGGATACGCTCTAGAGACAGCTACATTCACTTTAAATAGGTCACCGTCTAAATCCGTTGAGACGACCCCGTATGAATTATGGTTTGGTAAGAAACCTAAGCTGTCATTTCTAAAAGTTTGGGGATGCGATGCTTATGTCAAGAAACTTCAACCAGGAAAAAATGCTTCTTCATAGGATACCCTAAGGAAACCATTGGGTATACCTTCTACCTCAGATCCGAAGGCAAAATCTTTTTTTGCCAAGAACGGGTCCTTTCTGGAGAAAGAGTTTCTCTCGAGAGAAGTAAGTGGGAGGAAAGGAGAACTCGATGAAGTACTGCCTCTTGAACCGGAAAGTAGCGCAGCTCAGGAAGATGTTCCTGTGGTGCCTGCACCGACTAGAGAGGAAGTTAGTGATGATGATCAAGGTACTTCGGATCAAGTTGCTACTGAACTTCGAAGGTCCACAAGGACACGTTCCACACCAGAATGGTATGGCAACCCTGTCCTGGAAATCATGTTGTTAAACAACGGTGAACCTTCGAGCTATGAAGAAGCAATGGCGGGCCCAGATTCCAACAAATGGCTTGAAGCCATGCAATCCGAGATAGGATCCATGTATGAAAACAAAGTATGGAATTTGACAGACTTGGCCGATGATCGGCGAGCGATAGAGAATAAATGGATCTTTAAGAAGAAGACGGATGCAGATGGTAATGTTACCATCTATAAGGCTCGACTTGTCGCTAAGGGTTATCGACAAGTTCAAGGGGTTGACTACGATGAGACCTTCTCACCCGTAGCGAAGCTGAAGTCCGTCTGAATCATGTTAGCAATTGCCGCATACTATGATTATGAGATATGGCAAATGGACGTCAAAATGGCATTCCTTAATGGCTTTCTTAAGGAAGAATTGTATATGATGCAGCCGGAAGGTTTTGTCGATCCTAAGAATGCTAACAAGGTATGCAAGCTCCAGCGCTCCATCTACGGGCTGGTGCAAGCATCTCGGAGTTGGAACATTCACTTTAACGAAATGATCAAAGCATTTGGGTTTATGTAGACTTATGGAGAAGCTTGCGTTTACAAGAAAGTGAGTGGGAGCTCTGTAGCATTTCTCATATTATATGTGGATGACATACTTTTGATGGGAAATGATATAGAACTTTTGGACAGTATTAAGGCCTACTTGAATAAGTGTTTTTCAATGAAGGACCTTGGAGAAGTTGCTTACATATTAGGCATCAAGATCTATAGAGATAGATCGAGACGCCTCATAGGTCTTTCACAAAGCACATACCTTGATAAGATGTTGAAGAAGTTCAATATGGATTAGTCCAAGAAGGGGTTCTTGCCTGTGTTGCAAGGTGTGAAATTGAGCTCCGCTCAATGTCCGGCCACGGCAGAAGATAGAGAAAAGATGAGTGTCGTCCCCTATGCCTCAGCCATAGGGTCTATCATGTATACCATGCTGTGTACCAGACCTAATGTAAACCTTGCCGTGAGTTTGGTAGGAAGGTACCAAAGTAATCCCGACATAGAACACTGGACAGCGATCAATAACATCCTGAAGTACCTGAAAAGGACTAAGGATATGTTTCTCGTATATGGAGGTGATGAGGAGCTCATCGTAAAGGGTTACGTCGACGCTAGCTTCGACACAGATCTGTATGACTCTAAGTCACAAACCGGATACGTGTATATTTTGAATGCTGGGGCAGTAAGCTGGTGCAGTTGCAAGCAAAGCGTCGTGGCGGGATCTACATGTGAAGCGGAGTACACGGCAGCCTCGGAGGCAGCGCATGAAGCAATCTGGATGAAGGAGTTCATCACCGACCTAGGAGTCATACCCAATGCGCCGGGGCCGATCACTCTCTTCTGTGACAACACTAGAGCTATTGCCCTTGCCAAGGAGCCCAGGTTTCACAAGAAGACCAGGCACATCAAGCGTCGCTTCAACTCCATTCGTGAAAATGTTCAAGATGGAGACATAGATATTTGCAAAGTACATACGGATCTGAATGTCGCAGATCCGTTAACTAAACCTCTTCCACGAGCAAAACATGATCAACACCAGAACTCTATGGGTGTTCGATTCATCACAATGTAACTAGATTATTGACTCTAGTGCAAGTGGGAGACTGTTGGAAATATGCCCTAGAGGCAATAATAAAATGATTATTATTATATTTCCTTGTTCATGATAATTGTCTATTATTCATGCTATAATTGTGTTATCCGGAAATCATAATACATGTGTGAATACATAGACCATAACATGTCCCTAGTGAGCCTCTAGTTAAATAGCTCGTTGATCAACAGATAGTCATGGTTTCCTGACTATGGACATTGGATGTCATTGATAACGGGATCACATCATTAGGAGAATGATGTGATGGACAAGACCCAATCCTAAGCATAGCACAAGATCATGTAGTTCGTTTGCTAGAGCTTTTTCAATGTCAAGTATCATTTCCTTAGACCATGAGATCGTGTAACTCCCGGATGCCGTAGGAGTGCTTTGGGTGTACCAAACGTCACAACGTAACTGGGTGACTATAAAGGTATACTACAGGTATCCCCGAAAGTATCTGTTGGGTTGACACGGATTGACATTGGAATTTGTCACTCTGTATGACGGAGAGGTATCTCTGGGCCCACTCGATAATGCATCATCATAATGAGCTCAATGTGACCAAGTGTTTGGTCACGGGATCATGCATTATGGTATGAGTAAAGTGACTTGCCGGTAACGAGATTGAACGAGGTATTGGGATACCGATGATTGAATCTCGGGCAAGTAACGTACCGATTGACAAAGGGAATTGAATACGGAATTGATTGAATCCTCGACATCGTGGTTCATCCGATGAGATCATCATGGAACATGTGGGAGCCAACATGGGTATCCAGATCCCGCTGTTGGTTATTGACCGGAGAGTCGTTTCGGTCATGTCTGCGTGTTTCCCGAACCCGTAGGGTCTACACACTTAAGGTTCAGCGACGCTAGGGTTGTAGAGATATTAGTATGCGGTAACCCGAAAGTTGTTCGGAGTCCTGGATGAGATCCCGGACGTCACGAGGAGTTCCGGAATGGTCCGGAGGTGAAGATTTATATATTGGAAGTCTAGTTTCGGCCATCGGGAAAGTTTCGGGGGTAATCGGTATTGTACCGGGACCACCGGAAGGGTCCCGGGGGTCCACCGGGTGGGGCCATCTCTCCCGGAGGGCCCCATGGGCTGAAGTGGGAGGGGAACCAGCCCCTGGTGGGCTGGTGCGCCCCCCATGGGCCTCCCCTTGCGCCTAGGGTTGGAAACCCTAGGGGTAGGGGCGCCCCACCTAACTTGGGGGGGCAAGTCCCCCCTTGGCCGCCCCCTCCCCCCCCTTAGAGATGGGATCTCCTAGGGCCGGCGCCCCCCCTAGGGGCCCTATATATAGTGAAGGGAGGGAGGGCAGCCACACCCAAGTCCCTGGCGCCTCCCTCTACCCTCATAACACCTCTCCCTCTCGTTAGCTTGGCGAAGCCCTACCGAGATCACCGCTGCTTCCACCACCATGCCGTCGTGCTGCTGGATCTCCATCAACCTCTCCTTCCCCTTGCTGGATCAAGAAGGAGGAGACGTCTTCCCCAACCGTACGTGTGTTGAACGCGGAGGTGTCGTCCGTTCGGCGCTCGGTCATCGGTGATTTGGATCACGACGAGTACGACTCCATCAACCCCGTTCTCTTGAACGCTTCCGCTCGCTATCTACAAGGGTATGTAGATGCACTCCCCTCTCCCTCCTTGCTAGATGACTCCATAGATTGATCTTTGTGATGCATAGAAAATTTTAAAATTCTGCTGCGTTCCCCAACACATATACGCCCCGATCTGCCTTCAGTCGGAACGTGACGGCACCTATCACTCCAGGAGCTACATAAGATAACTAGATCACAGTTTTTCGCAACACTACTACTACTGCTGCTGCTGCTGCTAATAATAATAATAATAATAATAATAATAATAATAATAATAATAATAACAACAACAACAACAATGATGATGATAATAATAATAATAATAATAATAATAATAATAATAATAATAATAATAATAATAATAATAATAATAATAATAATAATAATAATAATAATAATTGGCCATGGTCACAGTTTTTGCCATTTTGATTTGTCAGCTGGCTGGCTACGATCCGTGCATGGACCACTACGTCGACGCTTACCTGAACAATGGCGAGGTGCAAGAAGCTCGGCATGCCCGGACAAACACAAGTTGGTCAGGTTGCAAGTAAGTTATATGTAGTCTATATGCATAATGCTCTGTGGAAAGTGCCCGCAGAGGCCGAGCTCCATTGAGCTCTTTATTTTTTCAGTAAAAATATCTTTTCCACATCTTGAAAAAATCTGAAAAATAGTTTTCATGTAGATATATACTTGTAGTATACATGTATAAAATTTCATGAATGTATATATTCATATGTGATGTACACAAACGAGACAAATACACGGATTAAAATAGGCTTTTTCTTTGCAGTATTTGTGTCAGATATTTGTCTTTTGTGTGTAGGACGCAAATAATCAAATTATTTAATAAAATTTTATACATACTTGAAGAATATGCATATGCATTTGCAGATTTTTTTTACATTTTTTGAAACTTTTAAATATATTTAATTTTTTGGCAAAACGAGCTCCATGGAGCCCGGTCTTTGCAACGCCACACTCTAATGCTCTGCTGCTACAGAGCACTTCACCCCATTTTATTTTTGTTCTTGCTCTTGAGCGCAACAGTGCAACACCCCAATCTAATTTGCACTACGATCCTTCTTTTCTTTCAGCTTAGACTTGGGCTATAACGACGGCCCAGTTTCCATGGTGCTAACCATCAGAAGGCTAGTCAAATGTGGGTTAAGCGTATGGATCTTCAGGTACTGTAAATGTGATATCTATATTCCATTCCAATTTCATGCATGAATTGAACACTGAGCAAGTGAGCATTGAGTAGAATAAAGCAAGCATGAGGTTTCTAACTTGAATGAGCACCTTTCCTCCAGTGGCGATATGGACTCCATATGCTCGATTACCTCGATGAGGTACTCTGTCAACGATCGCAACCTACCCATCACGAAGCCATGGCGCCCTTGGTACACCCCAGACAATGAGGTAATTAATGGATGAGCAGAAACATATGGTACTAAGAGCCAAAGAGAGCACTTCTGCTCCTCTACTCTTTCCTCAAGGGCACGCTACCACCTGCTGATATCCCCAACTGAATTGGGCTATTTGGATACTCACATGTCTAAGTGTATTTTCGTTAATGTTGGATTGACTCCCTCCAGCCTCACAATAAATCGTTGCTTACACCTTTCAAGATATGGATAACAATGTATCCATGCGTATGTCTAAGGGTTTAACCCTCGTGTGATGATGAAAAGAGTTGCAATTTTGTTCATATTGAAGATAATAAAAGTATTAGCATATCATAGCTTGTCCCAGGTAAACATGTTTGAATTTTAATCATAGTGTATCTCCATTTGTTAGGCATATTCAAGTTTATATAGTATTGTTGTCTCGGGACAATAGGAGAGTAGGGGCTATCATAATAACATAATCACAACAAAGATTATTAGGGGTGCGTGTACATGGACTTGTAGTGAAGGTCGTCATACACCGACAAGATGGACAGTTTGATATGTTTTAAATAGGTTTGGTCACCTTGTTGGAGTGTGGCCTACTCCTATGACATGAAGGATGTTATGTCGAGATTAGATCGAGCCTTCTGAGGCGACCGCTAGTCTTGATTCTCGACTCCAGGCTATATGGAACTTCTCGGATGTCAAGAGACTAGCCCCCCCCCCTCCTCCTCTTGTAATGAGTTTTAGATGAATGAGCCTCTACCCCTTACCCTTAGGGGTTTCTATATGTCAGCGGTCCTTGAAAAAGACCAATGCTACCTTATGAGGTAATAGGAAAGAGGGGTACATAGTTATACGTGTAGACCAACTAGTCCATGGAGGGATAAGGATGAGGAGATGGCACATGGTCCATAGTGGACTAGCAAGAATTCCTCAACATAAATGTTTTTTTCTTCATGGGGCTTCTACTTTGACATTGTCTTTCATTTATTATCTCATTCTTTTACTTTTTTACCATGCCTGTTAGCATGGACTTGTCTAATTGTGTTTATTTGATTTAGTATGAATTTTCACTATGTTGCTACCATATAGGACTGGGTGGGATCCTAAGGGAATTTCATTACCCCCCAATAGAAGTCTTGTTGAATCTGAGTCACAAAAGTCATCATTGTGGCTACGGGTGAAAAAAACATGATTCTTGTCCATCCTCATCTTTTATTGTGCTCATTGTTAACATTGTGAAACATTTCTTATTGCCCGAGATTTGTTTGCCAGGAAAATGTTCAGATCATCCCAATTCACGGAGGGATACTGGCAAAGATAGAATCCTGAAAAATATTTGCAAATACGTCCTAGTGGGTCTCCAATAAAATGGGTTCAACGCCCAATTATGAAATCGTTGGGAGAAAAGGGTGAATTAAAATACATCCTAGTGGGTCTCCAATAAAATGGGTTCAACGCAACAGGTCATCTAGTGGTATGAGTGGCCAAAACTAACAAAATGTGTTCAACGCAACAAGTCATCTAGTGGTATTAGTGGCCAAAAGTGACAAAATGTCTTTGATGGAACAAAATGAAGTTCTAGTGTCAAAAAAAGAGGAAAAAGATTTTAGGGCAAATAATGGAAGGGCCAAATAAGAAATTTTCTCTTCTTATGAAGAAGAATAAAAATATGTGTTCATGAAGGTCACATGAAACTGTATGGAAGAGAGGGATGGTAGGCACCCCCAATCTTTTGATCTCCTTAAAAGAAGTAGGGATGCAGTAAGCTAAAGCAAGACATTTAAGTTACATAAACACCCTGCCTGAACTCACATACGCCATCAAAGTCTATCGACGAGTTCCTTTTGTTGCCCAACTAGATACTTATACTCATGTACATGATCAAGGAATGATGTATTGTGGACGCCACCGCTGATATTTATGTTGTTTTTTAGTTCACAATATGATGTGTTGATCAACATTATATTCACGTTTATGGAAGTTAACATAGCTTGCAAAAACGTCTTATATCGTAGGATAGAGGGAGTATCTTTGAGAAACATCAAGCAGAAGGTAGACACACCACACACAACACCACCACCAACACATTTATACACTCAGGTAGTGCCTACTAAAGACCAGAGTCACGGGACATAAAGATTGAAAAAAACCACCACTTACACCTCGTTATTGATGTAAACTTCACTTCCTACTTAAATGATAATCCGCTCTAATGAGACATATGATAAAATAGGGGTAGTGTGTTGGAGTACAAAGAAATTTTGGATCAACCAACTATATGTTAGTTCTCGATATTATATCTACAAACACTTGTACTAATAACACGAATCACAAGAGCATCTTCAACCAATCCCCTAAACTTTAACTCCTTATAATTTAAGGAGTTAAATAGTGGTCAGACCTAACTAAACCCTGAAATTTAACCCCTCAAACAAACTGACTCTACATGGAAGTTTTTGTCCATCTTCTTCCTTCTTCCTTCCAGCGACTAGGACAGAGATAACAACGGGTTAGAAGAGGCGCTTGGGACGGTGATGGGAGGCCGGAACGGAGGCACATATAGCACACACCACCACGCCTGAGTGTATGACAATGCGCATGCACACCGGCCGCTGCAGACCACACACGCATCCGGTTAATACACCAGGCACGAACAACACACAAAAGGGGAACAGTTCGCATCCGCAAATTTCTTTCCACATCCGTTTCTGGATAGAGAGGACCAGTCCACGGACACGGATGCAAAAAAACATCATCCAACGCTGCTTGCATACATTTCAATTACCATCCAAACGAAGTGGACGAAATTCGTGCAAACATGATCGGATTTCATTCAAGTTCGGATATAATTTATATTAATGGACGACATTCATGCAAACACGGCGGATTTGCATGACACTTCTAACATTTAGAACAAAGAAAAAACTATGATGGGCGCCGGCGTCCAAGCCCTTGTTATTCTCTTTCTGGGACCGCCTCCTTCATCTGTCGTCTTCATGAGCACCGGTGATAAGAACTATGAAGTGAAGGTGCGGTCTTCGGCAAGTAAGAGTAGAACACCGAAGACAGACCGGCCCACATGGTACACCAGGGCGTGCCACCTCCCGTGTCCTACTTATTCTCGAAGGAGTCTACACCCTGTCCGTCACTGGTGGACGTGAGGTCCACGGTGGAAATGGTGGCGCCAGCGTTGTCGTCGTCCCACCGGGCCGCTTGATAGTTCTTTGGCGGCATGTAGGAGGCGCAGCTGACGTTGTTCTCCTCTGCGATCGCCTGCAGTTGCGCCTCCGCGGCGGCTGCTTCCTGGCGAGCTGCGGCTTTAGCGCAGACGGTCTCGTTGATCGCAAGCTACTTCGCGACGAAGTTGGGGTTCACCGGGGCCAAGGCCGCCACGGCCTCCTCGCTCGCATGCTCGCCATCGATCTGGCCCTCTGCCAGCCGATGCTACTGCAGGAGAAACAGGTTGTACCAGTGTTTCTCTTGCGCCTGCTGGAACGCCGACATAGGCGCCCTGGCGGCGTTGTAGTGCGCGTGCGCCTGCTCCATGGTGAAGCCAACGTGCACAGGCCCGGGTTCTGGTGCCGTGTCGTTGGACCCCGTCTTCATCGTGGGGTCATCCTCGTCGTCGGAGACCTCAGGCGAGCTGGCAGGCAAGTCAGCCTCGATCCGCCTAGCACGGCCGCTCTGCCAGGCGGCCCAAAGGGCGGCCACTTCGTGCTTCATCTCCGTGGAGGGGGGTCTCCCACAGAGCTTCGCTGACTGCAGTCATGGCGGATACGGCACAAGGGTTAAGGATGTGGAGAGGCTTGTGTTGTGGCGTGAAGTTAGCCAGGTGTGGCCGCCTTTAAGTTCCGGATTTCGGTGAGACCAGGCGTCCGGGTGCGTCAATGCACAGCGTCAGAGTTGGTTTCTCGGCCGACGAGCCTGCTTAACGGCGGCATACAGACGAACGGGGCATTGAGCGGGCGTGGTAGATATCCGTCCTGTCTAGTAACACGTCACCAGCATTGAATAGGCGCGGACACCAGAGGCGCGTCGCGTGCAACATCCTCGACCGGTGCGCCGCTTCAATGACGGAAGCGGTGAGAGGTCGCGTCCGCCCTGAGCCGTCTTCAATGTGCAGGTGCGCTCTACAACGACATGAATGCGGGCACCCGGCGCCGGACGGAAATGCGTGCGGCCAAGGGAGGAGGGGTTTGGGTGGTCGGGGTGGTAAAAAGCGGATGTTGGTACTGTCTGGACGCCCACAAAGCCCTCCACATTTGTCTCAAGTTTGTGGGAGAAAATGCGTCCGGTCCGCCCTGCGGATCAACATAAGCCCGCATTGAATGGCTTCCATGGCCCGGACAGCGTGATCCAGACGTATGCAGGCGGTTTGAGAGTCGGTGTCGAAGATACCCTAAACATTTGAGAGTTCGGCTAGGTGTGGTGAACTCCTCATTTTGCTCTTCTAAAGATATTTAGGGCATCGATTAGAAATGCTCTAAACATACCTACTCTTCCCAGTTTGGCTATGGTATGCGTCCAAAGGAATGTTATGACGTAATCAAGTGCGTTCACATCTGGAAGCCTGGAACTTAAAACATCATTTTTCTAAGCGAACATTTACCATTTCCATCTTGGTCTTAATCGAAGTAAATTGTCAGTAAGCCCATTGTGTTAAAATTTGCTTCCGCCGGCCGGCATTCTTAACCCACCGCTAGAGTTGGGTCCTTCCGATGTACTCCATGGTTAGCTATCATCGTCTCACCTGACCGTTCGCGCCATGTAAACTCAAAAATTACCATCGGGGAATCCAAACCCGGCAAGTATAGCTAGCCAACAGCCTTGGAGAATCCGAGCTGCATGCTTCTATTCAGACCGTTGTTTATCGGATCTCAGTTACTCACCTAGGAGTAATATGCATTTTCCTACTCCATATATACACCTCGACAGGCAGATTGATCTTTCACAAGATCACAAAGTCACAGGCGAGATGGTTGGGACTACCTTCTTCCTGCTGCTGGTTCTGCTGGGCGCATCACTTGCAGATGCCTCCCAGGAGGACCAGCTCAGGAAGTTCATCTTGTCCACGGCCAAGAAGAGGCAAGCTTTAAGGGCCAGTAGTGCGAACGTGCCCGAGGAAACCGACCCATGGGCCGACGCCAGCAGCTTCAGCCACCTGCCAACGCAATTTCCGTTCCCACCTCTGGGCGCCAAGGCGGCCGACAAGATCGCTGCGCTGCCCGGCCAGCCGCCGCGGGTCAACTTCGACCAGTACTCCGGCTACGTCACGGTGAGCGAGAAGCACGGCCGGGAGCTCTTTTACTACTTCGTCGAGGCCCCCTACGAGGCGGCCTCCAAGCCGCTCCTCCTCTGGCTCAACGGTGGGCCCGGGTGCTCGTCGCTCGGGTACGGCGCCATGACGGAGCTCGGCCCGTTCCGAGTGAACCCCGACGGCAAGACCCTGAGCAGGAACAAGCATGCCTGGAACAACCGTAAGTGTCTAAGTCGAACTGTCTTCTGAGCGGAGTAGATATCACTGATCATTGTTTTATACTGAACTGAGAAGATTACTATGTGCAGTGGCTAACGTGATCTTCCTGGAGTCACCGGCCGGCGTGGGGTTCTCCTACGCGAGCAACAACCCGAACAATAACGACAACGTTGGCGACCCGAGAACCGCCAAGGACGCGTTCGTCTTCCTGCTCAAATGGCTGGAGCGGTTCCCGGAGTACAAGGGCCGCGACTTCTACATCGCCGGAGAGAGCTACGGCGGCCACTACGTGCCGCAGCTCGCCACCGTGATCGAATACATGAACGAGCTCTACGGCGCCACTCTCATAAACCTCCGCGGCATCTTGGTAAGTACTAGTGCCTAGTTTGATTCACCTCCTTTTGTCCCGCAACTTATTACACACTTATATCCATTTCTCGTCACGTTATATATATGTAGGTCGGCAATCCGTACCTTGACGATTTCATGAACGACAAGGGGAGCCTCGAGTTCTTATGGAACCACGGGGTGATCTCCGACGAGGGGTGGGCCAATATCCGTGAAAACTGCACCTTCACCTCGAAAGACGACTGGCAGTGCTTCGTGGCGTCGCGCAAGCCCCGGATAGGCAACATCGATCTCCACAACATATACGCCCCGATCTGCCTCAAGTCGGAACGTGACGGCACGTACCACTCGTACCACTCGTCCGGCTACGTAAGATCACACCGTTGATCGGCTAGTCTCGATCATTTTTTCCCAATGAAAATAAAACATTTCTATGGGCAGCAATGCAAACATTTCTACTACTCGAACAGCTACATAAGATAGCTATAAGAATGAAGGAAAAAAATCTTTGACCATTCACAGTACGTCTTTATAAATTATGGTTTATCAGCTGGCTGGCTACGATCCGTGCATCGACCACTACGTCCTGGCTTACCTCAACAATGGCGAGGTGCAACAAGCTCTGCACGCCCGGGCCAACACAAGTTGGACAGCTTGCAGGTAAGTACTGTATAGTACTTACCGCGCGCAAAAAAAGTACTGTATATTACACACAATACCTGCTACAGAGCACGTCTTCCCAATCTTTTTTTTTTCTTTTCCTTTGAGCGCAACGCCCGGTCTAACTAATTTGCACTACGCAACTTCATTTCTTTCAGCCCAGACTTGGACTATAACGACGGCCCAGTTTCCATGGTGCCAACCATCAGAAGGCTAGTCAAACGTGGGTTAAGTGTATGGCTCTATAGGTACTATATATATGCATGCACACATTGAGCATTGAGCAGAATAAAGTAGCTACGCTTCAGGTTTCTAACTAGAACAACCACGATTTCTTCAGTGGGGATATGGATGATGTGTGCCCCATTACCGCGACGAGGTACTCCGTCAACGATCTCAACCTACCCATCACGAAGCCATGGCGCCCTTGGTACACCCCAGACAGCGAGGTAATTGCTGGGTGTTCAGAAATGGACATCGGAAAAAGCCAAGTAAATTCGATATGATGTGTGCTTGATCCTGTGATGAAATTAATGGGGTAGTGGTGGATTTAGGTTGGAGGCTATGTTCAGCAGTACAAGGGAGGCTTCACGTTTGCATCAGTGAGGGGTGCTGGCCATCTGGTTCCTAGTTACCAGCCAAAGAGAGCGCTTGTTCTTCTCTACTCTTTCCTCAAGGGCGTACTCCCACCAGCCGACATCCCAAAATGAGTTGTGTTATTTGGACGGTTACTTGTTTATTGTGTGTTCTGATTAATGTTGGATTGACTCCCTCTCCATCCTCAGAATAATCATCGGTTACACACAAACTTTGATGTATGGATAAAAATATATTCAGGCCATTTGTCATGTGGTTTTAACCCTCGTGTGCTTATGAAAAGAGTTGTAATGTTGTTTGCATTGAAAAGCATAAATGCTTGTACCGGATAAGCATGTCTGAATTTTAATCTTAATTAGCATATTTCCCTTGTTAAGCATATGTTAGTTTATACAGCCTGAGCTCAAACCAGAGTTCTTGGCGAATCTTGTTAGGAACAGCGGCTCTGAGCAACTCCCGATTCTGGTTGGGGGTGATTTGAATATCATTAGGAAGAGAGAGGAAAAGAACAATGATAATTTCGATGACAGGTGGTCGTTTATGTTTAATATCATTATCGAAAGCTTGGATCTAAGAGAGGTAGAGCTTTCGGGTAGAGAATTTACTTGGGCTAATGCTTTGCCAAATCCGACATTTGAAAAACTGGATTGAGTCCTAACGAGCTTCTTGGATTTGGTAGCCATGGAATGGGTTAAGGATGCAGGAGGTAGGACTTCGGTTGAGCGCTGGCAGAATAAGATAAGGCATTTGAGAAGTTTTTTGCATGGGTGGGCTAAGCATCTTAGTGGGATTTATAAGGTCGAAAAGAAAAGGCTCCTTACACTTATTCAGTCCCTAGATTTGAAAGCCGAGTCCACAATTCTGCAAGCCACGGAGCTTCATGCTAAACTGGAGGCGGAGATGAGGTCGAAAGAGCTTCTCCGTGAAGAGGAATTAAAGTGGGCGCTGCGGGCTAAGGTTCGCAAAGTTGTCCAGGGGGACGCGAACACTCAATTCTTTCACTTGATCGCTAATGGCAAGCACAGAAAGAAGAGAATTTTTCAGCTTGAACAAGATGAAGAAACGATTTTAGGACAGGATAACCTAAAATTATACATAACCGAATACTACAAGCAGTTGTTTGGGCCTTCGGTGGATAATTGTGTGTCCCTAGATGAGTCCAGAATTGAGGATGTGCCTCAACTTACTGCTGATGAGAATGATATTTTTATTGCCCTGTTTTCTGAGAAAGAGGTGTTTGAAGCCATTACGCAGATGAAAAACAATAAGGCTTCAGGGCCGGATGGTTTTCCGGCAGAATTCTATAAAAAGTATTGGCATATTATTAAGGGGGATTTGCTACCAATATTCCATGATTTATTCTCTAAACAGCTTCAGTTATTTCACTTAAATTTTGGAACAATAACATTGCTTCCTAAGAAAACAGAGGTTGTGTTTCTCTGAACAGCTACAGTTATTTCACTTGAATTTTGGAACAATAACATTGCTTCCTAAGAAAACAGAGGTTGTGAGAATTGAGCAGTTCAGGCCGATCTATCTTCTTAATGTTAGTTTCAAAATTTTTACCAAGGTTGGGACTAATAGGCTCACACAGATTGCGCATTCTGTGGTGCAGCATTACCAAACTGCTTTCATGCCGGACAGAAACATCCTAGAAGGGGTTGTGGTCCTTCATGAAACGCTCCACGAAATTCACACAAAAAACTAGATGGAGTTGTTTTTAAGATGGATTTCGAGAAAGCGTACGATAAAGTCAAATGGCCTTTCCTTCAACAGGCCTTGCGTATGTGTAAGGGTTTGATGAAGCCTGGCGACTCCAGGTCGAATCATTCACGCAAAAAAGGAGTGTTGGAATTAAAGTGAATGACGACATGGGTCATTATTTCCAGACACATAAGGGCCCGAGACAAGGGGATCCGACGTCTCCTATTTTGTTCAACATTTTAGTTGATATGTTGGCAATCCTGATAGGAAGGGCTAAGGAGGCTGGTTAGGTGGGTGGATTGGTGCCTCATCTAGTTGATGAAGGTGTGTCTATTCTACAGTACGCTGATGACGCGATCATCTTTATGGAGCATGACTTGGCAAAAGCGAAAAATATGAAGCTGGTGTTATGCTTATTTGAACAATTGACTGGGTTAAAGATTAACTTTCACAAAAGCGAACTTTCTGTTTTGAAAGAGCTAATGAGGAACACGAGGCTTATCTACAATTGTTTGGGTGCGAATTGGGGACTTTACCTTTTACATATTTAGGTATACCAATTCATCATCGCAAGCTAATAAACAGAGAGTGGAAGTGTATTGAGGATTGCTTTGAAAAGAAACTGAGTTGCTAGAAGGGAAAGCTTATGTCATACGGAGGCCGATTAATTCTGATAAATTCGGTTCTCATGAGTATGCCTATGTTTCTCTTGTCTTTCTCCGAAGTCCCAGTTGGAGTTAGAAAAAGACTAGAATTTTATCGATCCCGATTCTTCTGGCAGAGCGATGAACTAAAAAGAAAGTACAAACTCGCCAAGTGGGATATTATCTGTCGACCGAAAGACCAAGGGGGTCTGAGAATTTTGAGGTCAAGAACAGATGTCTTCTCAGCAAGTGGTTGTCGAAGTTATCTGTCGAGACTGATGCCACTTGGGCGCAGATCCTTCGTAGCATGTATCTTCAGTCCAAAACTTTGTCCCAGATGACAGCGAGGCCGACTGACTCACCTTTTTGGAAAGGGCTTATCAGAGTAAAAGTAGTCTTTTTTAATAAGACAAAGTTTATTATCGGCAATGGTGCTACCACACGATTCTGGGAGGATACTTGGCTCGGAGAGACCCCACTTGCACTTCAATACCCGTCTCTGTATCATATTGTTCAACGACGTGATGCTTTCGTTGCAACGGTACTTCAATCCATTCCCCTTAATATTCAGTTCAGGAGGACGCTAGTCGGTAATCGTTGGGAAGAGTGGCTCCATCTAGTGAGTAGACTGATGGAGGTTCAGCTGTCTCAACAACCCGATAAATTACGCTGGAAGCTTACTAGGTCTGGAGAGTTTACAATTAAATCAATGTATCTTGATGTTATCAATTCAAGCTCTATTCCCAGTTCCAAATATGTTTGGGCAATCAAAGTTCCTTTGAAAATTAAAGTGTTTATGTGGTTTGTACATAAACAAGTCATCTTAACCAAGAACAATTTGGCCAAGCGTAACTGGACAGAACCTACTAGGTGTAGTTTCTGTGATCGGGATGAAACCATCAAACACTTTTTTCTTGATTGCTCATTGGCCAAAGTTCTATGACGGACGGTCCACATTGCCTTTAATATTACTCCTCCGAGTTCTGTCAGTACGTTATTTGGAATGTGGCTTAACGGGATAGAGTCCGAAACAGCGAGACACATTCACGTAGGAGTATGTGCTTTATTATGGGCAGTCTGAAACTGCAGAAATGATTTGGTTTTTAACATAACAACAATATTCATTTTTCGCAGGTTATTTTCCGAGCCACTGCGTTGATCCGTATGTGGTCGCTACTCACTCCGACGGAGGCCAAGGGCTTTTGGTTACTGGATCTATCCGGTGGGAAATGGTAGGACGGGATATTTTCAACCAGTTTGGTTGGCGGTCTTGTAATAGGATAGGCAATTAGTTTACCTATCTTTCTTATGCCAGCCGGTTGTGGCTTTTTTGGCTAGTTTTGTTATTGGCCCTTTGGCTCTTTGTGAGCTTTCCTTTACTTTCGTTTGAGACTTTAAGACCTTGTTGAACATATTTACTTATTTATAAAGTTGGTTGTATGCATCGTTCTAATGCAGAGGCCGGGGAGCCCCCCCCCCCCCCTAGAAAAAAATACAATAGACTATTCATGATCATTGTCGCGTACATATGTGGCCCTGCCGCCAGTTAATATACACCGCCGGTAAAAACAAGAAGATGTCATTGTAGAATACCAATCGGCTTTCCCTTACCACATTTTCATGGTTGGCTATTTCCACGAACTATAGCCATCATGTCAAAGTAAACGAGTGTTGTTACCACATGGTCGACTATTGCAAAAAATCCTCACCTATAACTACAAACCTAGACTTAGTTGTGCCCATTGGTGTTTTGGTTGTCAGTTATTTCATAAGATAAGCATGCGTTATGAATACATTGTCGGTATAACATGGCATAACAGTGCATTCCTTACTACCCGTTGGCTAAGTACAAACACCATCCAACAATATGGCGAAGAACTATGTGTACACTTCAAGTTGGTGGCTATTTCTCCTGCCCATCAGCGCCAATGCTCATAGCCTTGGTTCTGACTTGAACTATACAGAAATTGGGCAACACTCAGCTAGTTGTGAATTCTTCAATGACCTTGGGCTATTTATTTCATAGTCGGCAAAGATTACATATCTAGTAGGGAACGAGCAGCGTTTGTATTGCTGGGATCAACAATGTTGCAAAGCCTCTCTTGGAGCTACAAGGAGTAATTAAGACCACTGGGGGCTTCGATGAGCACCAATACTACAAAGCCGCCTCCGATGATAAAAATACGTGAGACCATCGGGTGCTTCAACGAGCATCGCCGATGTTGCAGGGGATAACTGGTTGCAATGCATGGCTACTTCGCTGTGGTCCAGTGGTGATTACAACTCATGGTGGGATTGACACCTGTAACTAGCCCTCCTGCTGGATACATGTGTGTGTAGGAGGGGGGAGAGGGGTTTTGCTGCGCAGCAAGGCGTCCGACACAAGGCCTGTGATTTGCGAAGGAGAGAGACGAGCCCGAGCGAGAAGCTGATCCAATGACACATACGAATGTCCCGTAGTAGGCAAGGTGGTTGCTTGGCTCCTAGCATGGGCAATTCACTATCTGACCTAGCCATCCATCCATTACTATTCTTTTTTCGGTGGACATGTCCAATAATATTTAAACTGCTCTTCACTTGCTTTTACCAGACCGAACAACTTCCTTATTATCTCACTTTCATAATATTAGCATGTATCCTGAGAGACAGTCGGATTTGTCAAGGATGGACCCCATCAAATACGGCGAAGGTACGCATCCATAGGAGCCGCCACATCCTTTGTACCTACATTACATTTGCATAATTAAACCTATGGGAAAATATGTGGGGCTTATTTGCGTATGTTAATTCGAAATTTTATAGAGCAATCATTCTGTGGGAAGGGTTTTTGGGTGAACATTTTGTGTGCGTCCAATCCCGCCCACGAATCTCAACGCAGTGACACATGGAAATCCTCGTAGGTGTATTGTTCGCTCGTATGAGCCTCTCAGCGCGAACACTGACATTCGCTCCATCCACCACTGGAGAGAGAACGAGACCTGCACCCATGAAGTCCAAAGCATGCCAACTTCTCTGCATAGCATGACAATTACCAAAATATGTGTGGCAATTTCTGTGCATAACATGGCATTTTTTCTGTTGTAATATGGCAATTCCTGGACATGTGTAGAATCTTTTTTGTCATACCATGGTAAATCTTTTTGTTATAACATGATAATCTTTTTCTACCAGCATGGCAATAAACGATAGTGTGAGTAATTTCCTCTTTGATGACATGGCAATTCTCCTTGTTATAGCTTGGCAATTGACAGTAGTGCAATCAATGATCATGTGGCAAAATTCTACGGTGTACCATGCTAAATGCTAGACATGGGAATTCTCCTTTTTATATCATGGCATTTTTGTGTCCCATCGCATAGCAAACCCAGAACACATGTCAAGTTTTCTCTACTGCAACATGGCAATTCTCTCTTCACAACACGGTGTAGCATGGCCATTCGCTCTTCATAACATGGCAATCCTCTAGAGATGTGTGAGGAAGAGGGCGTAGAGCATCGTTTCTTGTCTAGAACCTTTCAGAACGAATGACGCCGTTCACTTGTTTGAGTCACCCGGACATAATAATCGTTCGCGTCAAGGGCTTAGGGAAAGCATGTTATTTCCCTGCCAGTCTTTGATAATAATACAATAGTAGAAAAAATACAATACATACAGATGTATGTACCAACCATACGTAGACACCTCTACAAGTAACACAAATCACAAATATCAATTATATGATCGTACTCCTTTTGCAATTTGCATGTGGTATGGCGTGCGTCGGAAGAAATATTGATGCCTTAATTAAAAACATATGTTTACATCCCGAAAAAAGAGAGCTTGTGTATCTTTATTTCTAACTGAACACATGTTCAATTCCTGAGCTCGACGACTATGTCAGCTACAACATGTCATGTGTTTGGTGCATGTGTTGTTTCTGGCCAATTGGTTTGGCACGAAAGCGATCAGATGGCCATGCATGGATGGCTTGAGCTACGGTGGCAGCGGCCAGATGCATGGCATGAGTAGCAGTGGCGGATCTAATGAGGGTGCTGTGGTGCCATGGCAACCCTAAAAATTTGTGTTTTTTATCTAGTTTTTTTAACCTGTTTTTAGGGGTATCTAGTTTTTTTACCTATATAGTAATAATTATTCGAATTCCATGTGTATTAGAGGTAATAAAACTGAGCAGCCCATCTATCCCTAAAGCCCACTGGCCCATCCACGTTTCCTTGGGCTGGACATAGCCAGCTACGCCTCCAGACTTGTCCTAATCTCCCTTTGGATTTTCTCAAAAAAAAAAAATTGATCCCCTTTGGATCGACAGAACTGAAAGTCTGAAACCTAGCCTCGGCGGCGTGGTGTTGGGGCTGCGGCGGCCGGCGGGGACAGCGATCGCCGGCCAGAGGGCGGAGGCGACCGGCGTGGGCGGCTGCCAGCTGGGCGCGTTTCGGCGTGCTGCCCTCTAACTCTCCGACTCCAGTCTCCATCTCTCTCAACCTACAAGGCTACAACCTGGTGTAAGTGTACATCTGTACATTAGAATCTTCCCCTTTGTGATTTTTGATTGAATTGTTTCCTGTGCCCTGGCCCCTGTGTTGATCCGAAAATTGATGTTCGGTTTTCATCATTTGTTTTGTAGAATTTACTGAGACTTGGGCTAACACTGTAGATTGAGAGTTGAGATATGAAGAGAGATAATCCCATAGTGTCTCCATTTCGGAAGCATGAAGATGCAAAGGTGCAAAAATAGGACCGTCGTCATCACCGTCTGTTACTGCTCTAGTAGAAGGGCACACCGCACACTCGAGAAGAGGCAAGGACTGCTCAAGAACAAAGTTGTTGGAGTTGGACATCAAACTCCTACTCCACCTCCCTGTGGAGCGGAAAGAAATGGAAATCAAACTACTGTGCCGCGGCTGTTTTTTGTTCCTCCTGTGCAAAGAAGGACGAATGGAGGTCAGAGGGACCTGATGTGTTGCGTGCCTGCTGTTGGCTGCTATTCCAGTAGGTATATACACTTGTTTTTATTCTCTTGTTATTCAAATATGCAAGCTCTTATGCTCAGTGTATTGTTTGTTGATCAAATACTAAGTACTTATTATCTCATATCTTGTATGGATGAGCAAATTCAGCTGCAATAAACACCATGAAGGATGTACAAAGTCTCTAGCAGTCAAACAAGGTAACTATCTTGTATTTTTTGACATTTTCATAATTGTTACAATATACGAATTTGCGATGTTTGCATTACATTTAAGTTCTGAGCTCTGCGCTTTTTTTTAGTGGCACCCCCCGTAGTGTACTTCTAGATCCGCCGCTGACAAGTAGGATGGCTCCTCGACGGCAGTGGTGGTGTTATAGGAGAGGCGGTAAGATGTCCACCAATCCGTTAGTGCCACTGCCCCCTCTCGTCACTGCTGGCGGGACACTCCTCTCCTTGATGTGGTTGGCTAGATGACACCTTTGCGCATGTGCTTCATTGGTACATGGTTGGGAGGAGGTGTCAGGAGAGACGTCTGGACTCCTCTGGTGGACACTATGGTGGTTCTTTGCGGAGTACTAGCTTAAGCAACTATTGGATTATCCGTTTGGAAGATGTTGCTTGGAGCACCGCTTCATGTCCAGAGTGAAAACTAATCGTCTAACCTTCATTGGTTGTCACAACAGCGGTGAAACTTGCGTCATTACCTTGTTGAAGGCACAATCTCCACGCCGATGTTCTGGCCTTCATTGGTTGGTCTTTGCATCCAGATGAAAATCCTTTGTCCTGTCCGTCTCTGGCTGGACATGGGCAATGGTGAGCAGGGCGCTATCCCTTCTTGAAAGCGTGGATGCGGCAGAAGTAAATTTAGTCCTAGGTGCTGCATATCTTGTACTAATAGATTTACCATAGTTGTGTTTGTCTTGTACAATGTCTGTTAGCTTTTTATGCCTTCATTGCCTTGCACAAAACTTTAATAAATTATGGCCGTGTGCACCTGAGGTTGCGGAGGCCGGGACATTGACACTTCCTTCTCAGAAAAAAAGAAAAAAAAAATCTACCATTCATGTACAATCCATCTGTACTAAAGAAGACTTTCCAGAGGCTTGGTCTTAATCGAAGTAAATTGGCTGTAAGACATTGAGTTAACCCACCGCTAAGAGTTAGCTATTATTCTCTCACTTGACCATTCGCTCCATGTAAACTCAGAACTCTCTTCGGAGAATCCAAACCAAACAAGCAGCTACCTACAAGAAAATATAGCATTGTTCACCAGATACTTTGGCACCAAGCAGTTTGGTCACAGTTGACGTAGTGGTGTACTAATTGCAACGAACTTGTTAGTTTCTTAGTAACCACAAGCCTCTGAGCTGTACGCTCATGGATTTGTACTGAGTGGAGAAGAGCGAAATAGCAACCAAACTCCTGATCGAGGTGCCCCATATATATATCCACCACAGCAGGATGATCTTTCATAAGATCACGAAGTCAGAGGCAAATATGATGAGGCACACCATTACTTTCTTCCTGTTGCTCCTTCTGCTGGGCACATCACTCACAGATGCCTCACAGGAGGATCAGCTCATGAGGTTCCTCGAGTCCACGGCCAAGAAGAGGCAAGCTGACAGGGCCAGTAATCCAAACGTAGCTGAGGGACCCGACCCATGGGCCGACGCCAGCAGCTTCAGCCACCTGCCCACGCGTTGCCCGATCCCATTGGCGGGCGCCAAGGCGACCGACAAGATCACCGCGCTGCCCGGCCAGCCTCCGCGAGTCAACTTCGACCAGTACGCCGGCTATGTCACGGTGAACGAGGAGTATGGCCACGAGCTCTTCTACTACTTTGTCGAGGCCCCCTACGAGGCGGCCTCCAAGCCACTCATCCTTTGGCTTAACGGTGGGCCTGGGTGCTCATCGCTGGGGTATGGCGCCATGATGGAGCTCGGCCCGTTCCGAGTGAACCCCGACGGCAAGACTCTGAGGAGGAACAAGCACGCCTGGAACAACCGTAAGTTGTTAAGTGGAGCTGGCTTCTATCTAAGCAGAGTAGATACACTGAACTGATTAGATGTGTGCAGTGGCAAACGTGATCTTTCTGGAGTCGCCAACCGGAGTGGGATTCTCCTACGCGAGCAACAACTCGGATAATATCAACAAGCGGGGCGACCAGAGAACCGCCGAGGACACATTCGTCTTCCTGCTCAACTGGTTGGAGAGGTTCCCCGAGTACAAGGGCCGCGACTTCTACATCGCCGGTGAGAGCTACGGTGGCCACTACGTGCCGCAGCTCGCCACCGTAATCACCTTCATGAACGAGCTCCACCACACCACTTTCATAAACCTCTGCGGCATCTTCGTAAGCCTTTCGCATGCGACTTTGCATAATTATTGGGTTTTTGTGGTAGCCATGCATATGCATGTTTCGTTTGTATTACATCTAGGTCGGCAATCCGATCCTTGACAATTACAAGAACAACGAGGGGAATCTGGAGTTTCTATGGAGCCACGGGCTGATCTCCGATGAGATCTGGGCCGGGATCCGTGCTAACTGCACTTTCACCCCGAAAGACGACTTGCGGTGGTGCTCTGTGTTGGGGCAGGCGTTCCACATAGGCAACATCTATCCCCGAAACATATACGACCCGAGGATCTGCCTTCCGTCGGCACGCGAAGGCTATGTAAGATAGATATAATGTGATCCCTTGGCTACTCTCCAACTCTCTTTCCCAATAAGAATTGCTCATTCCTATGGCCAGTCAGACAGTCTCACAGTGTCCACAATTTTTGATTTGCCAGCTGGCTGGCTATGATCCGTGCATGGAGTACTACGTCGAGGCTTACCTGAACACTGGCGAGGTGCAAGAAGCTCTGCACGCCCGCACCAACACAAGTTGGATAGCTTGCCCAAGAGAAAGGTATATACTCTATCTGCACACTGTTCTGCTGCTACACTACCCCCAACCTTTTTTTTCTTCTCTCTTGTGGGCAGCAGTTAATATGCACTGCACTCACAGTCCTTTAAGCGTCCCCTTCCATTATAACCCCGGCCCAGTTACCGTGGTGCCAACGATCAGGAGGCTAGTCGAACGTGGGTTAAGCGTATGGGTCTATAGGTACTACTCTATACATGCACAATGAGCATTGAGCAGAATAAAGTATCTAGTCTTGAGGTTTTTAACTAGAACGGCCATCTTTCTTCAGTGGCGATTTGGATTCCACATGCTCGATTACCTCGACGAGGTACTCGGTCAAGGATCTCAACTTGCCCGTCACCAAGCCATGGCGCGCTTGGTACACCCCGGACCTCGAGGTAATTAACCGCTGTGCAGAAATAGACACCAGCAAGAGCTAATTAAGTAAAATTCAGATGTGATGTGTGCTTGACCCTGTGATGAAATTCATGGGCTTATAGGTTGGAGGCTATGTTCAGCAGTACGAGGAAGGCTTCACGTTTGCATCGGTGAGGGGTGCAGGCCATCTGGTTCCTAGCTATCAGCCAGAGAGAGCCCTTGTTCTTCTCTACTCTTTCCTCAAGGGCAGGCTCCCACCTGGGTGACGTCCCAAACTGAATTGGGATATTTGGGCACCCACATGTTAATTTACGGTGTGTTCTGATTCCAATATTGGATCTATAAATAAGTCGCTGCTTATACACAACTACGAAGTGACATATTCAGGCCATAGTCATATGGTTTAACACTTCTGTGCTGAAAAGGTTGTATGCTGTTCACATGAAAATAATAGATTGAATATCACATCTGAATTGTGCCGGATGGACATCTTTGAATTTTAATCACAGCGTCATTTCCATAAAATCTTGTGACCACGAGCAGAATGAAAATAAGGCAATCCTCTCAGTACAAGGACATAGTTTTTATTTTTATTTTCTATGAAGAAGATAAAAGGACATGTGTAAGACACGAAACATGATGATGTTAGGATTTAGTGACCTAATTGTTCTATTCTTAAAGATGTATGATTTGTGTTGCTAATTATTTGATAGTACTAACCATTTGTAACTATGGGCTCATCGTTCTCATCCTTCCATCAAAAGTTAGGACTAATCCCTAGTATCAACGGCAGCACACAGGCCGAAGTGTAAAATACTGCTCTGGCAACCAGTGGCGTAGCTAGGGGGTGGCCAGGGTGGTCCATGGACCATCCTGATATTTCCCCATAGCTTGTATATAATGTACTAAAATAAACATTTCTTTGAAAAATAAATAATTTATGTTAATATTTCTATTAATGGACCACCCTGGTGTATTGGGCTGGCTACGCCACTGTTGGCAACGTATAAGGACAACCGAGTGTACCCATGAGGAAATTCAAACAATCATACAGCACCGGGGCAGCATGCCAAATGGTGATCTCTCCTAACTGTAAGCTTTTCCAAGTTTGCGGACAAACTATAACTGGACGACGTACAGCCGGCATAGGCAGTATTAATAGAACAAAAGACACAGACATGTTATTTTTCTTTCATTTTCCTTTCTGTCTCGTTATATGGTCTTCTGTCTCGTTATATGGTCTGAAGAACTTTTCAAGGCTCCAACACTGATCGCGTCAAAGCATTCTCCTTCCATTGTCCTTACCTATATAAGCACCTGGAACGCCACTCAGATGTTCGTGGAAGCGACGACGGCAGCTAATTTTCTTCAGAGAGCATCATGAGGAACACTTCCTTGTGTCCCCTCATTCTCCTCATCTGCGTGGCGGCGTGGTGCGCAGATGGGTCGCAGGAGGCTCGATCGGCTCAGAGAGTTGATCCTGTCCAAGAGGACTAGCACCCATAGCAGTAGCAACAGCGTAGATGAACCAAGGATAGGAGCTACTGCCACCAGTGGCCTCCGAGCAGAGCACTCCGTCTCTGACCAGAGCGATCAGAAGGACGCCGACAGGATCGCCGCCCTGCCGGGGCAGCCGCCCAACGGCGTCGGCTTCAGCCAGTACGCAGGCTACGTGACCGTCGATGAGATGAACGGCCGGGCGCTCTTCTACTACCTTGTCGAGGCGGCCACCAACGCGGCGACCAGGCCACTCGTCCTGTGGCTTAACGGAGGTTCGGCCATGCATACATAGAGATGCACTTGTCTGAATGTCTCGTCTCTCATACGTTATGTAAAATGATCTTACATTTTGGGACGGAGTACTTGATATATTTCCATGCGGTGCAGGTCCAGGATGCTCATCCTTCGGCTACGGAGCAATGGGGGAGCTGCGCCCATTCCGCGTCAACAGCGACAACAGAACCCTCAGCACAAACGAGCACGCCTGGACCAACGGTTAGGGAGCCACAACATTACAACAACTGGTAACGGTTTTCTACCCGTGACCCACACGTGACATGTGAATGTGTTGATGCTTGTGCAGTGGCTAACGTGCTCTTCCTCGAATCGCCTGCCGGCGTCGGGTTTTCCTACTCCAACACGACCTCCGAGCCGACTACAACAAGAGCGGAGACCAGAGGACATCGGAGGACGCGTTCCTCTTCCTCGTCAGCTGGTTCGAGAGGTTCCCGGAGTACAAGGGCCGCTCCTTCTACATCTCCGGGGAGAGCTACGCCGGCCACTACGTGCCGCAGCTCGCAGCCACCATCTTGAGCCACAACACTTCCATAAACCTACAGGGTATTTTGGTACGCGTGATTATGTTTAGTTAAACATACACTTCATAACAGTTAACACATATATTTCCTAGTGAAGATCGTATAATATAGCTTGCGGATCTCTAATTGGTTAGGTGGGCAACCCATATCTTGATGATAACATGAACACAAAAGGGGTGACCGACTTCCTGTGGGGCCATGCGGTGATATCAGATGAGGTGTACGCCAACATCACCAAGAGCTGCAACTTCAATCTGTCGGATGGAAGCGCATGCTCTGACGCCATGGCCGCATATGATACTGCCAACACTCTCCTCTTCGACATTTACGGACCTGTTTGTATCGACGCACCCGACAGAAAATACTACCCCAGCCGCTATGTAAGATATACGTATTTTGGAGTACATCTTTTCTGATAGTGGCAAATTATATGCACGTAACACACTTTCTTTGAATACCTAATTTCTGAAGAAAAAATATCCGCTCTAAATTGTGCAGGTGCCGGGGTATGATCCATGCACCGGCTACTACATAGATGCTTACCTCAACGATCCTGAGGTGCAAAAGGCTCTGCATGTTAGAACGACCAAGTGGGCGGGCTGCACGTAATAGTTAGCTTAGTTGGGGCCAAGATAAATACTCTTGTGAGCATCCACTCAGTCCACTTACCGCTGCTGTGCTTGTGCAGGGACTTGCACTGGAAAGATTCAGCGGCGTCCATTGTGCCAACGCTCAAATGGCTCATGGGCCACGGGCTGCATGTGTGGTTGTTCAGGTAGGTAACATGCCAACCCCAGGCTGAACTGCAACTGCAAGCACGCATCTAACATTGCCAAAGTGTGTGGGTAACAAATAGTAATATGTTTTCATCCGCGATTTCGACTCCGTGTGCCCGTTTACCGCCACGAGGTACTCCATCCATGACCTTGGTGTCGCCGTCACGGAGCCGTGGCGCCCATGGACCGCGAACGAAGAGGTAAAGCATGACTACATGTTCTAGTCAGTTTGCACTTGTTTGTTTGTACTGACTGACACTGATAAATCTTTGCAGGTTGGAGGGTACGTTGAAGCATACACGGGCGGTTTGGTTTTTGCATCTGTGAGGGGCGCTGGTCATCAGGTCCCTTACTTCCAGCTTGAGAAAGCTCTGATATTGTTCAGCTCGTTCCTGAAAGGAACGCTTCCACTCTATGAAAAGGGGCAGTAGTATTATGGACCTAAGTAAGAATTGTGGTGTGTCATCCATCCAGATATGGTATTGCCTTAGCAAGGAGCTTCTTTTTTGTCTGTCTTTTACCTCTTCAAATGGACACGGGCTCTTGAATATACAACAAATTTATGGCACCTCTATTTTGTTACAACTGCCTTCCGGAGTGCCACGCACCTAACGTGTGGCACTTATCAACAATTAGGGATACCCAGAAATGGCAGAGAAAACATTCTTCAACCTCTGCAGCCAAAAATGCTCAAAATGCAATTTATTACAAAGGTTATGCTAGAGTTGCGTCGTAGGAGGAAACAAAACAAGTTGAATAAAGTGAGGAGAATTGAGCATTACATAACTTGTTATCAAACCTCCATTTAAACCAGAACTACAACATCCTGGTTCCAACCTCTGGGTTGTGGAACTTCATGGTTGGTAAACTATACTAATGATGCAACAAAGATGATTATGATTAGGAATGGCATGTTTTTGACGGAAAATATTAGGTGCAACAATTTAGAGCATGGCTAATAATATAGCCAGTCAGCAACTGGCTATATAAGAGTGCCTTGTCATCAAGAGCTAGCAATACCATTGACTCGTATAATAGGGTTGACTATAAGGTTGGCTCTTAGCCTAGTAATTTTCTTCACTCTCTCTTTCTCTTTCCTCTTATTTACTCAGTTTACCTAGGAACACGTGTAGAGGTTGGCTCTTGCATTCCCTCCTTTTTTGCATGTCTCTCTCTTCCACATAGGCAAAAGTGTCATGTAAGTAGGCTTATAGCCCACTATTGTACGTGCTCTTACATGTTGAATCAGACTGCATCTTTGCAATGGAATCAGTTCAACGAATAGATGCATACCTTGGTTTGGATGTGGCAATCATCATGGAGTGCAAGAAATTGGCCATTGACTTTACAAAAGTATGTTATGTGCATGGTCTCCATGAAGCTAATGAGGTGGTGGGTGGACTTGCAAACAATTCTTTTAGCACTAGATCCTCTAGCTTTTGGGACACTTCGATCCCTGACTTTGTTTCTCATTCCCTTGTAGACGATATGTCAATCATTCAAGGAATAAAGTCTATATACCGTAAAAGAAATTATACTGATCTTTATTGTAAGCTGCTTTCATGAGCGTGCTTACAAATGCTACTTTGGTGGTTAGGAATTCATTTATCCGAAGTCGGGATGAACCGGAAAGTTCTGATTGTACTACCATACGAGTGTAACCTCTATCCTCACCATCCATTTTTGCATCAAAAATCATGCAAGCAAACATCTCTTTTTTTGTTTCTTCAAAATAAAAGAACATTTGAACTCGAAACTTTGCAGATCAACATCACACAATTACTACCATGTGCATAAATGTTTTCGGATTTTCTGGGTGCAACATACATAATTAAAAAAGATATAACTCATTCAAAATTTAAAATTTGACAAATTTATGTTTTATGAAAAAAGGGGGAAATATTTTATACAATGAGTGGCACTTGTGCTTATAAAACTGGAGATTTGAGGGAACGAATGCATCTAGCGCAATTTTGTGGCCTATGGGGAGCAAAAGAGATATGGACTGGAAGCACGAGAATGTGAATGAGAAAAGATGGTTGTTAGATGTTTCGAAATTAGAAATCACCTGCCAGGATAGATGAATGTTTCTTCTACTTTGGTTCATCTACCCTTGGTTCATCTATGCTGTTTTTATAATGTGAATGAGAAAAGACGATCATAGTGGCAACTGAACTACCAACGTTTTTATATTGTACGATCAAATCGATTATATATCTAACTTGTGAGATCTCGCAGTGGCCAACGTGCTCTTCCTGGAATCGCCAGCTGGTGTAAGGTTTTCCTACTCCAACGACCTCCGACTGCGGCGAGAGAGGGAACAAGAGGACGGGAGATGACACATTGTCTTCCTTGTCAACTGGTTGACTGCCTCGTAAGGTTCCCGTAGTACAAAGGCCCGCCCCCTTCTACATCCGGGTAGAACTTCAATGGCCACTATGTGCCGCAGATCGCAGCCACCATCCCGAGCCACAATCTCAACAATGGTTTGCAATCCATACCTTGATGACAATATGAATGATAAGGAGGAGATTGACTACCTGTGGATCCATAGGGTGATATAATACGAGGTGTGGGCCAATATCACCAAGAACTGCAATTTAGACCCGCCGGATGACAAATCATGCCTGCTGTAAGATGATATGACCCATGATCCTGCTAACATCGATCCCTATGGCACATATGCACCGGCTTGCATGGAAGCACCCGAAGGAACACTCTACCGCACCCGCTATATAAGAGAGCATCATTGAATTATAAGGAGTCACACATACCTTGAGTATTTGTTTTGCGAAAATAAATTTTGCTCTTAGTGAGGGCCAAAGCGCCCCCCCCCCCTCCCCAATCAAATTTATTATTTTACATAAACACATAATAATTAACAAATTTAACATAATACGCTAGATTAGCCCCCTAACTTCTATTTAAGACTCATTTAGCCCTCCCTCAAATCGCATTAAGCTCCGCCACTACATGGCCCCCACGGATAGTAAATGGTGAGGTAAATTGAACATTACTGCATGCCCTGATTTGCTAGCAATTGTTTGCTCATTACCACTATGATAATCCTGCCCTCGTTTGTTGCAGGTTTGAGGGTACGCTCAGGGATATACCGGTGGGTTGGTGTTTACAACTGTGTGGGGAGCCGGGCACATGGTACCTTCCTACGAGCCCGAGAGAGCGCTGATGTTGGTCAGCTCCTTCCTGAATGGAAGTCTTCCACCGCACTAAAGGTGATATGTGAACTGAGTAGAAATCGTGCATGAAATGCTTAAGCGCCGCAGCCGCAGACTTCACTAGTAGGAAAACCCTTATTAGTCCTATAAAGGATGCTATAGTATCTATCACCCTTGGCTCATTGCGGGGGAGAGTGACCTCTGGTTGTCCGTTTATGATTAGCTTGCCCGGGAGCCTCTCGGGGCGGCACAAGTTGTCTGATTTGCTCGGATGACTTGTGCCTGAGTGACCCGGATAGAGGGTGCATGATGGGTGGACCGCTGGGCTTGTCCAAGGCCATCGTCATTGAGCAATGTTGGGCGTGTCCGCGCTCGTGCGCGAGCGCCTGACCAGGCTTGCCTGTCAGGCTCCTCGCCCCGTAGGGCTGGTCTAGTCTCGACAGGTGCACGAGCCGGGTTGCGGTCGCAGCGCCGGCTCGTGTGTGAGGCCTGGTTCAGGCTTGTGTGCACCGGTGGGCGCATGGGGCCAGCCTATGTGAGCCGACTACCGCATGGGGCCACCCAAGCAGCGTGTCGGGTTTGTCCGGTCGTGTCGGATGGTGTGTGCTATCCGATTTGCCTGGATGGCTTGCACCCGGGCAACCAGACTAGAGGGTCCATGACGGGTAGACCGCTCCACGTGCCCAAGGCTATAATCATTGGATGTCGTCGGGCACGACCGATCCCAAACCCCCCCCCCTCCCGCCCCCCGTTTGGCATCCTCTCCCCGCTTCGTGCTGGCTCATGCTTGACGATCGAGCCCTACGCAACGTCCATTCTCGGGGGCGTGCCAGGAGGGCCTCTTTGAGTCGTAGATTCGTTTATTCAAAATGTTTTATCTCTTAAATCGTGTGTTCAAATCTCGAACCGTTTTCACCGTTAGATTTCCCGCGTCGAGATCTTCAAAATTAGATCTCATGTCGATAGATTTTCATGAACTTTTTTCACGAAAAAACCGGACAAAAAAACAGACAAAAAAACCGAACTGGGAGCACGGGTTTTTTCTCTTTCCGAAAGAGGCACGCCCATGCCTCTCGCGAAATCACAACTGTGACTCTCGCAGAATCAAAACCATGCCTCTCACGGAAGCAAAACCGTGCCTCTTTCGGAAGGAAAAAACAAAAAACACGTTTTTTTTGTTTCCGAGAGGCACGGCTCGCGAAAGCACAACCGTGCCTCTCTCAAAAGCAGAATCGTGTCTCTCATGAAAGAAAAAAAACAAAAATATATTTTTTTCCGTTTACGAGAGGCACGGCCGTGACTCTCGCGAAAGCAAAAACCGTGCCTCTCGCGAAAGCAAAAACCGTGAATATCGCAAAAGAAAAAAACACGTTTTTTCACGCAAAAAAATTCAAAATAAAATTATTGGTCCAAAAGTTAAGGAAGACCGGTAAAAAATCGAAACGTCAAAAAAACCCAGAAAAAAATCATTTAAAAAGCCGATGTGAAAAAATAAATAAATAAAATCCAAAATGAGCGTCCAGAACGCGACACGTGGCCGTCGACTAAGAGCACGTCAAGTGACGCTGATCGTTATGAGGCTTTTGAAAAAGCGCTCGTTAACTAGTTGCTCTTACATTTCACGTATACGTTGTTGGCTGTCTGCCACGTTCGCGTGAGCCCGATTCAGGCCAGCGTCGCTACCTCGTGAGGTGCTCGGCCTATCCGAGTCAAGGTAAGCCGGGTCAGGGCGTTTTAGTCTTTTTACTAAGTCGGTGAGTTTTTCTATAAATTTATTGTTTACACTGTTTGTCAGACGTGGTGCACACTGGCATTTCGTTTCATTTTACAGAGGCTTCTTCGAGCCTACTCATCGCCGTCGGTTTCGAGCCTGCTCGGCGTCGCCGGCGGCTTCGAGTTTACTCGGCGTTGCTAGTGTACGTCACTCCATTGGCTTTGTGCAGCACCTCTGGTTTGTGTTCGTGTTCTGTTTATCTTTGGCTGTGGTGTCACCCTTCTACCCACAAAAATAGTATTTGTCGGACCATTGACAACTCAAAACAGGCGCGCATTGGCACACAGTCCATCTCGCGTTTCACTTCCTCCATCACGCGACTGACGAACTGGACGCGGCTCAAAGAACCCCGTGCAAAGCCCGACCTAAACACGGCGTCAAAACTCTACAAGACAAACAAATCCAAGAAATCTAGATGCTTTACTTGGCATTTCCTTTTTTGTAGATTATTAATAGTCATGCTGATGATTAGGAAAACATAGCCATCATGTATCACTTGAGCTAATCTTAGAGGAACGACTAGGAATATATTTTATCGTTTATTATTTCACACATGCACATGGGTTTTTCTCTAATTCTTTATGTATATACGGACTCAAGGACCACTGCAGTTATAGCATGAAATATAAATATTAATTATAAATTTGTAGATAAATAACAACTGTCATTATTGCCTCTAGGGCATATCTCTTACAATACCAACTATAGTCACGAAGTTAAGCAGGCTATACGCGTATTATTGCAAAAAACATGTCTATCCACATTGTGGATAACCAAATGATGAGCGCAAGGACTAATTGAAACCACGGGGTTTGAATGAGGGCACAACAAAAAAGCCTATTAGGTAAGACCACCTCTCCATCGGGTCAAGCCCGGTAGTCAAAAGCGTCCGGCGGACGCTCTCCCAGCAGGGCTCATGACGGCCAGGGTCCGGGAAGGCCAAAGTACTTAGCATCCGAACAAAGGCAGCGGGTGGCAATGACGTGCAACGTCCTCATCAGACCTCACTACGTGGAAAAAGAAGCACACAATTCCTTTGAGATGGCAAGACGCCAGAAAGGTGCGTGTTAATCTGGGTTCGTTCCGTGTTTCTTTGGTCGGTCGATGGTTTGCATGTTCTGTGCCTGCCCGGTGTCCACTGTTGGCTCCAACATGTTGCCTCTTATATCCTTGGCTTGGGTTAGCGATGAGGTCGTGTCGGTGCATTGGTTGGTGGACTTGCAACGGTCGCTCTAAGGTGCATCAGGACCATCAGTGCAGAAAGCAGAGTCCAGATTGGAGGAAGCATGCCAGTACCCCTGTGTGGTCTGGGCTCCTGCCCGTGGCAGCGTGGACATCGGCGGCGACCGCATTCGTCGGGCTGAGGAGCGCCGGCAAGAGCCACTAGGCCACGTCTTGGTTCGTATTAATCGTCTTATTTGTGGAATTGTTTTAACAAGGAAACGGAGCCAGGAACGGAAGAAAATAGTATGATGCTTGGGATGTATGCCACGTGTCCCGGGAGCATCGATGGGAGCAAGGTGTGGGAGCAGGCAAGCCACGTCCGTGTTTTATTGCGCAAAAAGATCTTATCGGATCCTCTAGTTAATACATTATGGCATAAAAGGGGAAATAGTAATATACATTATTGTCTTACATACACAAATCATATACTCTATTCATGAAATCAAGGATCACAATATTGCCATCAATGAATTCTAGGGGGGAGGAAGATATGGCATACTTAAAAAGATTCTAGCACATTAAAACACATTAAATGTGCATGGATTACTCAAACAAATTGTTTGGGACCATGTTAAAATTTCTCTATATATGAACCCCAACCACGAATCCATCTTTGTCATCTTAGCTACATAGTTGCTCATTTTACCATAGCAGACGATGAGGAACACCACCTTCGGTCTACTCCTCATCTGCGTGGCCGCATTGCACGCAGATGCATCGCAAGAGGCTCAGCTCAGAAGGTTCATCCGGTCTAGACGGAACAGTAGCAATGCCAACAACATAGATGAACCAAGGGTAGGAATCACTAACACTACCAGTAGCCTCAGAGAGTACTCTACCCATGACATGGCCAATCTGAAAGCCGCCGACAAGATCCATGTGCTACCAGGGCAGCCTAGCGGCACCATCGGCTTAAATCAGTACGGTGGGTACGTGACTGTCCACAAGAAGGATGGCCAGGTGCTCTTCTACTACTTCGTCGAGGCAGCCACCGATGCGGCGGCGAAGCCACTCCTCTTGTGGCTCAATGGAGGTTACCTTGTGACGATCGAAACGCTTTCAATTCAATTGCTGAACCTTTGAGTGCTCTGGTGATAAATACTATGAACGCGTACATGGTGCATTCACAGGTCCTGGATGCTCATCGCTTGGCTACGGAGCAATGATGGAGGTGGGCCCGTTCCGCGTGAACAAGGACAAAAGAACTCTCAGCGAAAACATGCATGCTTGGACCAAAGGTAAGGCCCCGCGCGCAACTGAACTAGTACGATCGATTATAAGATTCAACTTTTGAGATCCTTGCAGTGGCCAACGTGATCTTCCTGGAATCGCCTGTCGGCGTCGGGTTTTCATACTCCAACAAGACCCTTGACTTCCACTTGAGCGGAGATAAGAGTACGGCGGACGACACATTTGTCTTCCTCCTCAACTGGCTCGAGAGGTTCCCGGAGTACAAAGGCCGTCCCTTCTACATCTCCGGGGAGAGCTACGGCGGCCACTATGTGCCACAGCTTGCAGCCACCATCCTCAGCCACAATCTCGAAAATAGTAGTACAAGAACTTCGATAAACCTACAGGGTATCCTGGTACGAGTCCTTAACCGATTATTAATAATAGTTACTCCATTAGTTTACTGTTATCAGGCGTTTTAATTTTTTTATGTGTTTTTCATTCATTTCAGACATATATTAAAATGTCCAAAACATTTTATATTTACGAACAGTGGGAGAATTTCATTCGATTTGTTTTACAGTATGGTGTGTGCATCTCTGTTTTGGTTAATTAGGTTGGCAATCCATACCTTGATGCCAATATGAATGCTAAGGGGGAAGTTGACTATCTGTGGAGCCACGGGATGATATCAGATGAGGCGTGGGCCAGTATCACCAAGAAGTGCAGTTTAGACCAGCGAGGTTACAAAGCATGCGTCACTGATATGCACGGTGCTGATCAATCTAACATCGATCCCTACGACATATATGCATCGGTTTGCCTGGAAGGGCCAATTGAAACACAGTACCCCAGCCGCTATGTAAGAGAGCGCCACTGAATTACAAAGAGTCACACACCTACTACGTACCTTGATAAATACAGTACGTTTTGCTCTAAATTTTGCAGACACCGAGGTCGTATGATATTTGCAGCGATCGTTACGTATACGTGTACCTCAATGATCCTCGGGTGCAAAAGGCTTTGCATGCTAGACCAACAGAGTGGACGCACTGCACTTCGTAAGATTTCTTAACCGGGATCGGACAGACCACGCTGTTTATGATAAAACAAAATAAAATAAGCTACGCTTAACTAACGCTCTAAGTATTTTTGCAGCGAAATTGCTTGGATGGATGCACCGGCCTCGATGGTGCCAACGCTTAAATGGCTGATAGAGCAGCACCTGCCCGTGTGGCTGTACAGGTAACTAACGTGCCAAATCCCACGCTGAAACCGCAAGTAATATATGCATCTAGCCGTCTGCCCGGTCTGCCGGAGTGTGTGACGGAGACATGTGCGTTTTCAGCGCGACTTTGACTCCGTATGCCCGTTCATCGCCACGAGGTACACCATCAAGGACCTCGGCCTCAACGTCACGGAGCCATGGCGCCCATGGATAGTGAACGAGCGCGATGAGGTAAATTGAACATGCATGGCTAGATGTCCTGATTTGCTTGAAATTCTTTGCTCGTCGCTAGTGTGATGATAATTCGACCGTGCTTTGTGGCAGGTTGGAGGGCACGTTCAGGGATACACGGGGGGGTTGGTGTTTGCAACTGTGAGGGCAGCCGGGCACGCGGTCCCATCCCACCAGCCCGAGGCAGCGCTCGTGCTGGTCAGCTCCTTCCTGAATGGAACGCTTCCCCCGAGCGATAAGTGGTGGTGACATGTGAACCGAGTAGAAACCGTGCATGAAATGCTTGAGCACCACACACTAGGTGTCGTGCAGGGTGCAGTCATGTACTCCCTCCGTTTCCTTTTCTAGTGCGTATTAGTTTTTTTTGCAAAATTCATCAATGTAGTGCGTGCATGTAGCCTAAGCCTCGCTTGGACGAATTTACCCTTTGACAGAAATCACAGGAAGCGCAGCAGCGGGCGCACATGGGATGGGTCAGAACGCATGCAGGGTTAGTCTTGTACAAACCACATATTCAGCGCATCCATTGGTATAAGAGCTGAAAACTATGCGCATTATAAAAAGGTAAGTACACCTAAAGTATTAGAACTTGCACGCGACGGCCAGTTTGGTGCATAAACTTGTAAATTACACGGTTTCAATCATCAAACTTGCAAGGACGTGCAAATATGGTCATAATTCCGGTATGCGGGTGTATCCGCTGCGTGCGTAGCAGGGCAGCTTGGCCGGGGCCCACATGTCAAATTGTCAATGACTAAGAGCAGGGAGACGTTGGGCGAGACATGCGTGATCTTTTTTTTTACACAAAACACCCTCAACTTTTATTTAATTATGCATAAAAGCTGGTGAACTACGATCACAGACTGGTGGGTCCCAGATAATCAACGAACAGTGTAAATGAATTTGGACTATTGTTTTTTTGTGCAGATAAAATCCGAGAAAAATGTGACAATTTTTTTGCGAGGGTATAAAGAGTTTTATTCCATAAGAATAGGGTTACAATTGAAAGGCAAAAGTTCCTTATGCACGATGGTCCACGATCTAGCCATACATCAGTCGCATTTTCAATACGACTATACAAAGCCAACCGTTCTGCTAAATTCTGATTTTTGTAAACCAACCGGCCAACCATCCGTTTCTGCTAGCTATGGAGGGGTATGCCTAATTATATCAGCCGAACAACAACAGTGAGTGAGTTATATGCACCGACTTGGGCTAACGAGCAAACCGAGTTGGACATCCAAACTGATCAAACAAAGGCAGCGGGTGGTAATGATGTGCAATGTCCTCATCAGACCTCACTACCTGGAAAAAGAAGCACACAATTCCTTTGAGATGGCAAGACGCCCGAAAGGTGCATGTTAATTTGGGTTCGTTCCGTGTTTCTTTGGTCAGTCGAGGGTTTGCATGTTTTCTTTGCCTGCCCGGTGTCCACTGTTGGCTCCACCTGGTTGCCTCTTATATTCGTCGCTTAGGTTAATGATGAGGTCGTGTCGGTCCATTGGTTAGTTGAATCGCAACGGTCGCTCCAAGGTGCATCAGGAGCAAAGTCCACATTCGAGGAAGCGTGCGAGTACCCTTGTATGGTCAGGGCTCCCGCCTGCGGCGGCATGGACATCGGCGGCGATCGAATTCGTCGGGCCGAGGAGCGCCGGCAAGAGACATTGGGCCACGTATTGGTTTGTATTAATCGTTTTATTTGCGAAATTGTTTTGAACGGAAGAAAATGGTATGATGATTTGGATGTATGCCACGTGTCCCGGGAGCACCGATGGGAGCAAGGCGCGCAAGCAGGCAAGCCACACCCTTGTTTAATTGCGCAAAAAGATCTTATTGAATCATCTAGTTAATACATCATGGCATAAAAGAGGAAATAGTAATACACATTATTGTCTTCCTTACACAAATCGTATACTACTCAAGGATCACAATATTGTCATCAATGAATTCTAGGGGGTAGGAAGATATGGCATTAAAGCACATTAAATGTGCATGGATTAAAGCACATTAAATGTGCATGGATTACTCAAACAAATTGTTGGGGACCATGTTAAAATTTCTCTATATATGAACTCCAACCATGAATCCATCTTCGTCATTTTAGCTCTACTCATTTTACCATAGCAGACTATGAGGAACACCCCCTTGGGTCTGCTCCTCCTCGTCTGCGTGGCCGCGTTGCATGCAGATGCATCGCAAGAGGCTCAGCTCAAAAGGTTCATCCGGTCTAGACGGAGCAGTAGCAATGCCAACACCATAGATGAACCAAGGGTAGAAATCACTACCACTACCAGTAGCCTCAGAGAGTACTCTGTCCATGACCTGGCCAATTTGAAGGCCGCCGATAAGATCCATGTGCTGCCGGGGCAGCCTAGCGGCACCACCGGCTTAAATCAGTACGGCGGGTACGTGACCGTCCACGAGAAGAACGGCCGAGCGCTCTTCTACTACTTTGTCGAGGTAGCCAGCGACGCGGCGGCGAAACCACTCCTCCTGTGGCTCAATGGAGGTTAGTTTGTTACGATCGAAATGCTTTCAATTCAATTGTTGAACCTTTGAGTGCTCTCTGGTGATAGATACTATCAATCTTACATGGTGCACTCACAGGTCCTGGATGCTCATCACTTGGCTACGGGGCGATGACGGAGGTGGGCCCGTTCCGCGTGAACAAGGACAAAAGAACTCTCAGCGAAAACTTGCATGCCTGGACCAAAGGTAAGGCGCTGCGCGCAACTGAATTAGAACTACAATCTATTGTACGATCCGACTTGTAAGATCCTTGCAGTTGCCAATGTGCTTTTCTTGGAATCTCCTGTCGGTGTTGGGTTTTCGTACTCCAACACGACCTCTGAATACGACTTGAGCGGGGACAAGAGGACGGCCGGCGATGCGTTTGTCTTCCTCCTCAACTGGCTCAAGAGGTTCCCGGAGTACAAAGGCCGCCCCTTCTACATCTCTGGGGAGAGTTACGCCGGCCACTATGTGCCGCAGCTCGCGGCCACCATCTTCGGCCACAATCTCAACAGTAGTACAAGAACTTCCATAAACCTACGGGGTATCCTGGTACGAGTCATTAATCGATTATTAATAATAGTTACTCCAGTCCATCCCTTGTGTTTTAACTTTTTTCTTATTCAAATGTATATATACAGATTTTAGTGTATTTGTTCATTCATTTTGGTGGGTATGCAGTTCATATTAAATATCTAAAACATCTTATATTTACGAAAAGAGGGAGTATTACATAGTTTCATTCTATTTTTTTTAACAGTATAGTGAGTGCATCTCTGTTTTGGTTAATTAGGTCGGCAATCCGTACCTTGATGCCAAACTATCAGTGGGGCCACGGATTGATATCAAATGAGGTGTGGGCCAATATCACCGAGAACTGCCATTTAGACAAGCCAGGTTACACAGCATGCGTTGAACATATGATCGATGGCACTCATGCTAACATCGATGCGTACGACGTATATGAACCGGTTTGCATGGAAGGGCCAACTGAAACACAGCACCACAGCCGCTATGTAAGAGAGCGCCACTGAATTATAAGAGCCACACACCTACTACCTTTGATAAATACAGTACGTTTTGCTCTAAATTTTGCAGATACCGAGGTCGTATGATATTTGCAGCGATCGTTACGTATACGCATACCTCAATGATCCTCGGGTGCAAAAGGCTTTGCATGCTAGATCGCAAGAGTGGCAACACTGCTCGTAGGATTTCTTAACTGGGATCGGAGAAACTAGAAAATACGTACGTTTGCAGCAAAAAAAACTGCCCTTAACTAACGCTCTAGTATTTTTGCTGCGAAATTATTTGGATGGATGCACCGGCCTCGATGGTGCCGACGCTCAAATGGCTGATAGAGCACCACCTGCCCGTGTGCTGTACAGGTAATTAACATGCCAAATCCCACACTAAGCCGCAAGTAAGTACAGTATATATATGCATCTGGTCGTCTGGTCTGCCAGAGTGTGTGTGTGTGTGTGTGTGTGTGACGGAGAGATGTATGTTTCCAGCGGCGACTTTGACTCCGTATGCCCGTTCATCGCCACGAGTTACACCATCAAAGACCTCGGCCTCGACGTCACGGAGCAATGGCGCCCGTGGATAGTAAAGGATGAGGTAGAATTATTGAGCATGCATGGCGACGTGTCCTGATTTGCCTGCAAGTCTTTGCTCGTTGCCACTCTGATAATCCTGCCGTGCTTTGTTGCAGACTGGAGGGTTCGTTCAGGGATACGCGGGTGGGTTGGTGTTTGCAACTCTGAGGGCAGCCGGGCACGCGGTCCCGTCCTACCAGCCCGAGGCAGCGCTCACGCTGGTCAGCTCCTTCCTGAATGGAACACTTCCCCCGCGTGATGAGGGTGCATGAACGCTTCCTCAATGGAATGCTTGAGCACCGCACACTGGGTGTCATGCAGGGTGCTGCCATGTACTCCCTCTGTACTGAAATATTTGTTGTTGGGAAAAACTAGTACAAGTTCCGCAGCAACAAGTATTATGATACAGAAAGAGTAGTATCATACTCCCTCCATTTCAAAATATAGTGTGCCCGCGCTTCCTGAGATCCAACTTTGACCATAAATTTAACCAACGAGACCAACTGCGGCGGACGAAAAAATTATATAATTGAAAACTTTTTTTAAATACGAATTCACTGATATAATTTTTGCTCCCGTCGCAATCGGTCTTAGTAGTTAAATTTACGGTCAAAGTTGAAGCACGGAGATAGAAGAAGCACTACATTGTGGAATGGAGGGAGTAGGAGTAATTATTATGACGAGATCTTACATGTGAAAAGGGAGGTAAGAGGGAGCATGTTACAAAACCTCGAGATGAAAATGGGGTGTGGGTTGAAGAGAAGAATGGTGTATGTAATCTGACGACCGAATTCTTTCAAAATTTGTGCGCCAAAGACAATGACGTCACTCCTAATGAGTTGATTAACCTTATTCCCATAAATGTTAGCTATCTCATGAATGATTTCCTCACAAGGCTCTTTACGGAGAAGGAGGTGAGTGATGCTCTTTTCCAATCGCAAAAAAAAGATACATTTTTTTTGAGACAAAAAAAGATACATGTACCTCAATGATTGTCGGGTGCAAAAGGCTTTGCATGCTAGACCGACAGAGTGGACACATTGCACTTCGTAAGATTTCTTAACTGGGATCGGACAGACGACTCATCAAATTACTTTGGAGAACGATTCATATAGCCTTCAACATTAATCTTTCAGTTGATATTGAGTCGTTGTTTGAAACGTGGTTAGCTGGGGTTGAACATACTACTGCGGCTCGTATTCGGATTGGATTATGTGGGCTATATGGAACTGTAGGAATAATTTGATTTTTAGCAGACTACACACTTTAACTTTCTTGCAAGTCATCTTCAGAGCTACCGCATGAATCCGTACGTGGTCCTTACTCACTCCTATGAACTCCAGGAAGCCTTTGGTTACTGGGTGCAACCAGTGAGAGGTGGTAGCATGGGCTATATTCAACCGATTCGGATGGCGGCCCGCATAAGAGGATATGAGTCTAGGAAGCTTATCCTTCATATTGCCGTACCGGTTGTGATTGTCAGCATGTGCTTTTCTTTTATACTTTTGCTTCGCTCCGCTTGCGAGCTGTAATACTTTTATGACTTTGTGATACTTCCTAGATTTTTTAATAAGATGGTTGCATGTATCGTCATGATGCAGAGGCCGGGGGTACACCTTCATTTTTTTTTAGAAAGCTGCCCTGGCCTTAAGTAATGCTCTCAGTATTTTTGTTGCGAAATTATTTGGATGGATGCACCGGCCTCGATGGTGCCGACGCTCAAATGGCTGATAGAGCAGCACCTGCCTGTGTGGATGTACAGGTGAGTAACATGCCAAATCCCATGCTGAACCGCAAGTAAGTATATATATGCATCTGTGCATCTGGTCGTCTGGCCTGCCAGAGTGTGTGACGGACGGAGACATGTTTTCAGCGGCGACTTTGACTCAGTATGCCCCTTCATTGCCACGAGGTACATCATCAAGCAATGGTGGAGCTTGAGCAAAATTTAAAAAGAGGCCATGACTCGAGAGGAACAAATTAATATGTCATGAGGGGCTAATCATTTGTTAAAACACTAATTAGGCCTAAAAGCTAGCATGCTCTTTAATAAATGCCAAAACAGGCACGCAGGCTAGCTGTTGCTGATCCGACATCGGCGGCTGGTGGATCTCGGCCGTTGGCTTCGTCATGTGTGGAACATGAAGGCGCAACGGGTGAACCCTAATTTCGATCGTACCTTCGCTGCCGTCGTCGCCTCTCCTAAGATGACGTGCGGCGACCCTTCTGCGCTGCCGGGCATCACCACCGGCCAGCAGCCCTTGCAGCCCCCTGCTTCTTCCCAGCCGGTTTCTTCTCCGACAGGCGGCGCGCCTGGCTTCACTCCGGGTGTCTATCAACCGGTGCAGGCCGCGCAGCCGTATGGGACGCCGGGGGGTTTTGTGCCGGCACAACAGCCTCAAATTCAGCAACAGCCTATGCAGCAGCCATCAACGTATCAACCTCACTTTCAGCAGCCTTTCTTCGCCGCCCCGGGTCAGTACATGCATCAGCAGCCGGTTCTTCTTCAGCCGTCGCCTGGTTATATGCAGCAGCAACAGTTCCAGCCCATGCAACACCCTGGTTCAGCCGGTATGCAGATGGCGGCCGGTTTCAACGCCCGAGTGCCACAAAATCAGGCCACCGCCGATGCCCAAGCAGGCGCTCGCCCTCGGAAGCCAAAGGGCGGCAAGGGTGGTCGCCCCAAGACTCACCAGGGAGCTGCTGTACCTCCTACCTCTATTCCACCGGCGGCACCTGCGATGCCGACATTGGTACAGGTGCCCGCTGCTTCGTCTATGATGGCAATGGGGTATGGGCAGAACACCCCGTTGCAGGTCAGCGCATTACACCAGCAGCCTACCATTCAATCTTCTGGGGCAACCGACGGGATAGCTGATGCTAAGAAAGTATGGTGCTCGAAGTGCCAATCTGCAGGGCACACAAATGATGATTGCGAGACACAGTAGTACTGCTTCATTTGTAACAAGTATAACCATCCGATGACCACGCAGCGCTGCCCTGCTCTCAAGTTGCCGAAGCCGGTGGCGATGTTATGCGGTTATGGAACTGAAAGTATGGCTTTTTTCTAGATGCCTGACAATGTCTGCAGGGAGGATCTTGCACCACATGATTCACTGACGGCGTTGGTATCTATTTCTGGTGGCTCTATTACTCCCAGTATCGTGGAGGCAGAGGTTGCTAAAATTGCTCAGTACCAGCAACAGTGGACGTGGGAGGCTATACCGCATGGCAAGGACGCTTTTCTCATGTCCTTTCCGAGTGAGGAGGTCTTACAGAGGGTGACGGGCTTCGCAGTATTTATCAAATCTCACAATGTCACTATCGAGTTTAAGCCATGGAATTCAGAGAAGATACCACACCGCTTCGAGCTAATTCCTATTTGGGTTCATGTGCATGGGGTGCCTCATGCTCTCCAACACTTCTTGGGGCTTTGGGCAGTCGGCTCGGTGATTGGTTCTACTCTTGATGTTGATCTACTTTGTTTGCGCCGGAGAGGAATTGTTCATATCCAGGTAGCGGTACTAAACCTTGATTCTTTCAAAAGTAGCACACTTGACTCTCTTTCTTCTGACATGGTGGTTCAAAGGAAAGGTTATGAGTTCCGGTACAGTCTTGAAGAAGCGGACTTTCGCGTTGATAGTGACTTTGTACCTCGAGTCTGGGAGCACGGCGATGATCCAGGGGGCGACAAGGGGCATGACAGGGAGGACTCTGTGAGGAACAATGATACAAGCAAGAGGCCCAAACCCACTTCATCATCCAACAATTCCTCGGACCCTACTTCATCGGGTAGTGTGGTTCCTATGCAGATGACCTCCATCGTCACACCTACGAGCTCTCATCGAGGCTTACCCGCCATGGCTGCTCCATCGCCATTAAGGGGCCTTCTTCCTCGGGGTCAGATACTTCGTCTAGGGCTGCTTCTCCTACGACGGCAGAGCCACGGCCCTCGACGCCGCCACCTTCGACTTGCTGGTCGCCACCGCCTAACCCCCATGTGGGGTCTTGCGGGCGCCCCGTGCCAGAGGGAACCGCTCCTTCGCCGTCATCATCGCCCACTCTTGCTTCTCCGACTCGACGTGGTGGTGTGATATTCTCCCCATCCGTGCGAGCTAGCCAGGAGTCTGCCATGGCGGTGCTTCGCGCGTTATCTTCAACTCCTCTGTCACAGGGAGGGGTGCCGTCTCCCGGGCTTGAGGAGGCTGAGGAGCAGCCTTCTCTATCTTCTTCATCGCTGTAGAAGCCCACCACGCCTTGCAGAGTCGAGGTGATGGGCTCCGAGACCGATGTCACTCCTTCACCGCTGAGGCGCAGCGGGCGTCATCAGGTAGGGGCTGACGGATCAGCAACCACCGACGAGGACACTATGATGAAGGCCATGCGTAGGACTGCTGCACGTAACCTCGACTTCGAAGGTACCCCCTCTCGTAAATCTTTTATGTTTTGTGATAATTCCAAAGTATCTTCAAATATTACTAGACTTGGGGTGTCACTAGGACGTAATGACAATGAGATAGATTTTTCGGTCAAGGCTCTAAAACAAGTGGAGTTCGACCGGCTTACGGTTTCTCCAAAGTTATCGAGTTTTGTCGACCCTCTAGTGTCAGATGAGGAGGTGGAGGATGCTGATGCCAGCCATGAAGGCAAGCTTCTCTCTCATTTGATTAAAGACATGACTGAAGTAGACCTTGACGACACTGTACGTGACACTACGCTTTTTGAGCTTGTCGCGACAGTGCGCAAGAACAAGTTTAACTCAGCAAAGAAAAGAGGGCGCCCTTCTAAGAAAGTAAAGGTCTCTAAACATAAAGTTGGTTCAGCATGAGAGGCATGTTCTCGAATAGCAGAGGTCTTGGCGACTCGGCTAAACACAAACACATTGCCGATTGTGTAAAGGATCATTCGTTGGACTTTGTGGCTATCACCGAGTCGGGTAAACGTGATTTTCCAACACGAGATCTAGAGCACTTTTCCTGTGGTTTTGATTACGAATGGCACGTCTTACCGCCGACAGGGAGGTCTGGGGGAATTTTTCTAGGTATTAACTCTACATACTTACAAATATTGTCCATGTCTAACGGGGAGTATCATATTAAATTCCACCTTCGAAATAAGTCCGACAACTTCATCTGAAGCCTGGTGGTTGTATATGGCGCCGCTCAAGAGGAATTTAAGTCTGCATTTCTAAAAGAATTAGTCAACACTTGTCGAGACAATCCCCATCCCATGTTAATCGGGGGGGGGGGGATTTAATATCCTTCGATATCAACAGGAAAAAAACAATGATCGGTTTGACACTAGGTGGCCTTTCCTCTTTAATGCTGTTATTGACAGCCTGGATCTGAGGGAGATCACGATGTCTGGTCGTCAGTATACCTGTGCCAATAACCGATCGGTGCCAACCTTTGAAAAACTAGACCGGGTGCTAGTTACCACTGATTGGGAATATAAATATCCCCTAGCCTCGGTTCGGGCACTAGAAAGAATTGAGGCCTTATCGGATCACGCTCCATTGCTAACCGATTTTGGACAACCAATCCCATGTTCTAATCGTCATCAGTTTAAATTTGAACTGGGATGGCTCACTAGAGAGGGATTTCATGAGCTGGTTAAGAAGGTGTGGGCGCGCCAGCCTCGCGGTAACACACCCATTCAACGATAGAATAATCGAATCCACGCCTTGCGTCGATTCCTTCGAGGATGGGCCAAACATACTGCTGGTATTTACAAAAAAGAAAAAAATGTGATTGTCTACTTAATTGATACCCTTGATAAAATTGCGGAGGTGAGGCCTCTGTTTGCTGTTGAGATTGAACAAAAAAGTAGTCTTAACGAGCAGATTGCCCGCTTACTACGCGAGGAAGAGATTAAATGGTACCAACGTAGTAAGGCGGACTCGCTGGTGCAAGGTGATGATAATACAAAATACTTTCAAATGCTAGCCAATGGCAGGCATAGAAAGAAGCGTATATTCGCCCTTGACCAGGAGGAAGGCCGAATAGAGGGGGAAGTACCACTTAGAAATTTTATTACTAAGTTTTACAAAGACCTTTTTGGGCCTTCAGCTGAAACTAATTTTCAGTTGGACGAATTTGTTACTCATGACATTACTCAAGTAACAGAAGCGGAAAATGAATTCCTAACCTCTCCGTTTTCTGAGGAGGAAATTCGAGCTACTGTGTTTCAGATGGAACACAACAAGGCACCGGGACCGGATGGCTTTCCCGTAGAGTTCTATCAATGCTTTTGGGATGTGATTAAGGCAGACTTGGTTCAGTTGTTTAACCAACTGCATTCTGAGGACCTTGATATCTCTCATTTAAACTTTGGGGAAATTATCCTATTGCCTAAGATTAAGGAGGCTAGACATATTCAACAATATCGACCGATTTGTCTCCTGAATGTAAGTTTTAAATTTTTTACGAAGCTAGTGACTAATCGATTGAATGGTGTAGCTGATCATATCGTAAAACCCACTCAAACAACATTTATGCAAGGACGAAACATATTAGATGGAGTGGTCGTCCTGCACGAAACTGTACATGAACTGCACCGGAAAAAGTTGAACGGTGTCATTCTTAAAATTGATTTTGAGAAAGCCTACGACAAAGTTAAGTGGCCCTTCCTGTTGCAAACCTTGCGCATGAAGGGATTTTCACAAAAATGGTGTTGCTGGGTAGAGAGCTTTGTCTCTGGAGGTAGTGTGGCCATAAAAGTTAACGACGACGTTGGCAACTACTTTCAGACACGTAAGGGGCTTCGTCAAGGTGACCCCGCATCTCCCATTCTGTTTAACATAGTCGCTGACATGCTAGCTACCCTTGTTGAGCGGGCTAAGCTGGATGGTCAAATTAGTGGAGTCATTCCGCACTTGGTAGAAGATGGTCTATCCATTCTACAATATGCGGATGACACGATACTATTCTTGGATCATGATTTAGATAAGGCACGAAATCTCAAGCTGCTCTTATGTGCTTTTGAGGAACTTTCAGGCCTCAAAATTAATTTTCATAAAAGCGAACTTTTTTGCTTTGGCAATGCTGCAGAATCAGCACCAGAATATGCCGAGATTTTTGGATGCCAGCTTGGGCGGTTTCCGATTCGGTATCTGGGTATTCCCATACACTATCGGCGGTTAACTATCGCTGAGTGGAGGCATGTGGAAGAGAGACTTGAGAAACGATTAGCCAGTTGGAAGGCCAAACTCTTGTCTTATGGGGGCCGACTGATCTTGATCAATTCCATCCTAAGCAACATGGTTTTATATATGTTGTCATTCTTCCACCTGCCGAAAGGGGTTCTACAATGGCTAGATTACTTTAGATCCAGATTTTTTTGGCAGTGTGATAACGAAACAAAGAAATATCGACTTGCTAGGTGGAGCGTATTATGCAGACCTAAAAGTCAGGGGGGCCTGGGAATCCAAGACCTTGAGATTAAAAATATCTCTCTTCTCAGCAAGTGGGTTTATAAACTACTCACTGAAAATGGAGTATGGCAGTAAATCATTCGCAATAAGTATATGGGATCCAATGCCATTTCTCAACTACATTAGAAACCTGGGGATTCACATTTTTGGAGTGGTGTCATGAAGGCCAAGGAATTCTTCTTTCAATTTGGGACCTTCTCGGTTAGGGACGGTTCTCAGATTCGTTTCTGGGAAGATACCTGGCTAGGGAACAACTCACTAATGGTGCAATATCCGAGCTTGTACCGGATTGTTAGACATAAATTCGTCACGATCAAACAAGTCTTAGGACAAGAAAACCCCGATATTTCTTTTCGTAGGGATCTTTTGGGCACTCGCCTGACAGCATGGAATGAATTACTCACTTGTCTGGAGGACATTCAATTGTCAAATGAGCCGGACACTTTTTGATGGAATTTGCATCAGAATGGTAAATTTTCGGTTAAATCCATGTATGATGCAATGGTCCATTGTGATGTTCCAGTTGATAATAGAAAATTGTGGAAGCTAAAAATCCCTCTAAGAGTGAAGATATTCCTTTGGTTTCTAAACAAAGGAGTCATCCTAACTAGAGATAACCTCACACGACGAAACTGGCACGGGTCCAAGACATGTGTCTTTTGCCAACATGACGAGACTATCAAACATTTATTTTTTGAGTGCAAGTTCGCTCGGGCAGTTTGGGCCATGGTCCAAGTAGCTTCCAATTTATACCCACCACGTAGTGCACGAAATATGTTCGGCAACTGGTTGCGGGGTATTGATAAACAATTTTCTGCACATATTCTTGCGGGAGCGGCGGCCTTATGCTGGGCAATGTGGCTTACCAGGAATTATGTGGTTTTTAACAATAAATGTGTCTCATCTCCTATGCACGTTATCCATGTTTGTACACGATGGCTCCGTACATGGTCTATCCTACAGAAGCCGAAGGACAGGGACCTTTTTATGATGGCGTCTACACGGCTAGAGTGTACGGCTAGGGAGGTTTTGTACCCACATGGATGGCGGTGTGATTTACGGATAGGATCTACCGTTTCTTAGGATGGACACGTTTTATTGCTTAGCATTGTATCGAATTATTTTAATTTTAGGGTGGTCTGGACTTTTTGGCTGTGTGCATCTAGCTATGCAGAGGCCGGGCTTTCTTTCAATATGATTGTATCACCTCGATATATCTATTCAATGAAAAGTCCTTTATCGAAAAAAAGGGGGGGGGGATTGCCCCCTTTGGTCTACACTAAGCTCCGCCAATGCCATCAAGAACCTCGGCCTCAACGTCACGGAGCCATGACGCCCATGGATAGTAACGAGCACGATGGGGTAAACTGAATATGCATGGCTAAATGTCCCGATTTGCTTGAAATTCTTTGCTCGTCGCCAGTGTGATAATTCGGCAATGTCTGTCACCGTTCCCTTACTTTGCAATCTTTTACTTTCCGTTCTATAAACCAAAAATACTAAAAATATTACTTTATCGTTTATCATCTCTATCAGATCTCACTTGGCGAATAACTGTAAAGGGATTGACAACCCCTTTGTCACGTTGGTTGCAAGTTCGTGTTTGTTTGTGCAGGTATTCGGTGGCTTGTTGCGTAATCTCCTACTAAATTGATACATTGGTTCTCAAAACCGAGGAAAATACTTACACTACTTTGCCGCATCACCTTTTCCTCTTCAAGGAAAAAACCAACGTAAGCTCAAGAAGTAGCAAGAAGGATTTCTGGCGTCGTTGCCGGGGAGATCTACACCAAGCCAAGACATACCAAGTACGCATCATAAACTCTCATCTCTCGCATTACATTATTCGTCATTCGCCTCTCGTTTTTCTCTCCCCCACTTCTAAAACGTTTTTTGAAAAGATTCGCCTTTTCTTCACCACTCTTTCGTTCTCTTCTTCATTTGCTCGTTTGTAGCCATCATGTCTGAAACTGGGGAGGTTATCGTTGAAAAGGATAATAGTAGGGATGGGGGAAACTTTGATGCTTTTGCTAATTCTGATGCACATAAAGAAAATACTATCTTGCACACTAAGAAATTCCACATAGGTAGCGGAAATATTATTGTAAAGGAGGTATTCAAGATTTCTTTACTTGTGCCGATGCACTCCCCACTATGGGTGGATCTATCCTCCATAAAACTAGTAGCCTTGCGGATGCTATATATTTGCTTGATGTTGAACTTGAAAGACAATTTGTTCACATGCATCCATCTATACAAAAGATTGTTTCTAGAGTTTTCTAATATTGAGCATTCTTCCGTTAAGCGCGCCGCCACTATATTCCTAGCTCATGAGTTCAGATTTATTATAAAAGAAGCTAGTGAAATTTTCGCTCATTATAAAGTAGATGGTGGTCGCCCTCCCATAGAGGGAATTGTCTTTAATCAAGAGGATATAATGCGTTTACGGTCTTTGGATCATGTTGCTTATAACGAAAATTTAAGAAAGAGGGTTCCTACCGATGTTTTACTAAATAAGATTTCTGAGCTTAATGATGAATTTGCTATTCAAAACAACAGTTCTCTCTTGGACACAAGCTCATAACTTTTTGCCAAATGTCTTAGACTCCATGACTTAACAAGATTCCTCACAACGGAAAGCCAAGTAGTTGTGAGCCGGCATAAACAATGACTACCAAGTGGAGGGTGCACAAGGAATAAACTTAGGATCGTCGAGCTAAAATTGAGAGCCTCTGGCAGCTCCCCGCGTCCACTACACATAGACATAGAAGAATCAATGTGCTGTCGACGGAGTTGGATGAGACTTTATTTAGAGAAGATATTGTGTGGAGACAAAGACCAAGGGTAACTTGGCCCAATGAAGGTGATAAAAATACGAAATACTTCACTGGAAAGCTATGTGAAGAAACAGGAAGAATACAATAACCAGACTGAAATATGAAAATGGGGTGCTGGTTGAAGAGAAGGAGGGTATATAGAAGCTCACAACCGAATTCGTTCAAAATTTGTACGCCAAAGACGATGATGTCACTCCTAATGAGTTGATTCACCTTATTCCCGAGAAGGTTAGCTATATCATGAATGATTCCCTAACGAGGTCCTTTACCGAGAAGGAGGCGAGTGGTGCTCTTTTCTAGTCGCAAAGAATGAAAAGATATGTTCCCTCAAAGCGCTTGGCCCAGATGATTTTCCAGCATAGTGCGTGAAAGATTTTCGCCCCATTAGCCTGTTTAATATCATAGGTGTGTTGGAATTGTATAGAATATTTTGTACAAGGAAGATTACAATTGGACTTGGAGTCATACGATCTGTAGATAGGGTACGTTGTAGTGTCATAGTAGGATTCTTGTATCCTAGGCCTCTTATATAATGAGAGTGTCGAAACATGATGTAACCTTTGTCAACATAATAGCACAAGCACGCTGGGGAATCGGCGGCGTGTGCCGGCGCCCGGGTGGCCGAATGTGGTATTGTAGCGGTGTCATGAAGAGGAGGGCCCAAGCTCGAATTTAATCAGAAGTGGGTGTAGTAGGTCATGAAGTGTGTCTGCTCTATTAGGTATCGAGTTAGATGCAATGGAGAACTACTTGATTTATTTACCCACTCCCTCGAGGGAGCTACGGCAGGGCAATCGATTGACCCCATATCGCTTCCTATTTGTGGTTGATGGACTCACAAGCATCCTAAATAGAGAAGTTTTGGATGGCTGATTGACTCCTATCAAAGTAGCCAGAAACACTCTTGGTAGTTCTCATATTTTATTCCCTGATGACAGTATTATTTGTTAAAGCGTATGTGAATCAACCATTGATCATTCTGCAACCCCTTGGCAACATTTCAAACACGTACGAGCAAATGTTAATTGTTGTTCAGTGAAGTTTGCCCGACGCATGTGAGAGAAGACATAAAAGAGATTCAGGGTGAGACTACCACTTTTGAGTCCAAATACCTTGGTCTGCCAACTCGTGAGGGGAGGATGAAGAATGAGAACTTCCAACCCATCATGGATAGGCTTAGAAAAAGGTGTAACTAATGGAATGCGAAATACATGTTACGTGCGGCAATGGAAGCCAACTTTAAATTTTTGATCCAAGACTTGTTCAAGAATTTGGCCGATTAATCAGTTAATTTGTCGATTAATCCCTATTCATGGAGTCATCGAGTAGTTAAACTGATAAATCAATCGATTAATTGAATAACTTACCAATTAACCTATTAATCCCCTACTCTGCAGGCAACTGAGAGTTACCAGTTAATGATTTCCTCAACAATGTATCCAAGCACTTCCCACCTATATGATGGAAATTTTCAAAATGTCACTCAGCTTTTGCGAGAAGTATGAGACCTTACTTCAGACATTTTGGTGGGGGGAGGAATATGTGTTAGGATGATCTCCACCGTGTGGGCCCAATGGCCCACCGGGCCCTTAGATCCGCGCCCTGATCGGGGGCGCTCAACCCACTATGGTTGACGACCCCCTGTCACCTGCACTATATAAAGAGGTGGGGGCCGGCGGCTCGCATCACGAGGTTCATCGCAACGCCGTACACCCCACCTAATCCCCTACCGATCTAGGGTTAGTGCAGTGCTGACAGGAAGCACCACCACCACTACTCTCTGCCATCACCGGCACCATGGCCGGCTCCGGGGGCTCCTCGAGCCACAAGCAGAAGGTAGGTTCACCGGATTAATCTACCCTACCCGATCCACAGATCTATCAATGGTATCAGCCAGCTTGGGTTAGATTTTTTCGGTTGAAAAGAAACAGAGAAATCAAAGCAAAAGGAATCCCCTCCCTAAAGAACCCTAAAAAGACAGGGCAAAGTTTTCACCGGAGAAGGGCCTCGGGCCTCGCCGGTAAAGAGCGCCGCCGCAAGGCCGCGCCAGTTCCTCTCGATCCCCACACGCATCGGCAAGCCGAGGTGCAGGGACGAAGAACCTACCCCGATAGGGGCAAAGAGCACCGCAGCCAGACCGTTCGATGGCGGCGCGCTCACCTCAAAGGGAATGCGCGACCGGCGAAGGGGCCGGCAACGATGCACGCCGATCGAGGGGAAGCAGCCGCGCGTCTCTGCTCTCTGTTCCTCTCTCTCTCACTCGCGAACAGACAGGAGGGGGAAAAGGAAGGGGGAAAAGAAGGCGGCCAGGCGCGGCGCGGCACGGTGGCCCAGCGACCGGGACAGAGTCGAACGACCGGGCGAGAGAGGCATGTGCGCGGAATGGCGCTAGGGTTACGAGAGCACGCACGGCGCGGTGGTCCGGCGATCTGGACAGAGGCCGCCGTCGCTGAGCTGCGTCTCTCTCTCTCTCTGTCTCGGATGGTAAGAGAAATAAGTGGAAACAGAAGGGGGAAGGGAGAGGAGGCGCGCACGGTGCGGTGGCTCTCTGCCGCCGCCGCCGGCGGCCGGGCAGGGCGGCGGGAGCACAACGTTTTCGCCGTCACGGGACAGAAAGGAAGAGAGAGATCGAGAGAAACGAAAGACGGGGGCGCTAGGTTTCGGTCGGGGGCTCACCCTCCCAGTTTTGATCGAGCGATAAGAACGGAGGACCCTTCAATGGAGATCGACGGCCAAGGGCGAATACCTAGCTCCAGACCGGGCCACTGGGCTGAAAGAAAGGGGTGCGCCAGGCCGCCCCGCTTGCACTCGCGCCGGGCCTCTTTTCGGCCGGAACAGGAGGCGGCCCAAGCCAGAGCAGGGCGCGCTCGCTGTGGGCCTCTTGGGCTAGCTGCAGCTGCTGTGCGTGCTGGGCGGTGGCAAGCCTGGATGGCATTTTTATTTTTTATTTTTATTTCTGTTTTTGTCCAGTTTTTCTGGGCAGATTTCAAATAGTTTTTCTATGCAAATTTTTCCAATGAAAATTTTGTTTAGGAAATTAAAATTAAATAGAAAAGTTTCTGAAAATGAAATAGATAATTTTCAGAAAACGATATGTTCATGAATTTTATAAAGAAAATAATAAAGTTCATGAACATTATTTGGTCAAAGAAAAGTTTCTGTAAAGAAAGAAAAAGTTCATGAATGTTTTATTCATGTTTTTCCACTACAACTAAAAATAAAAGTGTTTTTTTAAAAGTGAATAGAACTAAAGTAAAAGATTAAATTGTTGTTTCTCCAATGCATTTTTGAACCAATCGGTTGAAATTGCTTAGAGAGTAAAAGAGTATAGAATTGTTTCTGAATAGATTCAGAAAGTTTCAACTGCAAAGAAAAAGTATTATCCTCCAATTAAATTGGAACCAACGGGAAAATTTAATTGGATGAACAGTTTTTTGAGAGAAGTTTTTTCACTTGTGGGTGAAATCAGATTCAGATAGCTTCTGCTATGACAGTAGAAAGATATTTGATTAAAGTTTAATTATGGTATTGTTATTTTCTGACCAACGTTGATGATGACAATATTATAATTCAATGAGTCTTATAGTTAAAAGTTCAAATCTCTGATAAATTTTGTATCGAAGTGACCAATTTTCAGAAAATTTTATAAAGATTGAGAACTGTATATTGCTAGTTTTCCGCTGCAATAAAGTTGATAATGATGATTATTTTCTTAGCAAAGTTGTTTAATAGAAATATTATCATCACATTGTTTATGAGTTATATGCATTATTTCCATTTCAGCCCAACGGTGATATGGAATTAATGTAGAAGAATGAGTTTTATTCTAATTCTACCACAACGATGATTTAGAGTATAAAAAGGAAGTGCTACAAAAGTTTAATGTGCATATTTTTTAACCAGACCAACGTAGGGTTATTTTTATGCTCATTATTATTGATTATTGGCTAAGTTTCTCAGACTAAAATTTATCCATGCTTTCATTCATGAAAGCGAATGGTTGGGTACTTGTGACCCGAAAGATGACCAAGAAAGGTCATAACGTGAGATAGTATGTTCTCTCTAAAGAATGGTTTCAAAAGAAAAGAGATAGATCATTGAGAGTCTTGGTTGACGAATGTCTTTCATGTACTCTCCATGATTTGAGATAAAACAAGCAACATGGGTGTTTAATTTGACCAACGTCGGATCAAGCATGTGTGTTAAAGAGCATTCGGATTTATTTATAAATTTGATGATTGAATATGCAGTCAAAAGAGCCAATTCTGGCATTTATGTCCCTTAGAGGGAATTACCCGCATGGCGGGAAAAGATGATTATGATAAAACCCGCATGGCAGGATAAGTCTGGGAAAATTCCTGCGTAACCTGTATGGCGGCAGCAATTTTCTCAGACTTATCTTGTATGACAGGAGAAAGACATGATGACTCATGTGCTTTTAATGTGTCCCACTCTGGGAAAAAAAATATGGAGTAGCTATTGTGCTTTTCTAGTATCAACCGTACATCTTATGTGTAACGGTCATTAAGCACTCAATAAATCTGAAGAGAATAAAAGTTACAGACGAAACTAAAGATAAGAATGATATGCAAGTGTGACTTGCAAAAATACTAATGATAAAGAACTCTATTGAGTTTCTGAAATGGAATGAGGAAAAAGTACTCCCATACTAGTTAAAAGATAACTTCATTTTGTATGAAGAGATAACTTCATTTCGTATGAAGTAATCTGATGAATGAAGTAGATAATCAAAGTTTCCTCAATTCATAAGAGTTATCAATGGTTTTTGAAATTGTGGCAGAAAAGTCCTTGCCACATTTCGAGGGGGAGAAAGATATATGAGATAAATTAAGAATGATGAAACTCCCCTATACTTTAGATAATGTGATGAAGAATATGATCGTCTGGGGGAGTATGACGATCATATTAATACCCCTAAAGAAAAGAAATAGTTGTATTCCTGGATCTTTTACAGTTCCGAAAGCAGAGTAAGGAATACTAAGACGGTGCTTAAAGTGCCATAAAGAAGAAAGTTTTAACAGAATAAACCCAAATTATAAAGTTTAAAGATACGCCATTTTTAGTGAAGATGGAGTAATCTGGGGGAGCATGTTGTATGACCTATACAACACATGCCCATATGAGAAACTGATGGTCTCAAGGAATGAGAAAATCAGATACTTCTGATTACTATAAAGTCTATGTTAGTGAAATTCAAATGGAGGTTGATCCCACCTCATTTAAAGCGCTCATTCGAGCTTCGGGAAGTGTCTGCTTATCTAAATGATAAGAGACTATGTGAGATGAAATGAAATTGATGAATCCCGACGATGTTTGGGACTGATGAGTAATTTCCAATGGAGCCAAAACAGTAGGCTGTAAAGAGTCTACAAGGACAATGTGACTCCAAAGGAAATATGTGAAGGTGTAAAACACGACTTAAATCGAAAGGTTTTTGAGCGTTTTGCACTGAATAGATTACAATGAGTGTTGGTAGCACATCATGATCTGAGTTACATCAGATGAAAGATATCATGATTTGAGTTACATCAGATGAAAGTAAAGAACACAGGGGATACTGCATGAAGAAGTGTTTTATGGACTAAAGCAATCAAATGTTGTTTTGGGTTAAAGAAAATGAAAGGACAATTGTATTCGTGCAAAGTTATAGAATGGGAATTCATTTCCTAATCTTGTGCATGTGGATGAAGTCCTACTTGCTAGTGGTAATGTCAATCTACTGCAGGAGGAGAAAGAAGTTCTTGTCCTCAAAGTTCAAAAGAATGTTCTCGGTAAGTGTCTCGTTATAAATATCAAGATTCATCAAGAAAAGAATAAAATGGGGTATTAGGAATGTCGCAGGGACATGCTAAGAAAGGTCTCTAAAGTATGCATGCGAGAAAACCTACGCCTGTTCTTATAGTCAAGGGTAATGGAACTGGAAACTATGGTGTTCCAAGAGTTGATGAGAAAAGATTGAAAACGGATATGGTACCATATGCTTCAGTTGTTGGAAGCTCAATACATTACCCTGACACAGTTCACATATCCGGGTTGTTTTGGCAATGTCCAGTCCATATGTAGATCACTGGAATGGAGTCAAAGATATCGGCCTCAAGCTGAAAGAAATTAGTGCTCTCAAAAGATTGTGAGTATAAAGACATGACTTGTGAAATGTATAGCGAAATCCACAATTGTCGCTAACTTTCATACTTGGAGGTTTTTGTGTGGAAAAGCTCCAAAGGATGAAACAATTATCATCAATGTGATGCAAAGATATGTTGTAGCTTGATATGAGGCTGAGGGACAGGCAAAATGGTTATGAAGACCTGTACCCGGAGTTGATAATGGTTGACAACAGCGATAACTATTTTAAGTCTTTCGCTCCTATGACAACGAGTCAAGTGTTGATGCCAAACACACTGACACAGAGTTATGCGTTGTAAAGGAGAAAGTCCGGAATTATGTAGGAATGCTTGAAGCATAAACGCAACAGACAAGTGTTTGCAGATCTGCTTATTAAAGGCTTACCGCCCAGTGTGTTCGGAGAACACACAGTCGACATGGGTTTTATGGTATAGTCTAAGATTTCCGGACAATAAAGGGCCCAAGGTTGAAGAATTTGTTTCAAAACAGAGAGGTACATTGTGGTTGTCTGATTCTATCGGCAATTGAGCTGTGACGATGAAACATGTTCTATGTATTGATCTGTTATGAAACGAATAAAGTAAAAGTATAAGGTCAAAAGTAAAAGTTAAGATCAAGGGGGAGAATGTTAGGATGATCTCCACCGTGTGGGCCCAACGGCCCACCGAGCCCTTAGATCTGCGCCCTGATCGGGGGCGCTCAACCCACTATGGTTGACGGGCCCCTGTCACCTGCACTATATAAAGAGGTGGGGGCCGGCGGCTCGCATCACGAGGTTTGTCGCAACGCCGTACACCCCACCTAATCCCCTACCGATCTAGGGTTAGTGCAGTGCTGACAGGAAGCACCACCACCACTACTCTCTGCCATCACCGGCACCATGGCCGGCTCCGGGGGCTCCTCGAGCCACAACCAGAAGGTAGGTTCACTGGATTAATCTACCCTACCCGATCCACAGATCTATCAATATGATCACTGGAAGGTCCACTGGATGGTGTTGGAACACATGACTAAGCCTAGACAGGTCAGAGGAACTAGGTTTAGGGATATGCATATTTACAATCAGGCTTTACTCATGAGACAAGGATAGAGACTTTTGCAAAATCGTAATAGTTTGTGTGCGAGGGTTCTCAAATCCAAGTACTACCCGAACGATGACTTGCTTGATGCAGTTTTTTAGTTTGGAATTCCAAGCTAACCAGGGAAGATTTTCCATCCCTTCAATGTTGAGGCCATATGCAATATTAAAGTTCTTGCGATGGATACAGTGGACAATAGTTGACATTTAGAGAAGACGGGCATGTTCTCCATCCGAAGCGCATACAGACTAGTCGTATCTATCAAAGCGGCAGGGAGAGACTCCTCATCCTTAACGCATGCCGCTAATGATCGCAGCTTATGGCAAGCCATTTGGATAGCAACGATCGAGAAGGAAATCTGTATTTTTGGATGGAGAGTGGCGTCAAATTCCTTGGCCACGAAGCTGAACAAATGCAAAAGAACTACTCCCTCTGTCCGACAATATAAGACTTTGCAAGCTAGACGGAGGGGTACCATACATGTTGATGTTTGTGATATACGCGGAAACACAGCGAGACATATTCATGTAGGAATGCGCTTTATTGTGGGCAATATGAAATTACAGAAATGATTTGGTTTTTAACAGAACAACAAATATTCATTTTTTGCAGGTTATTTTCCGAGTCAGTGCGTTGATCCGTATGTGGTCGCTACTCACTCTGACGGGGGCCAGGGAGCGTTTGATTACTGGATTTACCCGCTGGGAGATGGTAGCACGGAATATTTTCAATCGGTTTGGATGACGGTCATGTAATAGGATAGGCAATTAGTTTACCTGTCTCTCTTATGCTAGTCGGTTGTGGCTTTTGATGGCCAGTTTGTTTTTTGGCCCTTTTGGCTCTTATTGAGCTCGCTTTTATTTTCGTTTTGAGTTTCTAAGACCTTGTTGAACTTTTTTGGCGTTTTAATAAGTTGGCCGTATGCATCGTTTTGATGCAGAGGCCGGGAAGTCCGCATTTTTTTTTTAAAAAATGCGGGAACACAGTGAAGGATGAGTACCATGTAGTTATTGCTTGCACTAATAGTAGAGCCCTCCATCATGCAATGAGAGAAATTGGGACAACCCTACTATGCTCTTGTACTGAAGAGATTAGAGGTAAAATCATGTTGATTTTATGAAGGGCTTGCCACCTGAGGAAGGAATAGTTGCATCCACGGAAATGGCAAGAATAAAATCTCGGGCTCTGCAGCTTTCCTCATTTGGTATGTAGATGAGATCAAGGGGCTTTTACGCTGCCCTCAATTTGAGAAAGGAGAGGACCTCCTGGATTGTAGCTGTGGAACCTGCTCAAATGCCCGTGTGACCAGCGACTGAGAATGTTGTGGCTCCGGCAGAGGGGACTGCAAAAATAAACAATGATGCATCTTTCTTGCTGGGTATTGGCCAGAGTTCGGCAGGAGCGATGCTCGTAATCATAAGGGCTGGTGTTTACATCGGTCCGTCGCCGGATGGTTGCAATAGCGTTGAGGAAGTTGAGGCGAATGCTGCTCAAGATTCAAGTGGTCCGATCCGATGCGGTCTTGGTGTTGGACCGCATAACCTGTAATTTTTCTTTAGGTTATTGGTTTGGCCCGCGTTTCCTAATGTTCCGACCTTCTACGTGTTGCTTGGCCCTGGGAGCACTAGGCCAATACATCATCTTGTGCTTCTGCTCCTGACTATGCTAATATATTAGAGCATCTACAGCTAGACCTTTTAAACACGTCTCAAATGCTCGGACAGGCCGTTCGGTCACTGACCGGTCACAAAAAATCAACCCAACCAAAGCTCTCAAACTGCGGACAAACGTCCGGACTGACCGACACCCCTCGGATATTAAATGGCCGGGCATGTCCGGGCGCGTCGGCCACGTTAGCCCGGCCCATCGCTGGCCCACCCAACCCCACAAACCCCCCCTCCGGAGCAAACCATGGCTCAGTTCACTCTGCTCCGCTCCCCTACACTCCCCGACGCTCCTCTTTCCCCAATCCGTCCAATTCCTAGCACCGGCGAGCATGTCAAGCACCGGCAACCACTCCGACGGCAGCTCCGAAGACGAGTACGAGATGGTGCTCTGTATCACGCTCGAGCGCTCGCGGGTGGATATGGGCGGCAGCTTTGGGTCCGGTGCGACGCCTCCTATCGCCCGTCGCCGCAGTGCCGACGCCGGCGCCGTCCCTTCACGCCCCACGCACGGATCTGCATAGGCTGCCCAATCTGCTCCGCCCGCCCGACAACCTCCTCCATCTCCGGCAGCTGCTCCGTGCGGACAGCGGTGGGTTCTAGTACCTGCTCCGCCGGCGCCGTGGATGCGGACTCCGAAGTCGGAATCATGTGCCGCTCGCTGTGAGAGGCAGAGGGCAAGTGAGATGGGGCGGGCTCGGCGCGGCTGCGTAGTCCGCCCACTGCTGCCGCGTGATGCCGGTGCCCGACGAGGAGGAGTGTCTTCTCCAGTGGGTGCACCGCCAGTCACTTACCACGGCGGAGACGGACGCCCGGCGTCTCCAGAGGATCAACGCCAAGCAGCTCCGGCTCGGCATTGAGCAATCCGAGCGGGAGGCGGCGGCGGCGGAGGCGGCGAGGGTGGCCAAGCTCAAGCTCAAGCGCAAGCAAGACCGCATCGTCCGACGCTTGCAAGGCTACATCGTCATCTCCTCCTCCTCCTCCTTCGACGGGTCTGACTCCGACGTCGACCCACCTCCAGTTGCATACGCCTACAACCCCGCCGGCGACCGAAAGGGGAAAGGACCGGCGTGGAAGTGGTGAAGCTCGCCCTCTCCTTTTATATAATCTAGTTCTAGTATGTAGTTAGAATATGCCGGATCGTTGAACTGTGTGAACTATGCTCCTTTGGTGAACTTTTGGTGATGTTTATGTGAATTATGCCCGTTTGGTATTGGTTTATATGTCCATTTCTTGTCGATTTTGATCGTTTGGTGATCTAAGTACTACGTTTAATTTGTATGGATATAGGGTGTCGGATATGAGATACACGAGTGTTGAGGCACGGATTTAAAAAAATACCCGGTCAATATCCACGGACGCGCCGACTGTAGATGCTCTTAGAGCATCTCTAGCAGATCCCGTATAATGCCAACCCGCAAAATGTGTATACAGTTCGCGGAAAACATCTTTGCGGGCTGGCGCGGGCGGCGCAGAATATCCTTTTTTACAGGTCTGTTTTGCGGGCTGCCGCCGCCCGCGCTGCCTGTAAATCAGTAATTTGAATTTCAATTTCCGGCATGCAAACACATTTCTTTGCTTCTTTATTTTCTTCAAGGGCATTGCATACATAATAACTCACCAAATCATTGCTAAAATAGTATGACCAAAGAAAACAAGGACCACAATTAGGCATTTTAGAAGATATCCAACTTTCGTAACTGCTCCCACTAGTTGGATCAACATCTTCTCCATGTATTTATTGTTGATATGCGGATTCTTGATCTTGCATTCTTCATTCTTTTTCTTTGGTTCTAAAGAAGTAGACGTTGATTCCCCTCTAGTATCTTCTCTAATTGCACATGCAGCCGCATCATGAGCCTCGATTCTACTAAGGAGTGCACGAACATCTATTAAGTTTCTTTCTATCAATAAATCAATGTATTCTCCTTCCCAAAACCAAAATGAGTATCCATCTTCCTCCACACATGACGATCTCCATAAGCTATCGAAATTGAACCGAATAGGTTGACAAAGCCGAATGGAAACAACAACATACCCCGTCGTTTTAGCATTTAAAGAATACCCATCTGGGGTGGTTCAACATGCTAGAAGTTAGCCGTAGCACTTTCCGCATGCAGTCGTCGCACTGTATGAGCGGCATCGGCGAGCCGCTGGGCGAGCGCCGAGCCCGGGCGACGGCCAGCCGAATCCTTGCCGACAAACTGACGACAACGGCCAGAGGGCAAACCAATACCTGCATGCGGCACTGGGGCTTTGCCGGGGCTGCGCGGGATGCTCCTCGACCAATCCATGGCTCGGTGTAGCCACTGGTGGCCGGTGGCGGGCCGGCGGCGGGGGTGGGGAAGAGCCCGGGGCGAGGGGGCGAGGGGCGGCGGTAGGTGGGGAAAAACGAGGGCTGAAATGCCCCCCCCCCCCATCCCCGCCAACCGCTACCACCGCTACCACTATATACAGGGCGCCGACGGGGCGAGGGGGGAACCCGCGTTTTCGCGGGTTGGGATGGGTATTGTGCCGCGCCCTGCAAAAAAAATTACGGGTTCGACGCGTTTGCGGGGTCTGATCGGACAACATTTTATGCGCGGACCCGTATTTTGACGGTTATTTTACGGGTCAAGCCATTATATGAGGTCTGCTAGAGATGCTCTTAGTGATGCCGGGCCGTGGAGCACTGGAGCGTCACTCCTATCAATGCCCATACAAATGGCTATGACTGGTTGTATCGTGGTTGAGCTTTATTTATAAAGGAGGCAATAGTCTTTTCGGCAAATCACCAATCGGTTGGTACGATCAAAATTTAAGTTGTTTAGTTTTTGCAGGATTACATTTCTTGCCTACTCAAAGCTTAGCATCACTAATAATTCTTTGCACCGGCCGGAGGTTGTGAAGCGTACGTAGGCGCTTTTATCGTTCTCTTTATTTAAACGTCCACCACATAAGCTTTCTTGCCCAGAGGTCCATTTGGCACTCGCCAACATTGAAATGGAAATTTCCTCGCTGCCGTACATCTCACCAAAGCATATGCCAGGGACGGGAGCACACAGCACAGAGTACATACACGAATAGCCATCGGTTACAGTCCAAATCATCGTCCCAAACAAGAGATGTGAAGATAAAGAACCGTCTGAAATCCTACACTCCACGGAAAATGAACGTCCCAATCACCACCCTTCGCTCTCAATGCCCGGCCGAATGCCAATTCGACCAATCATTGCCGGCCTTTTCCACGGAGCAAAGAAGCTGTCATCCTCACAAGGTTTTAGAGGAAAAAAAGAACATACACATACAAGACTTCAGGTACAGCTGCAAGCCTGCAACGCTGTTTTTGCACTAAATATACACAGGGAAGAATCCAAAGCTCCTTGGAAATTCAAAGTGTTCTTCCCTTCTTCGGCGACTATATAAACCATGCATGCCAATGATATCTCTCATCTCAGACTCAGAGATCAACAGCCATCCACCAAAGATGAAGAGCATTTCTTGCTTCTGCCTGCTTCTCATTTGCCTGGCTGCACTGCAGCTCCACGCCAATGCCTCTCAGGAGGCCCAGCTGAGAGAGTTCATCTCGTCCAGGAAGAACAGCGACAGCACCGACACGTTCAAAGTGCGCAACATAGCCGACAGGTTTTCCGGCAGCCTGAACGCGGAGAGCTCTGTCTCAGACCAGAGCTCCATGAAGGCGGCTGACATGATCACGGCGCTGCCCGGGCAGCCGGAGGGCGTGGACTTCGACCAGTACGGCGGGTACGTGACCGTCGACGAGGAGAACGGCCGCGCGCTCTTCTACTACCTCGTCGAATCGCCCTCTGGTGCCTCGGACAAGCCACTCGTCCTGTGGCTCAACGGAGGTTAGAATGATCAACAAGTTGATAACTCAAACACCTCTTGTACTACTAGAAAATTCTCAAGGACAGCAGTGACACACTTCATGCATACACAGGGCCAGGATGCTCGTCGCTGGGCTACGGGGCAATGCAGGAGCTGGGCCCGTTCCGAGTAACTGAGGACAACAAAACCCTCAGCAGAAACATGAACGCCTGGAACAACGGTAAGTATCCATGGCTAGCTTCTTGTACCCGTTAATCCTCCCTTTAGCACTCTATATGTATCGGTGATCGTATATATGGCAAGACTAATACTTTGCTTGTGAAAAATGATGGCAGTGGCTAACGTGATCTTCCTGGAGTCGCCGGCCGGTGTGGGATTCTCTTACTCCAACACGTCTACAGACTACGATCTCAGTGGCGACGAGAGAACCGCCGATGACGCGTACGTCTTTCTGGTGAAATGGCTGGAGAGGTTCCCCGAGTACAATGGTCGCGCCTTCTACATCTCCGGGGAGAGCTTCGCCGGCCACTACGTGCCAGAGCTCGCCGCCACCATCCTGCTCCACAACGCATACAACAACAGAACCATCATAAACCTTCAGGGCATCTTGGTAAGTCAAATTAACTAGCTTGCCAAGATGAAATGGAACATTGTACATGTTTTTTTCTTTCTATTTTCTTAGGTATATTTTTTCTTTCTGTTCAACACTGATGTTTGTCATGTTTTTTGTTGAAGGTTGGAAATCCGTACCTTGATGCCAACAGGAATATTATGGGGGCGATCAACTACTACTGGACCCATGCGGTGATGTCCGACGAGGTCTACGCCAATATCACCAAGAACTGCGACTTCGACAGCGTGGATGGTACGTTTACAAACGCCGCATGCAACGGCGCCGTCGACGGGTTCAGCGCTGGCAACATCGATGGCTACAACATATACGCTCCAGTTTGCATTGACGAGCCCAATGGAGGGTACCACCCCAGTGGCTACGTAAGTCAATGGTTGTTCTTGTTTTTTTTTTTCTGATGAAGGACAACATTTATTTTTCGAATTCCTTTTCGAAACGAGAAAAAAAAAGGAAAATATTCTTATGTGTACAGTAAGAACTAGTCTATGTTCTGAAGAGCTAACCGGTGTTTCTCTCTCCAAATAGCAGTTACCTGGGTATGATCCCTGCAGTGATTATCCTACTCATGCCTACCTCAATGATCCAGCGGTGCAGATGGCTTTCCACGCTAGAATGACCAAGTGGACAGGGTGCACGTAAGATCTTTCATTTTCCATTTAATATGCACTTATTAATCGCTAATCGATTTCACCCGCACGTAGGTAACTCATGTGATTTGTTCGTGCATGCAGAAACTTGAACTGGAAAGATGCGCCAATGTCTATGCTGCCAACCATCAAATGGTTGATCGAAAGCAAGCTTCCGATTTGGATATTCAGGTAACCGACTTCTTTTCGATAAAGGGTGGATTTTATTCACTCAAAATGAAGCATCAAGTGGATACAAACACATTGAGCACACACCCAGCCTCTGCATCACAGGATGCAGAGCAATCTAATTAATATTCTCATACATTTTAAAAAGTATTGTCTAGTGTAGTAACAAACCTGTCTCCATGTTTCAGTGGTGATTTTGATACTGTGTGCTCGCTTCCGGGGACGAGGTATTCCATCCAGGACCTTGGCCTCTCTGTGACCACCCCATGGCGTCCATGGACAGCGAAGGAGGAGGTAATTAAATTCCCTATTGTGAACGCTAGCGTTCATCCTAGATCACCTTCAAACTGGCGGGTTTTTACAAGGATGGTTGCACTTGCAGGTGGGAGGCTATGTTCAGCAGTACGCGGGGGGATTCACATTCCTCTCCGTGAGGGGAGCTGGCCATCTGGTTCCATCCTTCCAGCCTGAGAGGGCATTGGTGATGTTGAGCTCGTTCCTGAATGGGATGCTCCCACCTTACGTAGAACAGCAGTGATTCTTGATGGTCATAAAACTCCATCCATGAGAGGTCTTGGTTAGCGCCAAGCTTGATGACAAGTGTTGTGGATGAAGTTGCCATAGTTTTTCAATTTTTCGGACCGTTCATTTGCTTAATGTGTGCCTTAATATTTACTTGTATCCGGTTACTGTTGAGAATGGTTTATCCTAGTGGACAGGATTTCTTTTCAATGAATCTATGACAAGATTTAAATAAAGATAAATATTGTGCCTTACTGCAAGGATTGCCGAACACCACCGCCTTGCCTTCCATTATTAGATGATACCCCGTCCATTGTTGCGGGAATTCCTTGCATATTGCAATAGATTTTGATAAGATTGGAACATGAATATTTGGATTAATGATATGAGACTCAAAACTAAAAGTATATGATTTATAGTTTTCATTTTTATATAGTTGTAAAATATTGGTTGAATGTAAGTAGCAAACTAGTTTTTCCATGCATGGTTGCATGTTGAGATCGTTTTCCCCTATGCATGGTTGATCTTATTTTAACGTTTTTCCATGGGCTAAACAAGTAATGTTAAATGCCGCCGTTGCTCTTATCTTGGTCATTACGCAAATAATTGTCTCTCCAAGAGTGTCATGCTCATTCGTGAGAATGGTGGGTATGAGTTATCATGACCATGATAAGGAGACTTTAGCTCTTATTGTCCATGAGACTAACATGGCAGTGAATCTGATCAAAATGTGCAATACATGGCTGCCGAAGATGCGGATAAGTATGCTAGTTTGATTGCTCAACGGGTTTTGAGCATTTAATTGACACAGGTTGAGCAAAACTAGGGGCTCAATAACAACAACAAAAAAACACCCTCCCACCCCCGAATAAAAAGAAATAACATCTACATCCCTAAGGGGTGAATTATTGAACGAAACCATCGCCTGCTTTCAATCTGCATCGCCGCATAGCGCCAACCGGAGGAATAGAAGGTAGATCCACTTGCCGAGGAGTCATTGCTGCACCATCACGTCAAAGATTTGAGATCCAAACAAAGCAGGCACGGTCATTGTCGGAGCACATCTCACTATGGCTAGTTACTTGGGTAACTACCCCGTGCAACTCGTTCCCAAATCTGCCGTGTACAAACGACGTGTCATCATTGAAGAATGTAGATCCACCACCAAAAGGCCTCCAACCATGTGGAGGGGCCACCTCCACCCTCTTTTCGCGGACACCTCTACCGGAGACAACAAACACAAGCTAACTCCTATGTAAACTCCTACATCAACAGACGACACTAGAGAAAACATCGTTGTGGTGGAGGAAGATTCGAAATACAAAATCCCACTAGTTTGGTCACAACCGCTACCTTGCGACCAAACCTAAGAACTCCAATCTCGCCGGTTGGACTGACCAGAGAGAAAACTATGCCGCTAGATCCATGGCTCACCATGGTGGGGTTGAAGATGTAGCAACTCTTATTCGACGCGGCGTCATCACCCACACCTCACGCCACACGTCGAAACCCTAAATCTATCCATACGTACAGCCTGGATGCAAAACCCAATGACTCCCCTATTCTCACGTCATCGGTTTGGCAGACGGGGGAGGAGAGAGAGCCCCCGTATCGTTGGATTCTATATCTCTAATCGAATAAGTTGACTTTGTATAGGCATTTTACCGGCAGCTATGGAGATAATTTCTCTAGCTACCATTTTAGATACCACCCCCCGCCCCTCCAAATTTCATAAAGCATATGATCTGGTATAACAATGGCAACCCGATATTCGGGGGACCCCTTTCCCAAGCCCATACGTGTTTCTGTGGGTCTTAGTGTTACTGGTTTGTCGGACGTACTCATATTTTTCCATCACGAAGTGCATATCGTGTTATTGCTCTTCGTCTTGCTTCTATATGTCTCGACGTGATTCAAGCAGGTTCAAGAGCTTGAAGAGCATTTCTACCAAAACAAATACTATTGCCTTGGCAGGATTTTCCTCTCATTCTTCATCTATTTTGTTTGCGAAATCTGGTTCTTTTGGGATTATTTCTATGGTTCTTCCTTAGTTCCATCTCCACTGCAAAACTGGGCATGAGAGTTTCTTGTCATATCCATCTCCTCGCGAATGAAATGAGAAAAGCATCTAAATTTCGTCATTGGGTGGAGAAGAGAAAGGGGAGCGGAAACCGCTGGAGTGTTAGAGGCTGTGAAGCTTAGTATCGCATTGAAAATAGCCTTAGACTTTGGCCGCAAAAGAAAAAGAAATGAAAAGAACCTTAGACCTCCATTTGGCACTCCCATACACTGAAGGCAAATTTCCTTGCTGCCGCACATCTGAGCAAAGCATACACGAAACGCTATTGGTTACCGTCCAAATCGTCGCTCCAAACAAGAGATGTGAAGATAAAAACCGTCTGAAATCCTACACTACACGGGAAAAAAACGTCATAATCAACCCTTCGCTCTCAATATGCCCGGCCGAACGTCAATTCTACCAATCATATGACCGTTTCCACGGAGCAAAGAAGCTGTGATCCTCTCAACGTTTTAGATAGAGAAACAAGAACATACACATACAAGCGCACAGGCACAGCTGCAACGCTGTTTGTACCCGAAATTTACACAGCGAAGAATCCAATGCTCCTTGCTTCGGAGTGTTCTCTTCCCTTCTTCCTACGCCTATATAAACCATGCATGCAAATGGTAACTCTCATCTCAGACTCACCAAAGATGAAGACCATTTCTTCATTCTCCCTGCTTGTCCTCTGCCTGGCTGCACTGCAACTGCACGCCAATGCCTCCCACTCCCAGTCCCAGTCCCAGGAGGCTCAGCTCAAGAAATTCATCTCGTCTAGGAAGAACAGCGCCACCAGCAGCGACACGTTCCGAGTGCGTAACATAGCTGACAGGGTTGCCGGCAGCCTGAGTGCGGAGAGCACCGTCTCTGACCAGAGCTCCATGAAGGCCGCCGACAAGATCACGGCGTTGCCCGGGCAGCCGGAGGGCGTCGACTTCGACCAGTACGGCGGGTACGTGACCGTCGATGCGGAGAACGGCCGCGCGCTCTTCTACTACCTCGTGGAGTCGCCTTCCGGTGCCTCGGACAAGCCACTCGTCCTGTGGCTCAACGGAGGTTAGAGTGATCCATATGTTGATAACTGAGCATCTCTTGTGGAAATTTCTCAGCAGTGACACTTCTTGCGTACACAGGGCCAGGATGCTCGTCGCTGGGATACGGCGCAATGCAGGAACTTGGCCCGTTCCGCGTAACCGAGGACAACAAAACGCTCAGCAGAAACGTGAACGCCTGGAACAACGGTAACCCATGGGCCATGGCCTCTCTTACTCATCAATCTTTGAATTTGTCCTGCCTTATGTCACTGGAAATGGACCCCGGGCCCACATGGAAGTTTCAGGGACAAATGATTTTGAAGTGTCGAGTAAATTAAAGTGTGAGAAATGATCAAATTAAGAGACTAATTGTTTGCTTGTGAAAAATAATGGCAGTGGCTAACGTGATCTTCCTCGAGTCGCCTGCCGGTGTGGGATATTCCTACTCGAACACGTCTTCGGACTATGATGTCAGCGGAGACGAGAGAACCGCCGATGATGCCTACGTGTTTCTGGTGAAATGGCTTGAGAGGTTCCCGGAGTACAAGGACCGCGCCTTCTACATCTCCGGGGAGAGCTACGCCGGACACTACGTGCCGGAGCTCGCCGCCACCATCCTGCTCCACAACACATACAACAATAGAACCGTCATAAACCTTCAGGGCATCTTGGTACGTGGAACTAACTAGCTCTACTTCGATGAAACATTGTACAATTTTCGGTTTTTCTAACTTGGATCATGTCTTCTATATTTGAAGGTGGGCAATCCATACCTTGATGGGAACCAGAATATTAAGGGGGCCGTTGACTACTTCTGGACCCACGCGGTGATGTCCGATGAGGTCTACGCCAATATCACCAAGAACTGCGACTTTGACAACTTGAATGGTACATTTACAGATGCCGCCTGCATGGGAGCGGCCGTGGCGTTCGACTCTGGCTACATCGATGGCTACAACATATACGCTCCGGTCTGCATAGACGCACCCAATGGAACGTATTACCCCGCTGGCTACGTGAGTCCACACTTCTTATCTTTCTGAAGAACATCATTTCTTATCAAAACGAGAGAAAAATGGACAACGTTCTGTTTGAAAAAAACTAGCTCTATGTGCTGAACAGCTAACCGTTGTATTTTTCATCTTCAAATTGCAGTTACCTGGGTATGATCCGTGCAGTTACTATCCTACGGATGCCTACCTCAATGATCCAGCGGTGCAGATGGCTTTCCACGCTAGGACGACGAAGTGGTCAGGCTGCGCGTAAGATCCTCCAACTGGAGCTAATGCACACTGATTTCACGGACATGGATTTTTAGAGCACTTGCACTCAGGCCCTGCTATCCTAGCCGTCCAATATCGCTTTAAGATCCGTGCGACACAACTAACTTTCTATATGAAATTTTATCTTTTCTGTTTCTCTTCACATAAAACATATCTTGAAGTTCAAACCTATGCAGCATGGCAAAGCTTTCTAACTAGAATCTATGATAAATCTTCCAGAACTTTTTGTCCGACATAAATACTAAAAATATGATTTTTCAATCAAACAATACGTATTTTGTATATTTATATTTGACAAAAAAAATCTGAAAGATTTATCCTAGATTCTACTTAGAAAGCTTTGCCACGTTGCATAGGTTTGAACTTCAAGATATGTTCTATGTGGAAGAAACAAAAAAGAAAAATGTATTTGCACGGATCTTAAAGCAGGAAATAGATGGCTAGAAAGAGAAGGCCTGGGTGCATGTGCTCTAATATATATTTTCGCTGATTTCACCCACACATTCGTACCTCATGTGACTTGTACATGCATGCAGAAATTTGAACTGGACAGATGGGCCAATGTCCATGCTTCCAACCATGAAATGGTTGATCGAAAGCAAGCTGCCGATTTGGATATTCAGGTAGTAGCAGACAAGTACTAGTACAATCCAATACTCTCACACCGCCGTTTGAAAGTACTTCAATAGTAACAAACCTGCCTGCATTTTTTAGTGGTGATTTTGATTCTGTGTGCCCGCTGCCGGCGACGAGGTATTCTATCCAAGACATGGCCCTCTCTGTGACCACTCCATGGCGCCCATGGACAGCAAAGGAGGAGGTAAACCCTGTTGTACAAACTAGCATTCATCTTAGATCACCTTGAAACGGGTGGTTTCTGACAAGGATGGCTGCACTTTCAGGTTGGAGGATATGTTCAGCAGTACGCGGGGGGATTCACATTCCTATCTGTGAGGGGAGCTGGCCATATGGTTCCATCCTTCCAGCCTGAGAGGGCATTGGTGATGTTGAGCTCATTCCTGCAAGGGGTGCTCCCACCTTACGTAGAACAGCAGTGATTCATGGTGCCCATAAATCTCCATCCCATGAGAGGCCTTGGTTATCGTCAAGCTTCATGAGAAGTGCTACCTACAACCAACGTGGATGGAGTTGCCATAGTTTTTCAATCTCTTGGAACATTTGTTTGCTTAATGTGTGGTTTAGTTAATATACTTGTATCCAGTTACTTACTGTTGAGAATTGTTGTCCTAGTGGACATGGATTTCTTTTGAACGAATTTATTACAATATCTAAAATAAATATAAGCATAAATTATTTCTACCATTGATTATTTTCATCATAACACAAAGAAGTAGGGGAGATGATACCCTTAGCAGGCCTGAAAAGGGTACATAAGACATCTCATCAGTGGTGCAAAGGCACCATAGCTAGTAAGCTCCACGTGCTCCTTGAACCCGCACAACCACAATACACATCCCTTGTTAATCGTAACATCCAGAGAAACTTACGGGCCACTCGCCAAGCACATGTTGCCAAGATGTGATGGCATGCGATCCTTTGCTCCTAACTATGCAACCCAAGGACGCTGAGCCAACCATATAGCCAATGTCGCCATTGATCTAGCCACTGGAGCCAAGATGCTTGCACACCAAATCACACGGTCTATCTATGGACCACATGGACACAACAACACATCTATGCCCGACATTAGCCAGAACTAGTTGTGGCAACTCCATCGAGACATATCACAAGATTGTCACCCCCTTTTTGCAGGTACACAGGATAGTGATGCTCACCGATGCACTAGCTACCACCAAAGGTCACCATATTCCATACATCAGGGTGACCACTCATGCCAAGGAGTATATGAATTGCATGATCGTACCATGACACTAGTAGAAAAGAGGGCTTTGGTTCAGGCCAGGTCAGCTCATTAGTCCCGGTTCAGTCCAGAACCGGGACCCATGGGGGCATTGGTCCCGGTTCGTGAGGTCAGGGGCCTGCCGGGCCTCGTGGGGGCATTGGTCCCGGTTCGTCGTGCCCTTTTGGTCCCGATTGGTGGGACGAACCGGGACCAATGGGCCTCGCTCCTGGCACACCACCATTGGTCCCGATTGGTGGCTTGAACCGGGACCACAGGCTTCCCTTTAGTCCCACTTCATGCCACGAACCAGGACCAATGAGGTGCCTATATATACCCCTCTCGCCCGCGAGCAGAGCACCCCAGTGCTCTGTTTTTCTCTAGCCGGCGAGGGGAGGGCTTTGTGGTGCTCTAGCTCACCTCCTATGCACATGAGGTGTTCGATGAAATGTACGTGCCACACTAGTTAAGCTTTCTCCTCTCGAAGCTCGACCTCAAAGCTCCATTTTCCTCGAGATTTGTTTAGGTTTAGCGGCCCGTCACGTCCCATTCCCGTCTTCACCGCCGTCGATCGCCTGCACCGATCTCGTCGCCGGCACCACCGTGGTGAGCCTCTTGTTCTTATCTTCTTTCTGAAAGAAAAAAATTCTTACTTTAGATAGATACTTGTCTAATTTTCTTACTTTTATTATTGCTTGTTATTATATAGTGTGATGGTTTTGGTATCCGCCCCCGTCGGCCCTTGTCCTGGATATGATTCGGATCTGGTATATATTATCTTTTTATAACTATTTGGTTCATTTATTGTTTATGACAATTATGCCAACCAACGTGACATAGATTTTATTTATCTAGGAGGTAGTTGAACCGGAAATTCCAACCGACCCTATTGTCGAGAGGTTAAATTTAGTTGAAGAAGAAAACAATTACTTGAAGGAAAAAATAAAAAAATTGAGGAGGAGAAGATGATATTGGAGTTGCATGTTGCGGATGTCGTCGATAATCACAAGATCAAGATGGATGCAATGCGATTGAAGATGAGAAAGATTAGAAAATATGCCATTCATACCGAGGCTTGGTATCATTATGCCGTTGGATCAATTGTTACATTGGTTGCGATTATGATCGCATTTGTTTTCGCATTGAAATGTTTTACATAGTTTCAATGTATGGTTTAATTAATTAGATGCTCTGGAGAGCTATATGTTGTTAGATGAGAACTATGTATGTACTTTGGTTTTAATGTGATGATGAACTTCTATTAATTTGGTCACTTAATTATCTATTCATGATGTTCTGTGATGGTTTTTGACACACTTAATTATATATAATGCACGCAGATAAACCGGCAATGGATGTACGGTGAAAGACACACCTCCGAGTACATTAAGGGCGTGCATGATTTTCTCAAAGTGGTTGAGGCAAACAAGCAGAATGGTTTTATGTGTTGTCCATGCCCTAAATGTGGGAATACGAAGTCTTACTCTGACCGGAAAATCCTTCACACCCACCTGCTTTACAATGGTTTCATGCCACACTATAATGTTTGGACGAGGCACGGAGAAATAGGGGTTATGATGGAAGACGGCGAAGAAGAAGAGGACGATGACAACTATGTGCCCCCTGAATACGGTGATGCTGCAATGGGGGAAGCTGCTGAAGATCAAGAGGAACTAGACGATGTGCCCAATGATGCTGTAACGGGGGAAGCTGCTGAAGATCACGAGGAACCAGACGATGTGCCCGATGATGATGATCTCCGCCAGGTCATTGTCGATGCAAGGATGCAATGCGAAAGTCAAAAGGAGAAGCTGAAGTTCGATCGCATGTTAGAGGATCACAAAAAGGGTTGTACACCAATTGCAAAGATGGCAACACAAAGCTCGGTACCGTACTGGAATTGCTGCAGTGGAAGGCAGAGAATGCTGTGCCTGACAAAGGATTTGAGAAGCTACTGAAAATATTGAAGAAGAAGCTTCCAAAGGATAACGAATTGCCTGACAGTACATATGCAGCAAAGAAAGTCGTATGCCCTCTAGGATTGGAGGTGCAGAAGATACATGCATGCCCTAATGACTGCATCCTCTACCGCGGTGCGTACAAGGATCTGAACGCATGCCCGGTATACGGTGCATTGCGGTATAAGATCAGACGAGATGACCCTGGTGATGTTGATGGCGAGCCCCCCAGGAAGAGGGTTCCTGCGAAGGTGATGTGGTATGCTCCTATAATACCACGGTTGAAATGTCTGTTCAGAAACGAAGAGCATGCCAAATTGATGCGATGGCACAGTGAGGACCGTAAGAAAGACGGGAAGTTGAGAGCACCCGCTGACGGGTCATAGTGGAGAAAAATCGAGAGAAAGTACTGGCCTGAGTTTGCAAGTGACCCAAGGAACGTATGGTTTGGTTTAAGCGCGGATGGCATTAATCCTTTCGGGGAGCAGAGCAGCAATCACAACACCTGGCCCATGACTCTATGTATGTATAACCTTCCTCCTTGGATGTGCATGAAGTGGAAGTTTATTATGATGCCAATTCTCATCCAAGGCCCTAAGCAACCCAGCAACGACATTGATGTGTTCCTAAGGCCATTAGTTGAAGAACTTTTACAGTTGTGGAATGGAAACGGTGTACGTACATGGGATGAGCACAAACATGAGGAATTTAACCTGCACGCGTTGCTGTTTGTAACCATAAACGATTGGCCCGCTCTCAGTAACCTTTCAGGACAGACAAACAAGGGATACCACGCATGCACGCTCTGTTTAGAAGAAATTGAAAGTATATACCTGGAAAAATGCAGGAAGAATGTGTACTTGGGCCATCGTCGATTTCTTCCGACCAACCATCAATGTCGGAAGAAAGGCAAGCATTTCAAAGGCGAGGCAGATCACCGGAATAAGCCCGCCATGCATACCGGTGATCACGTACTTGCTATGGTCAATGATTTACACGTAATCTTTGGAAAGGGTCCCGGCGGACTAGCTATTCCGAATGACGCTGAGGGACACGCACCCATGTGGAAGAAGAAATCTATATTTTGGGACCTACCCTACTGGAAAGACCTAGAGGTCCGCTCTTCAATCGACGTGATGCACGTGACGGAGAACCTTTGCATGAACCTGCTAGGCTTCTTGGGCGTGTATGGGAAGACAAAAGATACACCTGAGGCACGGGAGGACCTGCAATGTTTGCACGAAAAAGACGGCATGCCTCCGAAGCAGTATAAAGGTCCTGCCAGCTACGCTCTTACGAAAGAAGAGAAAGAAATCTTCTTTGAATGCCTCTCAGTATGAAGGTCACGACTGGCTTCTCGTCGAATATAAAGGGAATAATAAATATGCCAGAGAAAAAGTTCCAGAACCTAAAGTCTCATGACTGCCACGTGATTATGACGCAATTGCTTCCGGTTGCATTGAGGGGGCTTCTACCAGAAAACGTCCGATTAGCCATTGTGAAGCTATGTGCATTCCTCAATGCAATCTCTCAGAAGGTGATCGATCCAGAAATCGTACCAAGGCTAAGGAGTGATGTGGCGTAATGTCTTGTCAGTTTCGAGCTGGTGTTCCCACCATCCTTCTTTAATATCATGACGCACGTCCTAGGTCATCTAGTCGATGAGATTGTCATTCTGGGGCCTGTATTTCTACACAATATGTTCCCCTTTGAGAGGTTCATGGGAGTCCTAAAGAAATATGTCCGTAACCGCGCTAGACCAAAAGGAAGCATCTCCATGGGCCATCAAACAGAGGATGTCATTGGATTTTGTGTTCACTTCATTCCTGGCCTTAAGAAGATAGGTCTCCCTAAATCGCGGTATGAGGGGAGACTGGCTGGAAAAGACACGCTGGGAGGGGCCTCGATAATATGCAGGGACGGATATTCTTGGTCTCAAGCACACTACACAGTTCTACAGAACTCTACCTTGGTGACCCCATATGTCGATGAACACAAGAATAGTCTGCGCTCCAAACACCCGGAGCAGTGCGACGACTGGACTACATGTGAACACATCAGAACTTTCAGCAGTTGGTTGGAAACACGTCTCAGAGGTGACAACACTGTTTGTGATGAGCTGTACTTGTTGTCCACGGGACCATCTTTGACTGTATTGACTTACAAAGGACACGAGATAAATGGGAATACATTTTACACGATCGCCCAAGATCAAAAGAGCACCAATCAAAACAACGGTGTCCGCTTTGATGCAGCAACCAAGAGGGGAAATGACACATATTATGGTTACATAGTGGACATAAGGGAACTTGACTACGGACATGATTTTAAGGTCCCTTTGTTTAAGTGCAAATGGGTCAATCTGTCAGGAAGCGGGGTACAGGTAGACCCACAATACAGAATGACAACAGTGGATCTCAACAATCTTGCGTATGCAGAAGAACCGTTCGTCCTAGCCAATGATGTGGCATAGGTTATCTCTGTGAAGGACATGTCTACCAAACCGAGAAAAAGAAAAGATAAGGAAGCGAATACATCATACGATGAGCCAAAGCGCCACATAGTTCTTTCAGGAAAAAGGGACATCGTGTGAGTGGAGGGCAAGACAGACATGTCTGAAGATTATGAAAAGTTTCATGAAATTCCTCCCTTCAAAGTCAAGGCTGACCCAAGCATCCTGATAAATGATGAAGATTATCCATGGTTACGGCGCAATAAGCAAATGACACAAGCGAAGAAAAAGTGAAGACTTTCTCCCGCAACTATTATGATGATACCATGCCAACTTTGTAACAGACGAGTATGATACCATTATCTGTTTTGTACATGCACATGCTATGTGGGTGAAATTATGATACCATGCCAACTTTCAACTTTTTCAGAGTTCATTTGAAATGCTTTAATGTCTTATGGTTCGGCCCTCGTATTACCATTATTCAAATTTGTAAACTAATGTCACTAACAGAAATTTTATAATTTTTCTAAAACTAATAGCACTAACAGAAAGTTTATAATTTTTCTAACCTAAAAGCAAAAAGAATTAAAAAATAAAGCAAAAAATAAAAGAAAATAAATAATGCAAAAAACAAAACAAAAAACTAGAAGAAAACTATTTTTATGGTAAAGTTAATACAAAGTTGTGATTCACACAAATTTCAAAGAATTCAAATTTTAACTACTTAAATTTGAAAACTAATGGCACTAACAGAAAGTTTATAATTTTTCTAAAACTAATGGCACTAACAGAAAGTTTATAATTTTTCTGACCTAAAAGCAAAAAGTATTAAAAAATAAAGCAAAAAATAAAAGAAAATAAATAATGCAAAAAACAAAATAAAAAAACTGGAAAAAACTATTTTCATTGTAAAGTTAATCACAAACTTGTGATTCACACAAATATCAAAGAATTCAAATTTTAACTATTCAAATTTGAAAACTAATGGCACTAACAGAAAGTTTATAATTTTGTGACCTAAAAGAAAAATAATTAAAAATAAACTTTAATGAAATAAATAAAAATAAAAACAATAAGTATTTTGTTGTAAGTAGAAACAAAATAAAATAAATAAAGCAACAAAGAAAACAAAAAAAAAGTGCCACCTACTGGGCCCCCACGGCCTGAATACGACTAGAAACCCTACCATGGGCCAGGATTCAGGCCCACAGGTGGCCCAGTAGGCCCACAGGCACACAGCGTATAGTTAGGCCCGAAAGCCTACAGTTGAGAGGAGCTCGAGAGGGTGGGCGCAACAGCGCTTATAAACCACTCTCGAGCTCTCTCAGCTAGCGAGGTGGTACTAAACTTTTGACGCGGGGCAGCACAAGGCCTTTGGTCCTGGTTGGTACCACCAACCGGGACTAAAGGGGGCATTGGTCCCGGTTCGTGGCACCAACCGGACCAATGCTCCTAGCCCCTGGCCCATGACCATTAGTCCCGGTTTGTGCCACAAACCGGGACCAAAGGGTTGGTCCTCGTTGCGGGCAAAGTTTAGTCCCACCTCGCTAACCGAAGGGGCCTCACACCGGTTTATAAGCTCCTCCCTCTCTGCCTTGTTGAGCTCCTCTCAAAGTGAAAATAGATGCCCTTATAGAGAAAAGTTTAACCTAAATTCAGAGTGAATTTCTCTGAAATTCGTAGAAATTTACTATGAATTTAGGTTGAATTTTCTCTATAAGCGCATCTATGCTCATTTTTTAGTAAGTTAATCACAAACTTGTGATTCACACAAATTTCAAAGAATTCAAATTTTAACTATTCAAATTTGAAAACTAATGGCACTAACAGAAAGTTTATAATTTTTCTAAAACTAATGGCACTAACAGAAAGTTTATAATTTTGCTAACCTAAAAGCAAAAAGAATTAAAAAATTAAAGCAAAAAATAAAAGAAAATAAATAATGCAAAAAACAAAACAAAAAACAGGAAAAAACTATTTTTATAGTAAAGTTAATCACAAACTTGTGATTCACACAAATTTCAAACAATTCAAATTTTAACTATTCAAATTTGAAA
>NC_041388.1:405568556-405620944 GCF_002162155.2 Triticum dicoccoides | reverse complement strand
AAATAAATAATGCAAAAAACAAAACAAAAAATGGAAAAAAAACTATTTTTATAGTAAAGTTAGTCACAAACTTGTGATTCACACAAATTTCAAAGAATTCAAATTTTAACTATTCAAATTTGAAACTAATGGCACTAAGAGAAAGTTTATAATTTTTCTGACCTAAAAGCAAAAAGAATTAAAAAATAAAGCAAGAAACAAAAGAAAATAAATAATGCAAAAAACAAAACAAAAAAAACTAGAAAAAAATAAAAATAGAAACATTAAGTATTTTGTTGTAAGTAGAAACAAAATAAAATAAATAAAGCAACAAAGAAAACAAAAAACAAAAAAAGTGCCTCCTATTGGGCCCCCACAGCGTGAATACGACTAGAAACCCTACCATGGGCCAGGATTTAGGCCCGCAGGAGGCCCAGTAGGCCCACAGGCAGATAAAGTGATTTTTGGCCCGTAAGCCTGCATTTGAGAGGAGCTCGAAGTGGTCAGCGCAGCATCGCTTATAAACCACTGTCGAAGCCTCTCGGCTAGCGAGGTGGGACTAAACATCCCACCGCACCGCGCCAGTTCCAACACAAGGCCATTGGTCCCGGTTCGTGGCTCGAACCGGGACGAAAGGCTGCCTTTGGTCCCGGTTGGTGGTACAAACCGGGACCAATACCCCCCTTTAGTCTCGGTTGGTGGCACCAACCGGGATCAAAGGCCTCTTTTCAGCAGCCCTTTGGTCCCGGTTGGTGCCACCAACCGGGACTAAAGGGTGGCATTGGTCCCGGTTGGTGCCATGAACCGGGACCAATGCTCTCAGTATATAAGAAAGCACTTGGTGTTTTTCAGATTCATCTGCATCAGTTCCCCCGCCCCGACGACGCCGCCAGGCTGTCCTATCGAGCTCGCCCCGTCGACGCCGTCGCCGCCCTCTGCTGCCTCGTCGACGCCGTGGCCGCCCTGCCCCGAGCACGCCGCCGCCGACCCGCCCCGACCACGCCGCGCGCCCCTGCCCCGACCACGTCGTCGTCACCCCAGCTGCCCCGCGCCGCCGTCGCCTCTGCCTCGCCCTGCCCCGACCACGCCGCCGTCGCCTCTGCCCCTTCCTCGACCACGCCACCGTCGCCTCTACCCCGACGCGCGTCGTGCCCCTACCCCGACCACGCTGTGCACCTCTCATCCCTTTGCTCAGTGCCAGCAACCGCCCCCCTCTTCCTCCCTATTTTTTTGCACATATATAGATGTTTTTTCCTGATTATATGTATATGTATGAGTATATGTATGTGTTTATATCTGTTTATATGTCCTTTTTTAGATTTTTGTTTTTTGCATTTTTTAAATGCATATATGTATGTATATATGTTCCCTCTGTGTGTGTGTGTCTGTGTGTATATATATGTTCATGTATATATGCAAAAGATAGATTTTTCGAAAAATTAGGATTTTTTTTGTTCATAGAATTTTTTGGTGATATTAATTATTGTAAATATGCAAATTTTTGTATATTCATATGAACAACGAATTAGGCAAAACCTTATTTTGAAAGAATGAGAGAAAAAAGGAAGCAATACTACTTTTATTTTTTAACATTGTTTTTAAAAAAGCAAACAATACTACTTCATGTATTTTTAAGAAGGAAGAAGAAGAAAAAGAATGAGAGGAAAAAGGAAATAAGAAGAGGAAGAAAGGAGAAGAAGAGGACAGGAAGAAGAGGAGAAATAAATAAGAAGAGGAAAAAAGAAGAAAAAAAAGAGGAGAAGAAGAAAGGAATAGAGGAGAACAAAAAAAATAGAATTCTTCTTCTCCTCTTTTTTTCTTCTTCTTTTTTTCTTCGATCTTCTCCTCTATTTCTTTCTTCCTCTCCTCTTTTTATTTCTTCTTCGTCTTCTTATTTTTTATCGGGTCTGTCGTCGTCGATATACCCCGTGTCCCGATAACTACAACACGAGGGGGGGTTCGACCTACCCCCTCCCCGATAATATTATTTTCCCATGTATGTATGCAAAAGTTACATTTTTATAAAAGTTTTATATCTAGCTAGGAAAGGAAGAAGAAGAAAAAGAATGAGAGGAAAAAGGAAAATAAGAAGAGGAAGAAAGGAGAAGAAGAGGAGAGGAAGAAGAGGATAAATAAATAAGAAGAAGAAAAAAGAAGAAAAAGAAGAGGAGAAGAAGAAAGGAATAGAGGAGAAGAAGAGAAAATAGAATATTCTATTTTCTCTTCTTCTCCTCTATTCTTTTCTTCTTCTTCCCTTTTTTTCTTCTTTTTTTTTCTTTGATCTTCTCCTCTATTAATATCTTCTTCTCCTCTTTTTATTTCTTCTTCATCTTCTTATTTTTTATCGGATATGTCGTTGTCGATATACCCCGTGTCCCGATAACTTCAACACGAGGGGGGTTCGACCTACCCCCTCCCCGATAATATTATTTTCCCATGTATGTATGCAAAAGTTACATTTTTAGAAAAGTTTTATATATCTAGCTAGGAAAGGAATAAGAAGAAAAAGAATGAGAGGAAAAAGTTAAATAAGAAGAGGAAGAAAGGAGAAGAAGAGGAGAGGAAGAGGAGAGGAAGAAGAGGAGAAATAAATAAGAAGAAGAAAAAAGAAGAAAAAGAAGAGGAGAAGAAGAAAGAAATAGAGGAGAAGAAGAGAAATAGATTCTATTTTCTCTTCTTCTCCTCTATTTCTTTCTTCTTCTCCTCTTTTTTTTCTTCTTTTTTTTCTTCAATCTTCTCCTCTATTAATATCTTCTTCTCCTCTTTTTTTCTTCAATCTTCTCCTCTATTAATATATTCTTCTCCTCTTTTTATTTCTTCTTCGTCTTCTTATTTTTATCGGATATGTCATTGTCGATATACCCCGTGTCCCGATAACTTCAACACGAGGGGGCAGGGGGGTTCGACCTACCCCCTCCCTGATAACATTATTTTACCATGTATGTATGTCGTTGTTGTCGATATAACCCCCTCCCGGATAACTTCGACCATGATAACTTATACCACGGGAGCACCCCCCGGCCCTCTCGCTCGACCAAAACTCTCGAGGACACCCAAACCCTAGAAAAAAAATGATGTCGGTCTCCTACCCCCTCCCGCCGCGCCCCTACCCTTGAAGCGTTGCCGAGGACACCCCAAACCCAGAATAAGCTAGGTCTATGTTTGCCACTAATATATCCACATGTTGTCATGTTTGTATAATATTTTCCATGTTGTAACATTTGCAGAAACAATGGAGTTCGGACGAGACGAGGAACAAGAACAAGTTTTGGGGGACATAATCTTAGCCAGAGGTGATGTCATGTAGTATCTGAACGACAATGATGGTCTGGAAGCAGAACAGGGTGAAGAAGAAGAAGGCTACGGTGATCGAAGAGTGGAGGAGGAAAGACATGATTATCATGGCTCCGGTGACCCAATGCTGGTGCAAGACGGAGCCCGTGGTGACGACTCCGGTGACCGAACAGAGTTCGGTCAGGTAAATATATTAGTTAAGCCTATGATGACTAGCTAATTGATGCATTCATTGTTTTGGTATGTACACATATTAATTAACTCTCATCTAATTCTTCTTTTTTCTAGCCCTCCGGATCGAGCACAACTTCGGTAAAGAGACGAGGCCCGAAGAAAAAGTTGCGCTCGGATGAAAGGTTTGAGATCACAGAAATCGCGCGCGATGGCATGCCGATTGAACACATATGGACAAAGGAAGCATTTGTTGCTCAGTGCGGGATTCTTGTTAGGGACAAGATCCCGATCAGCATCCAGCAATGGTGTAAGCCTAAGAACAAAGACCCTGAGGTGTCTTATGTCAATGATATGCAGAAAGATGATCTTTGGACTGAGCTGAAGGCAAATTTCACCCTACCGCCGGAGGAGGATCCGGAGAAGCCAGTTAAAGAGCAATTAATCAAGTCTCATGCTCTTAAGAAGATGGCAGACATATTCAGAAGGTGGAAGAATGAGCTGAAAACGTTTGTCGACAAAGAAGAGACACCAGAATTCATCGGCAGATATGAGAAGATCAGAGATCACTGGCCCGCATTTGTGGCCTACAAAACATCGGAAAAAGAGTAAGAAGATGTCGGCGACAAACAAGAAAAATGCTGCAAAGAAGAAGCTTCACCATCGCACGGAGTCAGGTGGCTACCTCAAAGCCCGACCTAAGTGGGCCAAGGCTGAGAATGATCTACTTGATAAAGGGATTGAACCAGAGACAATGAACTGGCCAGACCGTTGCTGGACTTGGTTCTTCGGGGCTGGCGGAACCTTGGACCTTGTATCAGGGAAATGCGTTTGGACGGACGAGCAAATGAACATACCAGTCAAGAAGCTAAAGCACTATATCAATGCAGCGCAGCAAAGGACGTTCGTTCAAGACAGAGAGAACGACGAGCTCACAATGGCCCTCGGGAATCCTGAGCACCCTGGACGGACACGAGGCACGCCAGGCTCCGTTCCGTGGAATGCTGGTTTTCCGGAAGCAGGCGGTTACAAATGCCAGGAGAGGAGGAAAAAAGTGGAGCATGCCCAAATTCAGACGCTGCATGAAAGGGTTCAAGCGCTAGATGAACGAGAAGTAGCTCGCAGCAAGGGACCTGCCGAAGCTACCCCGCCCTCTCAGTAGAGAAGCAGTGTGGCTTCCACCGAGCTGCTTTAGCTGGAGCATGTCTTGACGGCTCCTGCTAGCTACCCCGTGGATGCTATCACAAAGTCTCAACATTGCCACCTTATGACGCAATGGCAGAACTTCGAAGTCAAGGCGGCTGTCGGCTCTGTTCGACCTACTGAACCCGGTGCAACTTTTCACTGTAGTCCGATTCTAAAAGGATATGCCAGGGTGACGGTGGACGAAATAACGGAGGGATTTGTGGACCTCCAGCTTGACTACCCTACCAGTGAAGGGGAGACTCGACTGGGTTCTTGTCTATTGACTCCATGCCTATGGCGGAAGGAGCTCATCAAGCTTCTGAACTGGAAGCCTCCGCCTCGTCCTCCTCCTCCGGCGAGTCAGGGCACTCCGCCTCCTCCTCCGATGAGTGATCAGGGCACTCAGCCTCCTTCTCTGGCACGTGGTGGCACTCCGCCTCCTTCTCCGCCTACGTCGGCGTGCCCGAGCAGCCAGCCTCCTCCTTCTCCGCCTCGTCAGCAAGGGCGAAAGAGACCCGCCGCCCCTCCGGCTGCTCCGACGCGTCGTAGTCCTTCTCCTCCGCCTCATAAGCAAGGAAAGAAGACAGCCATAGCCGCTCCGTCTACTCTGGCGGTGCCTAGCAATACAGCCAGAGGCGGGAGGCAATACAGATTCGGTCCTTCTCTGAAGACTCTAGAGAAGTTACCATACGAGAGGACCCAGGAGGAGAACGCCAAGATCGTGCGAGCCGAAGTGAGGAACTTCTTTGAAGGGGTGAAAGCAAAGAAAAATCCACCTCCGAAGGAGAAGGTAGATCCGATGAATGCGAAGCGCACTCTGGCTGCCCTGAAAAAACCAGCAAAGTCTCCGCCGAAAGGCAACTATGACCGCATTATTGCAAAGTCATTTGTCGAAGCGGAGCGGTCGGGAAGTACTGTCGGTGATCAAAGGTTAAAAGAATGACGAGCTGGGAAAAAATTCCCCAGCTCGGCGAACAAGCGAACCAATTGTGCCCCCCACTCAAGGTGCCTACTAATGATCCGAGGATGGTGCCCGGTTATAGCAATCTTGGAGATTACCTGCCCGACAATGTACATTATGAGTTCTTGGAGGTGGAGGAACACAAATACGAGTACGGGAAGCCTCTCGTCAAAGATGAAAGATCTCTAACAACGATGATGCAAAGATTCCATGATTGGTACATGAAAACCTGCAGAGAGTCTGGGGGGAGGAATACTTTGATGCTGAGAGTTAGAGAGGAGCATGACCTCGTTGGAATTAAACTATTGAATGTTCCATTTGAGGAGTTCTTCCAGTTTTTCAATCAAAAGGCCCTCGATAAAGCAACAGTCACTTGCTACTGTTTGTAAGTAGTACTACTTCTGTCATTAAGTCTCTCTATATATGTCAGCTCTTTCATTGCATGTATTTATAATTATCCTCACTATATTATGCAGATTGAAGATCGCCGAATTGAAGAAAAGACAAACCGGTGATATTGGGTTCATTAACACAAATCTCATAGATGCAACTGAGGTTAAATATCATGCCGAAGATACCGAGGCCAACTTGCTACGATCGTTGGTAATAAATGAAAACAAAGATATAATACTCTTTCCCTACAACTTCAAGTGAGTGTTACTGTCTTGTGCATATTCAGTTTCCCTTATTAGTCCAGGTTATAGTAATGTAATTGATGAGTTATGCATGCGTGTGCAGGTTCCACTATATTCTCCTAGAGATTAAGATTGAGCAGGGACTAGTAACCGTCTTAGACTCGAGATGAAAAGATCCCCAAGAGTATGCGGACATGACTCAAATGCTCGAGAAGTAAGTTAAATCGATCATTATCCACCATATCAGCAACTTTGTTCATTTCCTGATATATCAAGTAATTGTTTTCTTTGTCTGGCAGGGTTTGGAGAAAATTCACCAAAAAAGCTCCGGGACTGCCGAAGAAGATGCAATTTAGACACCCGAAAGTAAGTACTATAGTAACATGTTCCGCGCATCTCCTAGTGATTCAAGCGCTAGTTTCATCAATACCATTTGGCATGCTTGCTTATCAGTTTGATTGACCTCTATTTCTTGTAAAGTGGTTGTGGCAGGAACAAGGGAATAATTTCTGTGGATACTACGTTTGTGAGTCCATCCGCCACACGACCTGTGAACGAGGGTACTCTGACGAACAATATGAAGTGCGTAAGCAATAATATTCACAATTTTATTTTATTACCATCATTTGTGTTGAGTTTCATTTATTCATATATATATATATGTATGTATTGACCCCCTTGTTCAAATTAGATGTCTCGGATGCAGGATGAACTCCTAGCACCAGATAATATGCGAGCAATTCAAGAGGAATTGGCGGCATTCTTCCTTGACCACGTGATCATTGAAGACGGAGAATACTATGTGGACCATGTGTTCATATATAATTAGGAGATTATATTGTAAGAGATAATTATTGTATATATGTAGCCGGTAGTGTCGGATAGATATACGAGAACTTGTTGTTCGACCAATCTCTCGGAGAAGGAGAGGTGGTCGATATCACTTCTCTCTGTATGCATATGTACATGACGATCTTCTGTTTCCTTTATTTGCTAACTAGCTAGCGTGTCTAGTCCTCTCTCTATATACGTATATATAGCATCGTCCAAGCAAGGACATAAGAGAGGACACTTCTCTCTATTAATTAGCTAGCTAACACAATATATGAAACACCTAAACTAAACCCCCAAAACCCCAACCCCCCCTCCCTTTCAAAAAAAAAAACAAAAACCCCAGCCCCTGATATGCTGACGCGTGGATGCCTATTGGTCTCGGTTGGTGCCACCAACTGGGACCAAAGGCCCACCTGCCTGGGCTCGGCGCACCGGCCACGTGGAGGCCCATCTGTCCCGGTTCGTGTAAGAACCGGGACTAAAGGGTTAGGGCATTAGTAATGACCCTTTAGTCCCGGTTCACAAACCGGGACAAATTATCAACCGGGACGAATGGGGTTTTTTCTACTAGTGTGAAACCAACCTGATAGGAAGATGGACTACGATTAACACGGTTCATGCACAAACAAGATGATGTAACACTATGCTAAATGCACGCATCACTACTCAGGGTTACCTTTGTTGTGTCACACGGGGTGTGTGTGGTCAGGTGGGCACATGTCAATGACAGGTACTCGTCATGTACATTAACAAAATGACAATCACAAGGGTTTTCATGTTTCCACACATTCATATAGTATAAACTATATGTTAGACAGTTGAGGAAAAGAAATGATATATTGTTAATTGCAACAATTCAAAGTCAGACACACCAACAGTATCCCCTTGCATGTGCAAGCCATGATTAGGGCCCGACCATACCGGCATAGCACCTCCCAAAGATGATTGAGTGTGATCCAAACTAACCAAACCTCGAGATTAACATAATTGGTTTCCCATCGTGAAGCCACTAGGTAGGGCTTCTTGCTTCACATCCAAGCCTTAGGGAAAATGAAGCTTCGGTGCCCCTTAAATTTCTTAAGAATTTCCCACCAAGTTATGGGCATTGTAAAGATAAAATAATTTTGTTTTCTAAAATTTTGGATGTTTTTTAAGAAAATTTTCGCATGGTTATATTTTTTGTATAAAATCGATCTTCTCTTCACATTCTCCCTTGGGATTGGTCGGTCTAAAAAACTAGCAAAAAAGGATGTTGCCAAGTCTTGGTTGTTATTCTTATCCTTCCCCCTTGAGGCTCTCATGTAATGGATACCATTATTTTCTTGAGTGGTAATATATTAAGGTGGAAAAGCCCCCCGCCCCCCACAAGTGACTGTTCAAAAACATTCTTCTTTATAGGTTTGAATTATAATTTAAAATTTTTGGAGAGATCTTTAATTATGTTTTTAGATTATTTTTTCTCAAAATTTAGAATCTTACAATTTCAAGAAATTTGCATGTTTTCTAATCTAAGAGCAAATCATTTTTTCCTTTTTTTGGAATCTTTCATGCCTTCCTTTTATTATGACCTCTCAATAAGCCAATAACATGTCAATTTTTTGGTGGGAGGGGGGGGGGAGAAGGGGGCGGGTGTTCCAGTTTCATCAATGAAAGTGGAGCATAATTCTTATATGACTAGAAAACAATCTTTACTATTAAGGAGAGTATGTGGTCATAATGGTGCGTCTTGGTACGTCGTTCCTATGTTGTTGCTCCTCCTCCAGCCTCGCACGCAAGTGCTCGGCCGAGATAGTTTGGGTCGATCATGATCAACCAAGTCATGAAACAAATTCTCGAAATCATCACCCAGCATCGCACAGCCTTACCATCTTGCTCACATTCACCATCTCCGGCATTGCGTTCTCGCTCCCATATCTTCCCACACCATACTTGAAACCTAATGTTTGCGTAATCTTCGTGTTTCTTCTTCATTGTGTGTCCCATGGCGGCTGCTAGGTCCCTGGTCTTGTTGTCCCTAGTTTTCTATGATGGACCCATTCTCCCTCATCATGGTGCAGTCAAATCCTCCCCCAGCCTCCATCGCGCCTTTGAAGAAGGTGGTGACGCGCGAGGAGTGGGAGCGAAAACTACGCGGTGTCAAGGTATGCAAGGAGGAGATGAATTTCATCGTCACGTTCGGCTTCATCAACGCCGCTGACAGGTTTTGCGTTGAGTCCTGATACCCAACATATTCTATGCCCACGCTCTTAAATGGATGCCCTCCTACTGCTTCATTCTCTGAAGTGGATATTGGGATCTGATTGAAATTCTGTTCACAATAGACATTGACCTAGTGACAATCACCAATCTGATGGAGGTGAAGATACTGGCTCAGACGAGGAATGTTAGTAGGCTATCAAGAATATTAACGATCTTCACCCCCACGGTTTGGTTTTGGATCTTTTTCTTCTAATGTTACTTTGCATTTGGGCCTTTCTCCATCAAAATAGTCAATGGAGGAGGCATGATAAACTTGCAATTTTGGGTTACTTTGTTGTATGCATGTATCTGCTAATGATCTTTTGGATTCTCCATTATGTTTGGTGGTGAGCAGTATGTAAGAAAAACAAATTTTACATCTAAAATACCCCATAGCATAGTGGAACAAAATGTTAATCCATCATTGATGATTGATGTGGCTTGTCTTTGGACCATGCCTTTTTGTTTTAAATTGTTCTTTTTCTACATGGAACTTAATTAGGTACATATGTATGGGAAATTACATCTTTATTTGACTGAGAGAACTGTATTTTCTCCTTCATGTCGATAGTATAATCATAGTGCTTGTATACTTCTGCCAAGTTTTGTATTATTACTACTCTAAAGCAGGTGTAGGGTTTTATTGTGCATATTTTTTTACAGTGTGGTTGGGCACAAACATCTAGAAAGTGATTTTTTCCTATAGATCCTACATTTGATTTTAATTTTTTTCTTGGCTTGAACTCTGACATGTAGATTCAGGGTACACATTCCATATAATACTTCCCTCAGCATCAACAAAACTTGATGTTGATTTGTGTGGGGTTAATACATGAAGCATTGAAGTTTGCTCCAAAAGAACTTGCAGCAAGATGGGAAGAAAATGTAATTTCCAGTTTAAATATCTCCCTTAGTTTAGTAAAGAACCAGGCTTTAAAATATATTAGTCATAATATAGTTCATGTTGTTACCTAGATTTCTTTCCTAGAAATACCACTTTGTTTAAGAACATGCTCTGATGTTATATTTTTTGTATATATTTTTGGACATTTTGCAGCAAGCCTTTCTCGACGAAATAGAGGAAACTGTAGCAACTATTGGTTCTTTCTTAATGCAGCCATCTTATAAGCGAAAGCCAGTACTGGGAGGCTATCTCTTGAGGAATCTGCTCTTCGTCTTGTTTTTCTCCTTTTTCTTCTTGCTCTTCTCCTTCTTTCTTCTTGATCTGAGTTGTTTTGTGCTTTGCCTGAACCGTTGTTGGTTCCTCGGCATTGGTATGTACCATACTTTGGGACTTGGGGTCCTTTTCCCCTTCTAATATGAATTGGCAGTGCTCGTGCCGTTGCCTGTCAAAAATGAGCCAAAGGCAGGAGAAAGGTATGTACCAAGTTGCAAAGTCATCTATATGTTGTGATTCCCTTTCAATTTGCTTATCTATATTATGATTTAATGTCAGCGAAGTGTGACATTTAAAATGACAACAAATTACTTACTTTTTTATCTATCTTATGATTTAGTGTTGATGGTGTATGCACATGACGCAAATAAGTACACTCCTTTTTTCTTTCCACAAAACGGTGAAACTGCTCCTAAATTTCACATCATGATGTTCAATGGCAGTTGATAAGTATGATTCCAACATAACTTAGCTTATATCTTACATTTTAGGGAGAACAGAAGCATTAATGCCTTATGCTTTGGGTATCATACTTAAATGAACTTTAGATTAATGATCTTTATGATGAATCTTTTGTTTATAATTCCATAGGAGGCATAGGTGCATGTGGGTCATGCCTTGGTTGGTTGTCATATTGATTTTTCATAAAAAATTTGAGCATTCAAATTACTAATTTTCGCATGTCTTATGTTTATAGTGAACAAAATGTCACAAGCAAGGAGAGTCGGCAGGTGACTTCACACATTAAGTAGAATCATTGGTGAGTTTCTAAAGGCACATCAATGCAAGAAAATCACAATTGGTAGCCTCTCCTTTAGCTATCACACCATGTGTTGTGTCACCAAGTTATCTGCTAGATTGTTGTCTACATATTTTCATGTTACTGATTTTCAACCCTCTGATACAGTATGACTATGATTCATAAAATTATTCGGGTATTGCAAAAGTGCATAGCACCTCAAACTAGAGTATAGCCTACATATTTACGGACTGTGGAGCTATGTTGTTCTTTCACCCTCAACATGTGTGGTATCTTCATAGTACTCATTTTATTGCTTCACCCATGATGAACATAGAGGGCCCACGAGGGTGGAGGGCGCGCCTGGGGGGGTAGGCACGCCCCCCTACCTCGTGGCTTCCTCCTTTGTTTCTTGACGTAGGGTGATAACCCACAAGTATAGGGGATCGCAACATCTTTCGAGGGTAGAGTATTCAACCCAAATTTATTGATTCGACACAAGGGGAGCCAAAGAATATTCTCAAGTATTAGCAGCTGAGTTGTCAATTCAACCACACCTGGAAACTTAATATCTGCAGCAAAGTGTTTAGTAGCAAAGTAATATGATAGTGATGGTAACGGTAACAAAAGAGTAATGAAAGCAAAGTAATGTTTTTGGTATTTTGTAGTGATTGTAACAATAGCAACGTGAAAGTAAATAAGCGTAAACCAGTATATGGAAAGCTCGTAGGCATTGGATCAATGATGGATAATTATGCCGGATGCGGTTCATCATGTAACAGTCATAACATAGGGTGACACAGAACTAGCTCCAATTCGTCAATGTAATGTAGGCATGTATTGTGAATATAGTCATACGTGCTTATGGAAAATAACTTGCATGACATCTTTTGTCCTACCCTCCCATGGCAGCGGGGTCCTAATGGAAACTAAGGGATATTAAGGCCTCCTTTTAATAGAGAACCGGAACAAAGCATTAGCACATAGTGAATACATGAACTCCTCAAACTACGGTCATCACCGGTAAGTATCCCGATTATTGTCACTTCGGGGTTAACGGATCATAACACATAATAGGTGACTATAGACTTCCAAGATAGGATCTAGAACTCTCATTATTGATGAAAACATAATAGGTTCATATCTGAAATCATGGCACTCGGGCCCTCATGACAAGCATTAAGCATAGCAAAGTCATAGCAACATCAATCTCAGAACATAGTGGATACTAGGGATCAAACCCTAACAAAACTAACTCGATTACATGGTGAATGGCATCCAACCCATCATCGTCCAGCAAGCCTATGATGGAATTACTCACGCACGGCGGTGAGCATCATGAAATTGGTGATGGAGGATGGTTGATGATGACGACGGCGACGAATCCCCCTCTCCGGAGCCCCGAACGGACTCCAGATCAGCCCTCCCGAGTGGTTTTAGGGCTTGGCGGCGGCTCCGTATCGTAAAACGCGATAATTTCTTCTACCTTATTTTTTTCTCCCCGAAAGTAGTTATATAGAGTTGGAGTTGGAGTTGGGGGGTCTCCAGGGGGGCCACGAGGTAGGGTGCGCGCCCTAGGGGGGCGCCCCCCACCCTCGTGAGAAGGGTGTGGGCCCCCTGGTCTTCATCTTTGGCGAGGATTTTTTATTATTTATTGTAAGATATTCCGTGGAGTTTCAGGTCATTCCAAGAACTTTTGTTTTCTACACATAAAACAACAGCATGGCAATTCTGCTGAAAACAGCATCAGTCCGGGTTAGTTCCATTCAAATCATACAAGTTTGAGTCCAAAACAAGGGCAAAAGTGTTTGGAAAAGTAGATACGACGGAGACGTATCAACTCCCCCAAGCTTAAACCCTTGCTTGTCCTCAAGCAATTCAGTTGACAAACTGTAAGAAATAAAGAAAAACTTTTACAAACTCTGTTTGCTCTTGTTGCTGTAAATATGTCAAGCTAGCATTCAAGTTTTCAGCAAAGATTATAACTAACCATATTTGCAATAATTCTCAGGTCTCATGTTTACTCATATCAATAGCATAATCAACTAGCAAGCCATAATAGTAAAACTCGGGTGACAACACTTTCTCAAAACAATCATAATATGATATAACAAGATGGTATCTCGCTAGCCTTTCTGAGACTGCAAAACATAAATGCAGAGCACCTTTAAAGATCAAGGACTGACTAGACATTGTAATTCATGGTAAAAGAGATCCAATCATAGTCACACCCAATGTAAACTACCAATAATGAATGCAAATGACAGCTGTGCTCTCCAGCTAGTGCTTTTAATAAGAGGGTTATGACTCAACATAAAAGTAAATAGATAGGCCCTTCACAGAGGGAAACAGGGATTTGTAGAGGTGCCAGAGCTCGGTTTTGAAATAGAGGTGAATAACATTTTGAGCGGTATACTTTCATTGTCAACATAACAACCAAGAGATGGCGATATCTTCCATGCTACACACATTATAGGCGGTTCCCAAACAGAATGGTAAAGTTTATACTCCCCCTCCACCAACAAACATCAATCCATGGCTTGCTCGAAACAACGAGTGCCTCCAACATACATCAGGTCCCAGGGGGAGTTTTGTTTGCAATTATTTTGATTTAGTTTGCATAAAGCATGGGACTGGGCATCCCGGTGACCAGCCCTTTATCTCGTGAGTGAGGAGCGGAGTCCACTCCTCTTGAGAATAACCCGCCTAACATGGAAGATACAGACAACCCTAGTTGATACATGAGCTATTCGAGCATACAAAACATGATGTTTATTTGAAGGTTTAGAGTTTGGCACATACAAATTTACTTGGAACGACAGGCAGATACCGCATATAGGAAGGTATAGTGGACTCATCTGGAATAACTTTGGGGTTTAAGGGGTTAGATGCACAAGCAGTATTCCCACTTAGTACAGGTGAAGGCTAGCAAAAGACTGGGAAGCGACCAACTAGAGAGCGACAACAGCCATGTACATGCATTAAAATTAATAAACATTGGATGCAAGCATGAGTAGGATATAATCCACCATGAACATAAATATCGTGAAGGCTATGTTGATTTGTTTCAACTACATGCGTGAACATGTGCCAAGTCAAGTCACATAAATCATTCAGAGGAGGATACCACCGTATCATACCACATCATAACCATTTTAATAGCATGTTGGCATGCAAGGTAAACCATTATAACTCATAGCTAATCAAGCATGGCACAAGCAACTATGATCTCTAATTGTCATTGCAAACATGTTTATTCATAACAAGCTGAATCAAGAACGATGAACTCGTCATATTTACAAAAACAAAAGAGGTCGAGTTTGTACCAGCTTTTCTCATCTCAGTCAGTCCATCATATATCATCATAATTGCCTTTCACTTGCACAACCGAACGATGTGAATAATAATAAGAGTGCACGTGCATTGGACTAAGCTGGAATCTGCGAGCATTCAATAAACAGGAGAAGACAAAGCAATATGGGCTCTTTTGTCAGATAAACAATAATGCATCTAAGAGCCATTTCAACAATTTAATTATGGTCTTCTCCTGCTGACCCCCAAAGAAAAGAAAATAAATAAAACTATTTACACGGGAAAGCTCCCAACAAGAAAAAGAAGAACAGGAAATATTTTTGGGTTTTCTTTTTAATTACTACTACAAGCATGGAAAGTAAATTAATTAAAAGCTACAACTAATTTTTTTTGGTTCTTCTTAAGGTTTATTAAACACACAAGAAGAAAGCATAAAAGGGAATAAACTAGCATGGATGATACAATGAAAAAGTATGAGCACCGACATTTAGCTATGAGTGTGTGTGAACATAAATGCAATGTCGATGAGAAATACGTACTCCCTCAAGCATAGGCTTTTGGCCTAAGTTGGTCTATGGCCACAGCTGGCCTGGCTGATATCCACAATAATAGTTGTTGGGGTCGTACTATGATGTAGCAGCTATCACCTCCTGAGCTGCAGTGTGGCGACGAGCGGCCTCCGCTCTCCTCTCGTACTCATCTGCCTCCTCTTTGGTAATAGTATATCCTCCTCTTGCCTCCTCACAAAAGAGCTTGTGAGCTCATGATACTGGGGGCATTTGTCTGCCTCAAAGTCCTCAAGATCGGCATTATGCAAATATGTGTTAAATTATTCTTTAATTCCCGCTCGATCCATAAAATTTTCAGAAGGCCACTCACAAGGATGCACTAGAGCGTCTCTTGGTGGCTCTTCGTCAGCATCATGCATTGCAAGCCTGGGTCCTTGCTTCTTTAAAGAATCACCTTGGAACATTTTCCTAAGCATATTTCTTCCTCTAAAAAATTCTGAAAAAAATTTAGTAACTTCAAAATAAAAATAAACCAAACTCAATAATATTGATAGCACTACTCCTACAAGTGCCTAGAGCCTATATCATGCATCAAAACTACTTTTGACCATATAAATTTGACATGCAAGCTCAAGAACAGGGTCACCTAAGCAGCAAAAAATTGCAATGAATAAAGCACTAGAACAAAAACTAATTGGACCAATGGAGGAGTCACATACCAAGGAACAATCTCCCCAAGCAGTTTTGTGAGAGGTGCTTTGAGCAAGGAGATCGAAAATGGCAACAAAACGAGCTTGGACTCGGGTTCGAGATGGTTTTTCGTGTTTGGGGGAGGAAGATGAAGTGTGTGGCTGAAAGAATAAGTGGAGGAGGGCCACCGTGGGCCCATGAGGCAGGGGGCGCGCCCTCCACCCTCGTGGCAAGGTGGTTGGCCCCCCTGGTGTGTTCTTTGTTCCATAAATCCTCAAATATTCTATAAAAAATCATATTTAATTTTCAGGGCATTTGGAGAACTTTTATTTTTGAGGTATTTTTATATTGCACGAATAATCAGATAACAGACAGAAAATTATTTATTTTTACTTTATTTAATATAAATAACAGAAAGTAAAGAGAGGGTACAGAAGGTTGTGCTTCTAGTTTCATCCATCTCATGCTCATCAAAAGGAATCCACTAACAAGGTTGATCAAGTCTTGTTAACAAACTCATTCTGATTAACATGAAACCGGAGAAATTTCGAATAACACTAGGTTACCTCAACGGGGATATGCACATCCCAAATAATTAGTATATCATATTTCTTCTTGATAGTAGGAAGAGGAAATTCAAAACCTCCAAATATAATCGATGGATTTTTTCCGATAGAATTGATACTATGAACTTGAGGTTGTTTCCTCGGAAAGTGTACCGTATGCTCATTACCATTAACATGAAAAGTGACATTGCCTTTGTTGCAATCAATAACAGCCCCTGCAGTATTAAGAAAAGGTCTTCCGAGAATAATAGACATATTATCGTCCTCGGGAATATCAAGAATAACAAAGTCTGTTAAAATAGTAACGTTTCCAACCACAACAGGCACATCCTCACAAATACCGACAGGTATAGCAGTTGATTTATCAGCCATTTGCAAAGATATTTCAGTAGGTTTCAACTTATTCAAATCAAGTCTACGATGTAAAGAGAGATGCATAACACTAACGCCGGCTCCAAGATCACATAAAGCAGTTTTAACATAGTTTCTTTTAATGGAGCATGGTATAGTAGGTACTCATGGATCTCCAAGTTTCTTTGATATTCCACCCTTAAAAGTAGAATTAGCAAGCATGGTGGAAATTTCAGCTTCCGGTATATTTCTTTTATTTGTAATAATATCTTTCATGTACTTAGCATAAGGATTTATTTTGAGCATATCAGTCAATCGCATACGCAAAAAGATAGGTCTAATCATTTCAGCAAAGCGCTCAAAATCCTCATCATCCTTTTTCTTGGATGGTTTGGGAGGAAAAGGCATGGGTTTCTGAACCCAAGGCTCTCATTCTTTACCATGTTTCCTAGCAACAAAGTCTTTCTTATCATAACGTTGATTCTTTGATTGTGGGTTATCAAGATCAACAACAGGTTCAATTTCTACATCATTATCATTACTAGGTTGAGCATCATTATGAACATCATAATTAACATTTTCATTAGGTTCACGTTCATTACCAGATTGTGTTTCAGCATCAGACATAGAGATATCATTTGGATTATCAGGTGGTTCGGCAATAGGTTCACTAGAAGTTTGCACAGTTCTATCATTCTTCTTTTTCTTCTTTTTAGAAGAACTAGATGCATCAATATTATTTCTCTGAGAATCTTGCTCAATTCTCTTAGGGTGGCCTTTAGGTTACAAAGGTTCCTGAGTCATACTACCAGTTCTAGTAGCCACTTTGACAGCATAATCATCTTTCTTACTATTCATCTCATTGAGCAATTATTTTTGAGCTTTAAGTACTTGTTCTACTTGAGTGGTAACCATAGAAGCATGTTTTCTAACAAGTTTAAGTTCACCTCTAATATTAGCCATATAATCACCCAAGTATTTAATCATATCAGCTTCTTGTTTTAATTGTCTACAAAAATAAGCATTGAAGTCTTCTTGCTTAAACATAAAATTATCAAATTCATCCAAGCATTGACTAGCAATTTTAGTAGGAGGGATTTCAGCTTTATCATATCTATAGAGAGAATTTACCTTTACTACCTGTGTCGGGTTATCGAGGTCTGGAGGTTCTTCAATAAATAAAGGATTAAGATCATATGTTTCTTCAGCACGCGGTAAATTAAGACCATGTATTTCTTCAATGGGAGGTAAATTGTTAACATCTTCAGCTTTAATACCTTTTTCTTTCATAGATTTCTTTGCCTCTTGCATATCTTCAGGACTGAGAAATAGAATACCTCTCTTCTTCAGAGTTGGTTTAGGAATAGGATCATTAATTGGAGCAGGAGCTGGCTGAGGAGGTGCCCAATTATTTTCATTTGTAAACATATTATTCAATAAGATTTCAGCTTCATCCGGTGTTCTTTCCCTGAAAAGAGAACCAACACAACTATCCAGGTAATCTCTGGAAGCATCGGTTAGTCCATTATAAAAGATATCAAGTATTTCATTTTTCTTAAGAGGATGATCAGGCAAAGCATTAAGTAACTTGAGAAGCCTCCCCCAAGCTTGTGGGAGACTCTCTTCTTTAATTTGCACAAAGTTGTATATTTCCTTTAAAGCAGCTTGTTTCTTATGAGCAGGGAAATATTTAGCTGAGAAGTAATAGATCATATCCTGGGGACTACGCACACAACCAGGATGAAGAGAATTAAACCATATCTTAGCATCACCCTTTAATGAGAACGAAAATATTTTAAGGATATAAAAGTAGCGAGATCTCTCATCATTAGTGAACAGGGTGGCTATATCATTTAATTTAGTAAGATGTGCTACAACAGTTTCAGATTCATAGCCATGAAAAGGATCAGATTCAACCAAAGTAATTATATTAGGATCAACAGAGAATTCATAATCCTTATCAGCAACACAGATAGGTGAAGTAGCAAAAGCAGGGTCAGGTCTCATCCTAGCATTTAGAGATTGCTTATTCCATTTAGCTAATAACCTTTTGAGTTCATATCTATCTTTGCAAGCTAAAATAGCTAAAGAAGCATCTTGATCAAATAAATAACCCTCAGGAATAACAAGTAATTCTTCATCATCACTTTCATCTTCATAATTAGATTCAATATTTTCAATCTCTCTAGCCCTAGCAAGTCGTTCCTCGAGAAAATCACTAAGTGGCATAGTAGTATCAGCATATAAGTAGTTTCATCATAAGTATCATGTATAGCAGAAGTAGCATCATCAATAACATGCGACATATCAGAACGAATAACAGAAGCAGGTTTAGGTGTCGCAAGCTTACTTATAACAGAAGGTGAATCAAGTGCAGAGCTAGATGGCAGTTCCTTACCTCCCCTCGTAGTTGAGGGATAAATTGTTGTCTTAGCGTATTTCAAATTCTTCATAGTGACCAGCAAATATAAATCCCAAGTGACTCAAAGAATAGAGCTATGCTCCCCGGCAACGGCGCCAGAAATTAGTCTTGATAACCCACAAGTATAGGGGATCGCAACAGCTTTCGAGGGTAGAGTATTGAACCCAAATTTATTGATTCGACGCAAGGGGAGCCAAAGAATATTCTCAAGTATTAGCAGCTGAGTTGTCAATTCAGCCACACCTGGAAACTTAGTATCTGCAGCAAAGTGTTTAGTAGCAAAGTAATATGATAGTGATGGTAACGGTAACAAAAGAGTAATGAAAGCAAAGTAATGTTTTTTGGTATTTCATAGTGATTGTAACAATAGCAACAAGAAAGTAAATAAGCGTAAACCAGTATATGGAAAGCTCGTAGGCATTGGATCAATGATGGATAATTATGTCGGATGCGGTTCATCATGTAACAGTCATAACATAGGGTGACACGGAACTAGCTCCAATTCGTCAATGTAATGTAGGCATGTATTCCGAATATAGTCATACGTGCTTATGGAAAAGAACTTGCATGGCATCTTTTGTCCTACCCTCCCGTGGCAGCGGGGTCCTAATGGTAACTAAGGGATATTAAGGCATCCTTTTAATAGAGAACTAGAACAAAGCATTAGCACATAGTGAATACATGAACTCCTCAAACTACGGTCATCATCGGTAAGTATCCTGATTATTGTCACTTCGGGGGTTAACGGATCATAACACATAATAGGTGACTATAGACTTGCAAGATAGGATCTAGAACTCTCATATATTGATGAAAACATAATAGGTTCAGATCTGAAATCTTGGCACTCGGGCCCTAGTGACAAGCATTAAGCATAGCAAAGTCATAGCAACATCAATCTTAGAACATAGTGGATACTAGGGATCAAACCCTAACAAAACTAACTCGATTACATGGTAAATCTCATACAACCCATCACCGTCCAGCAAGCCTATGATGGAATTACTCACGCACGGCGGTGAGCATCATGAAATTGGTGATGGAGGTGGTTGATGACGACGACGACGACAAATCCCCCTCTCCGGAGCCCCGAACAGACTCCAGATCAGCCCTCCTGAGAGGTTTTAGGGCTTGGCGGCGGCTCCTTATCGTAAAATGTGATGATTTCTGCTCCCTTATTTTTTTCTCCCCGAAAGCAGTTATATAGAGTTGGAGTTGGAGTCGGGGGGTCTCCAGGGAGCCCACGAGGTAGGGGGCGCCCCCTACCCTCGTGAGAAGGGTGTGGGCCCCCAGGTCTTCATCTTTGGCGAGGATTTTTTATTATTTATTGTAAGATATTCCGTGGAGTTTCAGGTCATTCCGAGAACTTTTGTTTTCTGCACATAAAACAACATCATGGCAATTCTGCTGAAAACAGCGTCAGTCCGGGTTAGTTCCATTCAAATCATACAAGTTAGAGTCCAAAACAAGGGTAAAAGTGTTTGGAAAAGTAGATACGACGGAGACGTATCATAGGGTCGAAGTCTCCTGGATCATGTTCGGTGAGAAAATCACGTTCCCAAAGGTTTCATTCCGTTTGGACTCCATTTGATATTCCTTTTCTTCGAAACCCTAAATAGGCAGAAAAATAGCAATTCTGGGCTGGGCCTCCGGTTAATAGGTTAGTCCCAAAAATAATATAAAAGTGGATAATAAAGCCCAATAGTGTCCAAAACAGTAGATAATATAGCATGGAGCAATCAAAAATTATAGATACATTGGAGACGTATCAAGCATCCCCAAGCTTAATTCCTGCTCGTCCTCGAGTAGGTAAATGATAAAAAGACAGAATTTTTGATGTGGAATGCTACTTGGCATAATTTCAATGTAATTCTTCTTAATTGTGGTATGAATATTCAGATCCGAAAGATTCAAGATAAAAGTTTAATATTGACATAAAAATAATAATACTTCAAGCATACTAACAAAGCAATCATGTCTTCTCAAAATAACATGACCAAAGAAAGTTATCCCTACAAAATCATATAGTCTGGCTATGCTCTATATTCACCACACAAAGTATTTAAATCATGCACAACCCCGATGACAAGCCAAACAATTGTTTCATACTTTTGACATTCTCAAACTTTTTCAATCTTCACGCAATACATGAGCGTGAGCCATGGATATATCACTATATGTGGAATAGAATGGTGGTTGTGGAGGAGACAAAAAGGAGAAGATAGTCTCACATCAACTAGGCGTATCAACGGGCTATGGAGATGCCCATCAATAGATATCAGTGTGAGTGAGTAGGGATTGCCATGCAACGGAAGCACTAGAGCTATAAGTGTATGAAAGCTCAAAAACAAACTAAGTGGGTGTGCATCCAACTTGCTTGCTCATGAAGACCTAGGGCATTTTGAGGAAGCCCATCATTGGAATATACAAGCCAAGTTCTATAATGAAAATTCCCACTAGTATATGAAAGTGACAACATAGGAGACTCTCTATCATGAATATCATGGTGCTACTTTAAAGCACAAGTGTGGTAAAAGGATAGTAACATTGTCCGTTCTCTCTTTTTCTCTCATTTTTTTATTTGGGCCTTTCTCTTTTTTTATGGCCTCTTTTCTTTCTTTCTTTTTTCGTCCGGAGTCTCATCCCAACTTGTGGGGGAATCATAGTATCCATCATCCTTTCCTCACTGGGACAATGCTCTAATAATGATGATCATCACACTTTTATTTTCTTACAACTCAACAATTACAACTCGATACTTAGAACAAAATATGACTCTATATGAATGCCTCCGGCGGTGTACCGAGATAGGCAATGAATCAAGAGTGACATGTATGAAAGAATTATGAATGGTGGCTTTGCCACAATTATGATGTCAACTACATGATCATGCTAAGCAATATGACAATGATGACATGTGTCATAATAAATGGAATGGTGGAAAGTTGCATGGCAATATATCTCGGAATGGTTGTCGAAATGCCATAATAGGTAGGTACGGTGGCTGTTTTGAGGAAGGTATATGGTGGGTGTATGATACCGGCGAAAGGTGCGCGGTATTACAGAGGCTAGCAATGGTGGAAGGAAGAAAAGTGCGTATAATCCATGGGCTCAACATTAGTCATAAAGAACTCATATACTTATTGCAAAAATCTACAAGTTATCAAAGCAAAGTATTACGCGCATGCTCCAAGGGGGATAGATTCGTAGGAAAAGACCATCGCTCGTCCCCGACCGCCACTCATAAGGAAGACAATCAATAAATAAATCATGTTCCGACTTCATCATATAACGGTTCACCATACGTGCATGCTATGGGAATCACAAACTTTAACACAAGTATTTCTCAAATTCACAACTACTCAACTAGCACAACTTTAATATCACCATCTTCATATCTCAAAACAATTATCAAGCATCAAACTTCTCGTAGCATTCAACACACTCATAAGAAAGTTTTTACTATTCTTGAATACCAAGCATATTATGATTATTTAAGAAAATTACCATGCTATTTAAGACTCTCAAAATAATCTAAGTGAAGCATGAGAGATCAATAGTTTCTATAAAACAATTCCACCACCGTGCTCTAAAAAAAATATAAGTGAAGTACTAGAGCAAAACTATATAACTCAAATGATATAAGCGAAGCACATAGAGTATTCTAACAAATTCCAAATCATGTATGGCTCTCTCAAAAGGTGTGTACAGCAAGGATGATTGTGGTAAACTAAAAATCAAAGACTCAAATCATACAAGACGCTCCAAGCAAAACACATATCATGTGGTGAATAAAAATATAGCTCCAAGTAAAGTTACCGATAGAAGTAGACGAAAGAGGGGATGCCTTCCGGAGCATCCCCAAGCTTTGGATTTTAGGTGTCCTAGTTTAGGCTCTTGCAACTCCTTGTTCCATAATCCATCAAATCTTCACCCAAAACTTGAAAACTTCACAACACAAAACTTAAAGAAGAAAATCTCGTGAGCTCCGTTAGCGAAAGAAAACAAAAGACCACTTCAAGGTACTGTAATGAACTCATTATTTATTTATATTGGTGTCAAACCTACTGTATTCCAACTTATATATGGTTTATAAACTATTTTACTAGCCATAGATTCATCAAAATAAGCAAACAACACATGAAAAACAGAATCTGTCAAAAACAGAACAGTCTGTAGTAATCTGTAGCTAGCGCAAGATCTGGAACCCCAAAAATTCTAAAATAAATTGCTGGACGTGAGGAATTTATCTATTAATCATATGAAAAAATAATTAACTAAATATCACTTTCCAAATAAAAATGGCAGCAGTTCTCATGAGCGCTAAAGTTTCTGTTTTTTACAGCAAGATATCAAGACTTTCCCCAAGTCTTCCCAACGGTTCTACTTGGCACAAACACTAATTAAACACAAAAACACAACCAAAACAAAGTCTATATAAATTATTTATTACTAAACAGGAGCAAAAATCAAGGAATAAAAATAAAATTGGGTTTCCTCCCAACAAGCGCTATCGTCTAACGCCCCTAGCTAGGCATAAAAAGCAAGGATAGATCTAGGTATTGCCATCTTTGGTCGGCAATTCTTCAATGATGCATCTACCGTCCTTAGGAATTTCTTTCTTTTTATTGATTATCAAACTTTTAGGCACAAGATCAAAAAAATCATTGGCAGCAAATGGTTCCTTAATGATAGCAAAAAGATTAGGGTGAACACTTATAGATTTGAGATCCGCAGTTTCTTTGCTAGAGGATTCACCTTTATTTCTAGGAACATACATAAGCTTGGCAATTTTAGTTGGAGGACTTGGAGTATTCTTTATGGAAGAAAAAGCAGTTCCCAAGTTGGTAATGATACCCTCAAGTTTATCGATTCTAATGGAATCATGATTTATTCTTTCATTAACTACAGGTTCCTTCTCTTTAATATTTTTCAAAGTTACTCCTACTTTAGATCCATATTGGGTAATTTGGTTGTGGATCTTTTTATCGAAATTTTCAATTAACTCAACAGTAGCAACTTTATTTTCAATAATTTCAAGTTTTTGCATTACATGCTCCAAAGTTAACATAGTTCCATTAACCAAAAGAGGTGGCGAGCCAGACAAATCTATCATAGCATTGTAAGAATCAAAAGTATGGCTAACCAAGAAATTCCATCCGGTAATGGTATCAAGGATATATCTGTGCCAAGGAGTAATGCCTACATAAAAAATGCGAAGAAGAATGGAAGTAGATTGCTTCCTGGTAGATCTATTTTGAGCATTGCAAATTCTATACCAAGCGTCTTTTAGATTTTCTCCCTCCCTTTGCTTAAAATTTAGAACTTCATTCTCGGGAGACAACGGAGAAGATAGAGGACTCGCCATAACGACAAGAAAATGGGGAACTAGCAAAAGGAGGCAAATAGGGAAAGAAATGGAGGATAGAGAGAGAGGGCAAATAAAACGGCAAGGGAGAAGTGGGGGAGAGGAAAACGAGAGGCAAATGGCAAATAATGTAATGCGGGAGATAAGGGTTGTGATGGGTACTTGGTATATTGACTTTTGCGTATACTCCCCGGCAACGGCGCCAGAAATGGCTCGTTGTCGGGAGTCAAATCTTGACTTGCGCGAACCTCCCCGGCAACGGCGCCAGAAATTCTTCTTGCTACCTCTTGAGCACTATGTTGGATTTCCTTGAAGAGGAAAGGATGATGCAGCAAAGTAGCGTAAGTATTTCCCTTAGTTTTTGAGAACCAAGGTATCAATCCAGTAGGAGGCTGCACGCAAGTCCCTCGTACCTGCACAAAACAAATAACTCCTCGCAACCAACGCGATAAGGGGTTGTCAATCCCTTCACGGTCACTTACGAGAGTGAGATCTGATAGATATGATAAGATAATATTTTTGGTACTTTTGTGATAAAGATGCAAAGTAAAATAAAAGAAAAGAAAAAAGCAAAGGAAAATAACTAAGTATTGGAAGATTAATATGATGAAGATAGACCCGGGGGCCATAGGTTTCACTAGTGGCTTCTCTCAAGAGCATAAGTATTTTACGGTGGGTGAACGAATTACTGTTGAGCAATTGACAGAATTGAGCATAGTTATGAGAATATCTAGGTATGATCATGTATATAGGCATCACGTCCGAGACAAGTAGACCGACTCCTGCCTGCATCTACTACTATTACTCCACTCATCGACCACTATCCAGCATGCATCTAGAGTATTAAGTTCATGAAAACAAAGTAACGCCTTAAGCAAGATGACATGATGTAGAGGGATAAATTCATGCAATATGATAAAAAAAACATCTTGTTATCCTCGATGGCAACAATACAATACGTGCCTTGCTGACCCTACTGTCACTGAGAAAGGACACCGCAAGATTGAACCGAAAGCTAAGCACTTCTCCCATTGCAAGAAAGACCAATCTAGTAGGCCCAACCAAACTGATAATTCGAAGAGACTTGCAAAGATAACCAATCATACATAAAAGAATTCAGAGAAGACTCAAATATTGTTCATAGATAATCTTGATCATAAACCCACAATTCATCGGTCTCAACAAACACACCACAAAAAGAAGATTACATCGAATAGATCTGCACAAGAGAGGGGGAGAACATTGTATTGAGATCCAAAAAGAGACAAGAAGCCATCTAGCTAATAACTATGGACCCGAAGGTCTGAGGTAAACTACTCACACTTCATCGGAGAGGCTATGGTGTTGGTGTAGAAGCCCTCCGTGATGGATGCCCCCTCCGGTGGAGCTCCGAAACAGGCCCCAAGATGGGATCTCGTGGATACATAAAGTTACGGCGGTGGAATTAGGATTTTGGCTCCGTATCTGATCATTTGGGGGTACGTAGGTATATATAGGAGGAAGGAGTACGTCGGTGGAGCAACAGGGGGCCCACGAGGGTGGAGGGCGCGCCTGGGGGGTAGGCGCACCCCCTACCTCGTGGCATCCTCCTTTGTTTCTTGACGTAGGGTCCAAGTCTCCTGGATCATGTTCGGTAAGAAAATCATGCTCCCGAATGATAACCCACAAGTATAGGGGATCACAACAGTTTTCGATAAGTAAGAGTGTCGAACCCAACGAGGAGCTAAAGGTAGAACAAATATTTCCTCAAGTTCTATTGACCACCGATACAACTCTACGCATGCTTGATGTTCGCTTTACCTAGAACAAGTATGAAACTAGAAGTACTTTGTAGGTGTTGTTGGATAGGTTTGCAAGATAATAAAGAGAAAGTAAATAAAAAGTAGGGGTTGTTGTAAGTAAAGAAGCAATAAAGTAAATATAGCGAGTGTGGAAAAGTGGTGGTAGGAGTTGCAAAATTGCCCCTAAGCAATTGACTACTTTACTAGACCGATAGCAAGTATTATGTGGGAGAGGCCACTGCTAGCATGTCATCCCTTACATGGAATTCTATGCACTTATGATTGGAACCATTAGCAAGCATCCGCAACTACTAACGTTCATTAAGGTAAAACCCAACCATAGCATTAAGATATATTGGTCCCCCTTCAATCCCGTATGCATCAATTTCTATGCTAGGTTGAAGCTTCTGTCACTCTTGCCCTCCAATACATAGTCCTATCAACATACAACTAACCTTAGGGTGTGATCCACACGCGCAATCATATGATGGGCACCAAAGGACGGCAACATAACCACAAGAAAATTAAATCAATCATAGCAATTCATCAACCACTGATAGGACAATGAAAATCTACTCAGACATCATAGGATGGTAACACATCATTGGATAATAATATGAAGCATAAAGCACCATGTTCAAGTATAGGGTACAACGGGTTGCGGGAGAGTGGACCGCTGTAGATAGAGGGGGGAAGGTGATGGAGATGTTGGTGAAGATGGCAGAGGTGTTGGTGTAGATCGCGGTGATGATGATGAATAAAGCACCATGTTCAAGTATAGGGTACAACGGGTTGCGGGAGAGTGGACCGCTGTAGATAGAGGGGGGAAGGTGATGGAGATGTTGGTGAAGATGGCAGAGGTGTTGGTGTAGATCGCGGTGATGATGATGATGGCCACGGCAGCGTTCCGGCGCCACCGGAAGAGAAGGGGAGAGGGGGGGCCCTTCGTCTTCTTCTTCCTTGACCTCCTCCCTAGATGGGAGAAGGGTTTCCCCTCTGGTCCTTGGCCTCCATGGCATGGGAGGGGCGAGAGCCCCTCCGAGATTGGACCTGTCTCTCTGTCTCTCTCTGTTTCTGCGTTCCCAAATTCTTCCCTTTCACCGTTTCTTATATTCCCGGAGATCCTTAACTCCGATTTGGCTGAAATTTTAACACGATCTCTATCCGGATATTAGCTTTCTTGCGGCGAAAGAAGGGCATCAACTGCCTTATGGATGGCCCACGAGGGTCAGAGGCGCGCCCCCTGCCTCGTGGCCACCTCGGGCACCGGCTCGCGTGGATTTTTCTTCCCAAAAATCATATATATTCCAAAAAAATCTCTGTCAGTTTTTATCCCGTTTGGACTCCGTTTGATATGGATATTCTGTGAAACAAAAAACATGCAACAAACAAGAACTGGCACTGGGCACTGGATGAATATGTTAGTCCCAAAAATAGTATAAAAAGTTGCCAAAAGTATATGAAAGTTGTAGAATATTGGCATGGAACAATCAAAAATTATAGATACGACGGAGACGTATCACCAAAGGTTTCATTCCGTTTGGACTCCGTTTAATATTCCTTTTCTTCGAAACCCTAAAATAGGCACACACAAAAACAGCAATTCTGGGCCGGGCCTCCGGTTAATAGGTTAGTCCCAAAAATAATATAAAAGTGGATAATAAAGCCCAATAATGTCCAAAATAGTAGATAATATAGCATGGAGCAATCAAAAATTATAGATACATTGGAGACGTATCACTTGGATCTAGCACTCTTTGCCTCTGCGATTACGGACACCATAGACAATGGAGAGCATCCCTCTTTATGGCAGAGCACCTAGCTAAGCACCTCTCCCCTTAGCTCAAGACCTCCACGCACCTATCCTGCACATGCCCAGTGTCGAGGGAGGCGTGGAGCCACCTCTGAAGATGCAAGGCATGCTCCTCTCTAGATCCAAAGACATGGCCAACCAATGGTTTGTTGGAAACATAGTACAAAATAAAAGAAATCACCCTATGATCACCCAGGGACAACTATGAAGATGCATTAACAGTTATGATTAGGTCATTACCGACTCTTAGTAGCAGAGGAAGAAAACAAGTCGGTGTAGATTGTACTTGGAGTCCCTTGAACCATAGATTTTTTCACGAATACGCAAAGCATGTGTATCATTCATTAATAGGGAGGAGAGTAGAGTTACAATGAATTGGGGTAGGAGCACTAGGACACTACATACACATGAGGGAAGGCGAAGATCCTAGTGCGAGCATGAGGGAGGATGGGTGTGCTCAGCCCCAAACGGCCCTAGGAAGCTACAGTGTAAGAGTGGCGGGACCATTGGCCCCCGCCTTGGCCCAAGAACGTTATTCCACCTTGATGTCATGGAGAAGTCGTGAGGTGGAGGGGGGTGCCATCGAAGACGCAGGAGTTCCGGTGCTTCCAAATGAGCCACACAACCAGGATAATGAGCGAGGTGATCCCCTTTTGGTGGGCTGCCAGAGTCGTGGATGTCATGTCATGCCTCTAGTCTAGGGAGCGCACGTTGGGCGTCGGGGCAAGGGCCTGAGGGTAGCACCAAGTGAACCAGTCGTGCCACACCTGACGCGAGAATGGGCAGCCGATGAGAATGTGCTCCATAGTCTCAGTCTCCTGGTCGCAGAATAGGCACGTGGTGTAGTGGAGACCGTGTTGAGCCAGGCGAGCCGCCGTCCAGAATCTATCTTGGAGAGCAAGCCAGACGAAGAACTTGACCAGTAAGGGCGCCCAGCTTCACTAGGTGAGCTTCCAGTGTGGAGCGCGCATGGAACCAGTGAAGAGAGCCGCGTAGCAGGATTTGGCGGAGTAGATCGCGCTCTTGGCCTAGCGCCAACGGAGGCGATCCGGCTGATCGGAGAGCATGAATTGCTGAAGCCGGTGCCTGCGATCGATGTACTCCACCATGGCATGTGGCGTGAGGGTGGCCTGGATGTGCTTGATCCTGGCGCGGTCAAAGAGTCTGCCGGCCACGGTGCAGGTCCGGCATCGTCGGCGGGGCACAAGCGGGATGATATGAGGCGCGATGTCCATGATGGATTGGTCGTCGAGCCAGTGGTCTTCCCAGAAGAGGGAGGAGCAGCCATCTCCCAGGCACCTATATGTGGATGCACGAAATATGGCGCGAGCCTCCGGGTCATTTGGGAGTTGTAGGTGAATCCACGGATGAGAGGGATCGGTGCGCTGCAGCCATTGCTAGCGCGTGCGAAGCGCTATACCAAAGCAGTGCAAGTCCAGAACTCCAAGGCCGCCGTACTCGAGTGGTCTACACACCCGCTGCTAGTTGACCAAGCAATGACCACCGTTGGCATCTCAGCGACCATGCCACAGGAAGTTGCGGATGATGCGGTTGATGCGTTTGAGCACGGGCTGGCAGATCGCCAATGCCATCAACATGTGGGTAGGCATCGCGGAGAGCACGTGACGGATGAGGGCCATCCACTCTCTCCTAGAGAGCATGGAGGTGCGCCAGGTGGAGAACTTCTTAACCATGCGGTCCACGAAGGGCTACAGAGCTGACGCAGGCACCTTGCACATGGAAAGAGGAAGTCCGAGGTAGGGCATGGGGAACTGAGTCAGAGGGCAGGACAGAATGGCCTTTACATTTGCGGTCTCAGCGTCGGTGTAGTGGATGGGGGAGGCAGAGCACTTGTCAAAGTTAGTGTGAAGCCCGGAAGCATGCCCGAACACCTGAAGGATGGCCCTAACCACGAGCAACTGATCTATGCTCGGGTGCAGAAGATGGTGACGTCGTCGGTGTAGAGGGATATGCTGGGGGCGGCGAGGTTGGGGCTGAGCCGTCTGAGGAGCCCGGTCGACATGACATGAAGCATAAGCGAGTTCAGGGCGTCGATGACCAGGGTGAAGAGCATAGGGGACACGGGGTCGCCCTGACGGAGCCCTTTTGCATGGTAGATGTGACGGCCTGAGACGCCGTTGAGGAGGACGCGAGTCGAACCGGTGGCCACGAGGATAGATATCCATTCACACCAGCGCCTACCGAAGCCAAGGTGGTGCATGACCTCGAGGAGGAATGGCCAAGAGACAGCATCAAACGCGCGGGCGATGTAGAGCTTGAGGAATACCTTGTTCTCCTTCGATCTATGTAGGTATCTCGGTGTTTGCTGCACAAGCATGAAATTGTCATGGATGCTTCTTCCAGAAATGAAAGCGCTCTGGCTTGGGAAGACTAGCTCATTGAGCCTCGGGGCGAGCCTGAGAGAGAGGACTTTCACGACAAGCTTGGCCACAAGATGGATGAGGCTGATCGGTCTGAAATCGCCAAGCGAAGCGTCGTCCGCACGTTTGGGGAGCAGTGTGACGAACGCCTTATTGAGGCATTGAAAGCCTTTCCCATCCATGCGGTAGAGCTTGGCAAAGGCGTCCATGAAGTCGTCCTTCACCACAGCCCAACAGGAGCGAAGAAACTCGGCCACGAATCCATCAGGGCCCGGTGATTTATCAGTGGGTAGTTTCTTGATGGCGTTCCAGACCTCGTCCTCGGTGAAGGGCTGGTCCAGGGAGGAGAGGTCGAAGGAGCGAGGGTCGATAGCATCAAGGTCTAGTGAGTGTTCGCGCGTGTCCGTGGTGCCAATGATCGCCGCAAAGTGATGAAAGGCCGCCTCAGCCATGTCCCGATCCCGGTACTGTGTGCTCGCTTCCGGGGACGAGGTACTCTATCCAGGAGACCAGGACCTTGGCCTCTCTGTGACCACCCCATGGCGTCCATGGACAGCAAAGGAGGAGGTAAATAAATTCCCTATCATGTACACTAGCATTCATCTTCACTGGATCGCCTCGAAAGTATTGTTTTTTACACGTATGGTTGCACTTGCAGCTGGGAGGATATGTTCAGCAGTACGCGGGGGGATTCACATTCCTATCTGTGAGGGGAGCTGGCCATCTGGTTCCATCCTTCCAGCCTGAGAGGGCATTGGTTATGTTGAGATCATTCCTGAATGGGATGGTCCCACCTTACGTAGAACAACGGGTGAGGTCGCAGCGGCCGCGGCGAGCTAGCCGGAGAAACGGGCAGAGGAGTTGCACCTCAAGAGAGAGCTGCCGGGACGCCTTGGAACACGGTTGTGGATACCGGTGGAAAACAATGGAGCCAGCGGCGGCTGCTGCGGCGAGCGAGCCTGAGAGGATAAAGGAGAGGGTTTCCCGCAATTACTAGATAAGTGGCGTTGAGATTCGGGTCGCCAGTTGTCGCCCGCTGGAGAGGGTCTCACGATCCATTGCGTACGACCGGGTCTTATAAGAATCTTTTTCCAAATAGCAGTGATTCTTGACGGCCATAAAACTCCGTCCATGAGAGGTCTTGGTTAATGCGAACTTCATGACAAGTGTTGTGGACGAAGTTGCCATAGTTTTTTTAATCCTTTGGAATGTTCATTTGCTTAATGTGTGGCTTAAGATTTACTTGTATCTGATTACTATTGAGAATGGTTTGTCCTAGCGGACATGGATTTCTTTTCAATGAATTTATGACAAGATCTTAAATAAATATAAATATTGTGCCTTATTGCGAGAATTGCCGAACATCATCGCCTTGCCTTCCATTACTAGATGATACCCCGTCCATTGTTGCGGGAATTGGTTGCAATATATTTTGATAAGATTGGAACATGAATATTTGGATCAATAATATGAGAACTGAAACTAAAAGTATATGATTTATTGTTTTGATTTTATATAGTTCTAAAATATTGATTGAATGTAAGTAGCAAACCTGTTCTCCCATCCATGATTGCATGTTGAGATCGTCTTTCCCTATGGATGGTTGATCTTATCTTATCGTTTTTCCACAGGCTAAACAAGCAATGTAAAATATGCCCTCGTTGCGCCTATCTTGGTCAGTACGCAAACAATTGTCTCTTCATGAGGGCATGATCATTCGTAAGAATGGTGGGTATGAGTTATAGTGACTATGATAAGGAGACTTTAGCTCTTATTGCCCATGAGGCTGGGCAAAATTAGGGGCCCAAAGAACACAACAACAACAACAACAACAACAACAACAACAACAACAACAACAACAACAACAACAACAACAACAACAACACACACGCACACAATAAAAAGAAAATAACATCTAGATTCCTAAGGGGTGGATTATTGAACAAAGCCGTCGCCTTCTTTCAATCTGCACTGTCGGGTAGCGCAAACCGGAGGAATAGAAGGTAGATCCACTTCCGAACAGTCGTCGCTACACCATCACGTCAAAGATTTGAGATCCAAAGAAAGCACCCACGGTCATTGTCGGAGCACATCTCACTATGGCTAGTTACTTGGGGAACAACCTCGTGCAACTCAGGCCCCAAATTTGTCATGTACAACGACGTCATCACTGAAGAATGTGGATCCGCCACCAAAAGGCCTCCAACCATGTGGAGGAGCCACCTCGACCTCTTTTCGCGGACACCTCTACTAGAGACAACAAATGCCGGACAACTCCTATATGAACTCCTAGATCAAAGGACGACAGTAGAGAAAACATCGTTTTGGCGGAGGAAGATTCAAAAGACAAAATTACACTGGTTTGGTCACCACCGCTACCCTGTTACCACACCTAAGAACTCCAATCTCGTCGGTTGGACTGACCAGAGAGAAAACTATGCTGCTAGCTCGACATCGCGCCAATGTGGGGTGGAAGATGTAGCAACTCTTATCGACGCAGTGTCATCACCCACACCTTGCGTCGCACCTCGAAACCCTAAACCTATCCATACGTACAACCTAGATGCAAAACCCAAGGACTCCCATGTTCTCTTGTTGCCGGTATAGCAGACAAGGGAGGAGAGAGCCCCCGTATCATTGGATTCTATATCTCCAATCGAATAAGTTGACTTCGTATGGGCATTTTACTGGCAGCGGGTTCAAGCGGGTCAGTATTGCCTTGGCATGATTTTTTCTTTCATTCTTTTTTTTGAAGGGCCATCCTAGGCTGGTGTTTCATTGATATTAAGCAGGGAGCATATGACAAAGTGACAAGGCGGGGATCCGGAGATCAAGGATAAAGGAAGAAGAAATCAGAGAAAACAAAGTGCCCATGGCACAAACAGCTAGCCTACTCTCCCGGCAGGTCCCCGAAGGGGCTCTGAAAGAAATTGATGCCGGCTTGTTGCCAGAGGATTAGCCCTCTTCTGATCGCGAGAAGCGCGTCTTCCACCTTGGCCTCTTTTGCCCTAAAAACGCAGTGGTTTCTCTCCTGCCAGGTCTCCCACAGAGCAAGCATCGCAAGAGCCTTGATTGCCTTCCTGTGTTTTGACGGTGTAGCTTCGGTCATTGCTTTGATCTTGTACAGAGAGTTGTGGTTGCCAATCCAAGTTGCCTGACCCAGGGCATGACAGCACTGCCGGGTAGAAAGGGCATTCCAGGTTGTTGTTGCGAAGTGGCAATGCCAAAACAGATGCTCGGAGCTTTCTAGGTTACGGAGGCATAGCTGACAGAAGTAGTTGTTTGGCCAACCCCGACGCTGCAACCTATCATTGGACCAGAGGCGGTCCTGGTGAAGCAGCCAGGCGAAGATCTTCAGTTTTGCAGGCGCCCAGGTGTTCCAAATCAGCTCACGAAATAGAGTTTGCAAAGAGCCTTGGAACTGGGCGCAATAGGCTGATCGAGCAGTGTACTGCCCGGAGAGCGAGGTGGTGTGGGTGCAGCCGTCTATGCAGAGTGAGCACATCCTGTACAATTGAGCTGGCGTCGCCGTGCGCCAGGTCTGCAATCCAGCGGTCTTCGGTGAGTGCATGTGCAACTGATCTGTTCTTTCGTCTTGAGTGCTTGTAGATGATTGGGTGGAGGAGCTTCAGCGGAGTCGAGTCGAGCCAAGCTGAGTGCCAGAAGCTAGCCATCTGACCATTGCCAATGGCCACCGTTGTGCCCGCACTGAAGAGGGCGCGATCAGAGCGTCACAAGGTGGCTCCGTCCCCGCCCACGGCCGCTCCGGGCTTTTCCACGCGTGCCAAAGCCAGCGAAGGCTAAGGGCACGGCTGAACTTTGTCAGATCTAGGATGCCAAGCCCTCCGTGCTCGATCGGGGAGCAGACCCGTCTGATGGGGTCATGTACCTAGGGTAGGGTCACGAACCTGATCTAAGTACCTTACCCAAGGACACCCTTAGAAGAGGTCGCCTTCCAGTCGACCAACGAGGGACTCACTCGACTGACTTGAAGGACTCGACCACGAAGACTCACTCGACCACCAGGAGGTCAAGAGGCACTCCGCACTGCAACGGCCTGTAATTAAGTAGGCTTTATGATAGTAAAGACACTTTATGTGGGGCGTTACCAGTAACGCCCCAGACTTAACTCACCTTAAACCCTCTCCTACGTGGGCTGGCTGGGGTCCTGGCGCACTCTATATAAGCCACCCCCCTCCACAGGCAGAAGGGTGTTCGGCACCTTGTAACTCATATACTCATAATCCACTCAACCGCCTCCGGGCTCCGGGACGTAGGGCTATTACTTCTTCCGAGAAGGGCCTAAACTCGTACATCCCTTGTGTTTACAACCTCTCCATAGCTAGGACCTTGCCTCTCCATACCTACCCCCCACTCTACTGTCAGGCTTAGAACCACGACAGTTGGCGCCCACCGTGGGGCAGGTGTTTTAGCGATTTTGTGGAGAAGTTGCGATTCTTCCGAGTACTTTCATCATGGTGTCTGCTGGAGTTTTGGTCGGGGGTCAAGAGATCCGTCTCGGCACTCTCACCTTCATCGCCGACGACTCCGCGTGGCTCCAGGAGGCTCCACTCGACGTAGATGCGCTCCCCGTCCGCGGTGCGACGCATTTTCGCGCATGTGTCCGCGGCGTTCTGCTGCGGCAACCGTCGACCCAGTATCGGTCGGCTCCTCCATCGTCCACCCTCCCGGTATCCCGCCAGCGCAAGCGCTCGGGCCGGGCGAGGCTTCAGCGATGGGTGAGGCACGCGGTGGCTCGCCAATCGGCCACCACCCAAGTTGCGGCAATCGAGCCCGACGAATCTCTCTACGGCTTGCTCGATCTGTCGACTGGCTCCGTAGAGACTGCATCCGAGTGCGGTAGCAGTGATCCAGCGGCGGAAATCTTGATGGTCGACGGGCCCCGCAGTCCCCCTGGCTTCACCTGTGATGATGGAGCAGGTGACGGAGGCGACGCCACGAAGAGTACCAGCCCGAGCCACTCGACTCTCTTCAAAGAGAGGAACTTCGCCGCAGGAACGTGGATGCCCTGCGTACTCCCATCGCAGGAGAAACCCCCGAGGCTCGTGCCTTGGAGGAGGCGCGTCTGGCCAATTTGGCCGAGCGCACTCGACTGGAGAACCTTCAGCGAGCACTCGACGAGCGCGCGCGGCAACGAGTTCCCGACACCAGTCGACGTCAACTCTTCCCGCCGACTCAGGTATATCGAACCCCAATTCAGAATTTAGCAGCTGCGACCCGTATAGCAGAGTCCATCCAGCCTTCGCAGTCGGAAGCCGGCAGAGGTTTGTTGCAGATCAGAGATCTGCTCCGAGTAGCAGGAGATCAGAATTCAGCCGTGTCTCAGTCGCGCAACAGAATTCACAGTCGATCCGTCACTGTGAATACGGTTCAGTCGGCTCACAGCCCCAGATCGCCTCCGCGGCGTGAAGGGCGCGAGAATCGGCGAGATCAATATGGCGACAGACTCGACCGAGATGATAGGCATCGAGTGCCCAATTCCCCTCCGAGGGGTGGGTCTTACGCTCCTCGGCAGCCAGATAACAGGCGTCAGTACAGTACAGGGCGAAGGGTTCCAGTCGACCCCAGAGAACCAGGCTTCGACGCGCGATCCATTATCGTGCAAGGTTTGGTCAACCGGAACAGAGCCCATCGAGGCGGACTCGACAGAGGTGCGCCCATAAGCAGTCGAATGCATATTTCTGGTCCTGAATGTTTCAGCAGAGCTATCAGAGCCGCAGTTATCCCTCCCAATTTCAGGTTGGCAACAGGAGTCAGCAAGTTCACTGGTGAATCTAAGCCTGAAACTTGGCTTGAAGACTACCGAGTGGCAGTTCAGATTGGTGGTGGGAACGACGAGGTGGCCATGAAGCATTTGCCCCTCATGCTGGAAGGTTCTGCCAGGGCATGGTTGACTCAATTACCTCCTAGCAGCATTTACGCTTGGGAAGATCTGTCCCGAGTGTTCATCAGAACGTTTGAAGGGACTTGCAAGCGACCAGCTGGATTGACAGAGTTGCAAGTCTGCGTGCAGAAGGCTAATGAGACTCTCAGAGAGTATATTCAGAGATGGATCACTTTGCACCACACTGTGGAGAATGTGTCTGATCATCAGGCAGTCTGCGCCTTCAAAGATGGCGTCAAGAACAGAGAACTGAGTTTGAAGTTTGGTCGAACCGGTGACATGACCTTGAGTCGGATGATGGAGATTGCTACCAAGTACGCCAACAGCGAAGAAGAAGACCGACTCCGAAGCGGCAAGCACAAGCCGAGTCAGTCGGAAAAAGGAAACACCAGTCGGAAACAGAAGCGGAAGGCTGAACCGGCAGCTCCTGGAGAGGCTCTGGCCGTGACTCAAGGAAAGTTTAAGGGGAAACCAAAAGGATCCTGGAACCCCAAGAAGGTAAAGGATAAAGAAGGGAACGGCGTAATGGATATGCCATGTCACATCCATACGAAGAAAGACGAAGAGGGGAATATCATCTACCCGAAGCACACCACTCGCCAATGTCGACTCCTGATCCAGCAGTTTCAGGGAAAACAGTCTAAGGACAAGGAGAAGGAGTCAGACAAGGCCGAAGACAAGGAGGACAGTGAGGAAGGATATCCACATATCAACTCCACTCTGATGATCTTTGCAGATGTGGAAAGCAGGAGTCGACTGAAAGTCATTAACCGAGAGGTGAACATGGTTGCCCCAGCAAAAGCAAATTATCTGAAATGGTCTCAAATACCCATCACATTCGACCAATCTGATCACCCGACTCATATTGCCACCCCTGGGAGGCAAGCTTTGGTGGTCGATCCAGTTGTCGAAGGCACTCGACTGACAAAGGTGCTGATGGATGGTGGAAGTGGGCTGAACTTGTTGTATGCAGACACACTGAAAGGAATGGGCATTCCGATGTCCCGACTGAGCACTAGTAACATGAGCTTTCATGGAGTTATACCAGGGAAGAAGGCCGAGTCACTCGGCCAAATAGCTTTGGATGTGGTGTTTGGTGATTCGAAACATTTTCGCAAAGAAAAGTTGACGTTTGAGGTCGTGGATTTTCAGAGTGCATATCATGCCATTTTGGGGAGACCAGCTTACGCACGGTTCATGGCTCAACCATGCTACGTGTACCTCAAATTGAAGATGCCCGGCCCCAAAGGAGTGATCACTGTCACCGGTGATCGGAAAAAGGCAGAAGAGTGCTTTCAGAAGGGCTCCAAGATTGCCGATTCCCAGGTGATAGCGGTCGAGTTCGAAGAATACAAGCAAAACGCAGATCCGAGTGACTTGCTGCGATCAAAGAAACCCGCCACAGAGTCTGCATTCCAGTCGTCCGGTGAGACGAAGCCTGTTCACATTCACCCGACCGACCCCGATGCAGCTCCGACCCGCATCTCCACAACACTCGACCCAAAATAGGAAGAAGCGCTCATCCAGTTCCTCCGTGAGAACTGGGACATTTTTGCATGGAAGCCCGCTGACATGCCAGGTGTTCCCAGGGGACTGGCTGAGCATCGCCTAAGAGTCGACTCATCTGCAAAACCAGTCAAAGAGCATCTTCGGCGGTCCGCCGTCCAGAAGAGAAAAGCCATTGGTGAAGAAGTGGCTCGACTGTTGGCGGCCGGATTTATCCGAGAGATATACCACTCCGAGTGGCTCGCTAATGTCGTCATGGTTCCTAAGAAGGACAAGTCGCTCCGAATGTGCATTGATTTCAAGCACATCAACCGGGCCTGCCCAAAAGATCATTTTCCTCTCCCTCGTATAGATCAAATTGTTGACTCGACCGCGGGATGCGAGAGGCTATCTTTTTTAGATGCCTACTCCGGGTACCACCAGATCCGTCTGTACGGACCCGACGAGGTAAAAACAGCTTTCATCACTCCATTCGGGTGCTTCTGCTATATCACCATGCCATTCAGCCTCAAGAATGCCGGAGCCACATTTATGCGAATGATTCAGAAGTGTCTACTCACTCAAATCAGTCGGAATGTGGAAGCATATATGGATGATATCGTTGTCAAGTCACGAAAAGGTTCCGACCTGCTCGCTGATCTCGCCGAAACATTTGCCAACCTCAGAAGGTATGATATCAAGCTCAATCCATCAAAGTGCACATTTGGAGTTCCTGGTGGCAAGTTACTCGGTTTTCTCGTTTCCGAACGGGGAATCGACGCTAACCCAGAGAAGATTGGCACTATTCTCCGAATGAAACGCCCTGTGCGAGTGCACGATGTCCAGAAGCTTACTGGATGCTTGGCCGCATTAAGTTGATTCATCTCACGACTCGGTGAAAAGGCATTGCCTCTTTACCGACTGATGAAGAAGACAGACAAGTTCGAGTGGACTCCAGAAGCTGATGCAGTGTTTGCCGAGCTAAAAACTCTGCTCTCCACCCAGCCGGTGCTTGCTGCTCCAATCAGCAAAGAGCCTCTGTTGCTCTATATCGCAGCCACAGGACAAGTCGTCAGTACTGTGCTAACGGTCGAGCGGGAAGAAGAAGGAAAAGCTCTCAAAGTTCAGCGCCCAGTGTATTATTTGGCTGAAGTCTTGACTCCATCCAAGCAGAGATATCCTCATTATCAGAAGCTTGTGTATGGAATATACATGACCACAAAGAAGGTTGCTCATTATTTTTCTGATCATTCCATCACAGTCGTCAGCGACGCTCCACTATCAGAGATTTTGCACAATAGAGATGCAACTGGTCGAGTGGCCAAATGGGCGATTGAACTTCTTCCCCTTGATATCAAGTTTGAGGCAAAGAAAGCCATTAAGTCCCAGGCAATAGCAGATTTCCTCGCCGAGTGGATTGAACAACAGCAGCCGACTGAAGTTCACTCGGAGCATTGGACCATGTTCTTTGATGGCTCTAAGATGTTGAATGGTTCCGGTGCTGGGGTTGTCCTGGTTTCCCCCAGAGGAGATAAGCTCAGATATGTGCTCCAGATTCACTTTGATTCCTCCAACAATGAGGCAGAATATGAGGCCCTCTTATATGGGTTGCGCATGGCCATTTCACTCGGCGTCCGTCGCCTGATGGTCTATGGCGACTCGGATTTAGTGGTCAATCAGGTGATGAAAGAGTGGGACGTAAGAAGCCCAGCCATGACTGGATACTGCAGTGCAGTAAGGAAGCTGGAAAAGAAGTTCGAGGGGTTGGAACTCCATCATATACCCCGACTGAAAAATCAAGCAGCTGATGATCTAGCAAAGATAGGTTCCAAGAGAGAAGCCATTCCGAGTGGTGTGTTCTTGGAGCATATACACACTCCGTCAGTCAAAGAAGATCCTTTCACCGAAGAAACTCCACAACCCAAGAGTGCCATAGATCCGACTGAAGTTGAAGTCCCAGCGGTCGTCGACTTGATCATGGAGGTTTTGGTGGTCATTCCCGACTGGACAGTTCCGTATGTCGCATATATCCTGAGAAAAGAGCTTCCGGAGGATGAGGAAAAGGCCCGACAGATCGTCCGTCGATCTAAGGCCTTTACCGTAATCAAAGGACAATTATACAGAGAAAGCACGACTGGAGTTGGTCAGAAGTGCATAACACCAGAAGAAGGTCGACTCATCCTCAATGATATTCACTCGGGGACCTGTGGTCATCATGCGTCCTCTCAGACCATCGTGGCCAAAGCATACCGAGCCGGATTTTACTGGCCAAAGGCGAATGAGATGGCAAAAGATATAGTGGATAAGTGCGAGGGATGTCAGTTCTACTCGAATATGTCGCACAAGCCTGCGTCGGCCCTGAAGACCATCCCACTCGTCCGGCCTTTCGCAGTATGGGGACTGGACATGGTCGGTCCTTTGAGAACAGGACGAAGTGGCTTCACGCATGTACTGGTGACAGTCGACAAGTTCACCAAGTGGATCGAGGCTAAACCAATCAAGAGCCTTGACACCGGTACTGCTGTTAGCTTCATCAGGGAACTAATATTCAGATATGGAGTCCCGCACAGCATCATTACGGATAATGGGTCGAACTTTGACTCAGAGGAATTTAGAGATTTCTGCAACTCCCAAGGCACACGGGTCGACTACGCTTCAGTCGCCCATCCGCAGTCGAATGGACAAGCAGAGCGAGCTAATGGACTGATTCTTAAGGGATTGAAGCCTCGACTGATGCGTGATCTCAAACACGCGGCTGGAGCTTGGGTAGACGAACTTCCCTCAGTGCTTTGGGGGCTGCGGACCACACCTAATCGGTCGACCGGAAGAACTCCATTCTTCTTGGTCTACGGAGCTGAAGCAGTCTTGCCGAGTGATCTTCTCCACAACGCTCCTCGAGTTGAAATCTACAACGAAGCAGAGGCTGAACAAGCGCGGCAGGACGCAGTCGACCTTTTAGAGGAAGAAAGGGAGATGGCTCTGATCCGGTCGACCATCTACCAACAAGATTTGCGTCGTTTCCACGCCAGAAACGTGAGAGGTCGAGCCTTCCAGGAAGGGGATTTAGTTCTCCGAGTGGATCAGCACAAACCACACAAGCTTGCTCCTTCTTGGGAAGGCCCCTTCATCGTCACCAAGGTCCTCCACAACGGAGCGTACCGTCTTTACAACGTCGAGCATAATATCGACGAGCCCCGAGCTTGGAACGCGGAGCTACTCCGCCCATTTTACAGTTAAGTTTTATCACTCGGATGAGTTGCAATAAAGTACTTCTGTAGTTCATGGACCTCAAAATAATAGTGTCATAGTTCCTCCATAATTTCGGTCACTTTTTATTTTTGTCCACATAAAATTCCCCCTCAGTGGGTGACTTAGCCGCGAATCCGTTTCGCCTAAGTTTGTAAAAATCCTACCGAGTGGTGAGCCAGACTCTCACTCGGAGGCTTAGCCGCGAATCCGTTTCGCCTAAGTTTGTAAAAATCCTACCGAGTGGTGAGCCAGACTCTCACTCGGAGGCTTAGCTGCGAATCCGTTTCGCCTAAGTTATAAAAATCCTACCGAGTGAGGAGCAACCCTCTCACTCGGGGGCTTAGCTGCAGTCCAAGCACTCGCCTAAGTTATCAAAATCCTACCGAGTAGTAAGCCAGACTTTCACTCGGGGGGCTTAGCTGCAGCCCTATGCTCGCCTAAGTTATAAAAATCCTACCGAGTGAGGAGCAACCCTCCCTCTCGGGGGCTTAGCTGCAGTCCAAGCACTCGCCTAAGTTATAAAAATCCTACCGAGTGAAGAGCAACCCTCTCACTCGGGGGCTTAGCTGCAGTCCAAGCACTCGCCTAAGTTATAAAAATCCTATCGAGTGAGGAGCAACCCTCCCACTCGGGGGCTTAGCTGCAGTCCAAGCACTCGCCTAAGTTATAAAAATCCTACCGAGTGGTAAGCCGGGCTTCCACTCGGAGGCTTAGCCGCAGCCCAGTGCTCGCCTAAGTGGACTAAAGAATAAGTCGATTGCGGTAAAGGCGCCTTGCTTTGAACCTGCAAAATACATTTCGATCCAAAGGCAATCATATTCAAGCACCAAATTCAAGTTTGAATCGATATCTAAAGGAACCGAAAGTGCTCAGGCGTTAAGCCTGTTAAGGTTTATTGGTTACAATTCCACTCGGCATACCGAGGCAAATTTAAAGCGTCGAGCCAGAAGAAGTTTTTTACCCCTCCTGTGGAGGGCTGGAAGGTGCAACGAATTCATCAAGGTCAATTCCGTCGGCGATCCGAGTGGCAGCTGCAAGGAAAGTTTCCATAAAGGACCTGAAGTCGTGTTTCTTGGTGTTGGCCACCCGAAGAGCCACCAGCTTCTCTTCTCGCGCATCTTTACAGTGGACTCGGGCCAGACACAGAGCGACATCTGCACCACACCGAGCCGAGGACTTCTTCCATTCCTGCACTCGACCAGGGATCGTGTTCAAGCGAGCCATCAGCGACTCAAGGTCATTCTGAAGCGTCTCCTCTGGCCAGAGCGTCGAGTCGATGCGAGATGTGGCGGCCTTCAGCCTTGAGAGATAGTCCACAACAGCTGCAACGCGAGACTCCAGTCGGAAAACATCCATGGCAACTTCGTCATTCACCGGAGAATTGACGGGGTCGAGGTTTGGCTCCAGCCGGCTAGTTTCTTCTTCAAAGTTTTGACAAAATTCTGCAAGGATGATCACTAAGTCAAGGGGATGGTCGAATGGAAAAACCACAATTGGAAATGTTTGCCAAACATAGAGGTTTACCTTCAAGCATAAGAAACAGCTTCTTGGCAAGACCACTCAGGAAGGCCTCCAGATCAGTTTTCTTCCCAGACAATTTGCTGACTTGGTCGGTCAGGGCAGCTTTATCAGTTTTCAGTCGACTGACCTCCTTGTTGGCGATCCCAAGAGCAGCTTTCAGATTGGTATTGTTTTGTTCAAGCTTCGTGACTGAAGCTAACTTCTCGTCAGCAAGCTTGATCTTCTCAGCTAGTTCAAGGTCTTTCTTCTGTTGGGCCTCCCTTACCTTACCTGCAAGTTACAGCAAGATCAGATTTTGAAACAAGCAAGAGGAAAAACAGTCGTCAAGGTCTCACCAAACATACCTTCGGTCTCCTCCTTTGCCTTTGTCAGCTTCTCCTGAACCAGCTTCAGGCTCAGCTCGAGTTGAGTGTGCTTGTTTTCCAGCTCAGAGTAGCGAGCCACAAGATCACAAGAGTTCTGCGAAGAACCAATCGACTAAATGTCAAATATAATTCACTTCCGAGTGAAAAAGGAAAAAACACATGTTTCTAAGACTACAGCCGAATACAAGCATTCGACCGTAGTCTCGGGGACTACACCCAGTGGGTGCACTCAGCGTGCCCCCACTAATCCTGTTGAAGACAAAGTCGACCAGTCGACCTCAAAAAAAAGAGCGAGATGTATTCTCTAAGACTGTGATCAACTGCAAGCAGTCGACCACAGTCTCGGGGACTACACCCAGTGGGTGCACTCAGCGTGCCCCCACCGGTTTGTGAAATCCAGTCGACATAGTCGACTGACAGAAAAATTGACATCATAAAGCCTAAGGCCGACTGCCAGCCGTCGACCTTAGCCTTTGGGACTACACCCAGCGGGTGCACTCAGCGTGCCCCCGCTAATACGGAGTTTAATCGACAACACCCAGTGGGTGACTACTATAAATTCCGGAAAGGAAAAGTTTTTGGCAGCATATCCAACAGAACAAACGGTGGTCGACTGACCTGAACATTGCTTTGGAGGGCAGAACTGGCGTCATAAGCTGCCTGGCTCGCGTCCCGGATGGTCTTCAACTGTTTCATCATGATTCCCGCCTGGCGTATGGCTTCCTTCGCCGCGCCAGCTTGGTCCTCTGGGACGTGGTGCGTCGTGAAGAGGGAGGGCTGCGGAGCACTCGTCAATGGATCTGCGAAGGTCACCGTGTGTTGAGTGGTGTTCTCTTCCTCCGCAATCAGAATCTCAGGCGCCGCCACATCCTGGGGCACCTTACTGGCGGACGCTTTCCTACTCCTCCTGCGCTTCAGGGGTTCTTCATCCTCATCATCATCAGGGAGATTGATAACAGTATTGGGTGGAGCTACGGAGAAGAATCAGGATCAGAGATCGCGAGTCAGTCGACTAAGAACGGCGTTAAGAATACAGTACCTGGTTTCGAAGTTGCTGCGTCCTCCATCTCGTGGTCATCAGCCCGGGCCGAGGTTTCAGAAGTAGCAGCACTGCAACTCCAAAGGATCAGTCGACTAACTTCAGCGTCGACCAGAGACAAAGTTCACACAAAATAAGAAGACTTAAGAAGCACGATTACCCTGATATGGTGGGGATGGACACCTTCATCTTCGGCAGGATCTTGATCGGCTTCGACGAGGCCGCCCTAGGCTGCTTCGGCGCCTTTTCAGTCGGCACCGGAGAGGTGGTCCGAGGGCGCTTGGTCGACTGAGCGGCGGTCGCAACCCCCTTACCACGTTCGGTCGAAGGGTCGTGGACAAGCTTCGACCGCCTTTCCGAGCGCGGTGGTACGACCTCCTCCTCCTCTTCCTCCTCGTCTTCAACGTCATCTTCATCACCGTCATCATCATCATCATCATCATCATCCTCTGCAACGTCCGAGTCCCATTCCTCCTCGTCCTGGCTCTCGCCCCCACTCGCCTCACCCTCCTCAGTCGGAGCTTGTGCCCCATTGGGCATCGAGTACAGCTCGGTGAGGGCCTAGCAGATATCAAGACAAGGATCAGTCGACCAGTCGGCAGGGTAAACAGAAATGAATGCGACAAGAACGCAGTGGAGAACAGAGCAAGTGTACCTTGTTTGGATCGCTGTTGTGGTCGAGTGGAGGAATCTTTATGGCTCCGCGTGGGTTGTCCTTGTTTCCGGTAACGGCTACCATCCATCTTTCCAGAGTGACATCGTCGACTGCTTCTGGATGGACTCGAGTCTCGTCTTCAGTCCCACAGTACAACCACATGCAGTGGCTCCGGAACTGAAGGGGCTGGATGCGACGCCTGAGGAAGACCTCCAGGAGGTCCATGCCCGTCACTCCCTCCCGAACCAACTGCACCACGCGCTCCATCAACATCTTCACGTCAGCTTTCTCCTCCGGAATCAACTTCAGAGAGGAGGGCTTGTTCACTCGGTCCATGGTAAACTGTGGGAGTCCACTCGACTGTCCCGGCGTCGACTGGTCCTGGCAGTAGAACCAGGTCGACTGCCAGCCTCTGACTGACTCGGGAAAGGTCATGGGCGGGAAGGTGCTCTTATTCCTCACCTGGATCCCCAGACCCCCACACATTTGGACGACTCGGGTTCTCTCATCACCTGGGCTCGCCTTCTTCACGGTCTGAGAGCGACACGTGAATATATGCTTGAACAAACCCCAGTGCGGTCGACAGCCCAGGAAACCCTCACACATGGACACGAACGCGGCAAGATAGGCAATAGAGTTTGGGGTAAAGTGGTGGAGCTGCGCTCCAAAGAAATTCAAGAAGCCACGGAAGAAAATACTCGGCGGCAAGGAAAATCCATGATCAACATGGGTGGCCAAGAGCACACACTCACCCTCTTCTGGCTGGGGCTGCCATTCCTTCCCCGGAAGCCTCGCAGCTCCATGAGGGATCAAGCCCTCGTTGGCCATGTCGAGGAGGTCTTTCTCTGTGATGGTCGACTGGATCCAGTCTCCTTGGACCCAGCCCTTCGGCAGGCGGGATCTGGACGAGGACCCTCCGCGGCTGGTAGATCTCCCCTTTGCCTTCTCCGACGCCGACGCCTTCTTCGCACGTTCCAGCGCCGCCGTCTTCTCCTTGGCCATGGTTGCCGGCGAGATGCGCGAAGGGAAGTTGTGCGGGGGCGAGAGCGAGCGCGCTGGGCGGGGACGAAGGGAGCAGAGAGAGAGAGAGAATGCTGAGGCGCAGCACAGAAATCCTCGCCGGGCGCATTTATAAGGTCCCTTCCGAGTGGATGACAGGTGGGCCCGGTCGATCTAATCATATCCGGGAGCAGTTATGCAGACGGGATACGTGGCGAAGAAAGCGGCGCGGAGATCGAGGCGTCTATGTCCCGTCCCATCCAAACGCCGCGGCCCGCTCCACTTCGCGCGCGTCCCCAAATTTCGCATCCCGCGGAATCCACGAACGGCAGATCAGTCTGTCAGACGCGGGGTTTCCCGCGATCCGTCGCTCGGGGATCGTCGAAGCCCGAAAGATCACTCGACGAAAGAAGAGAATGAATCGAGTTTACTGAAGACAAGTTGCTCACCATCGACGAAGAGATTCTTTGGTCCAGAACAATGCACGACCAGAGCGCAAAGGTTAATCGGAAACGACATCAACTCCTTCCTCACTCGAAGCCTCGATCCATTCGGGGGCTAATGATGGGGTCATGTACCTAGGGTAGGGTCACGAACCTGATCTAAGTACCTTACCCAAGGACACCCTTAGAAGAGGTCGCCTTCCAGTCGACCAACGAGGGACTCACTCGACTGACTTGAAGGACTCGACCACGAAGACTCACTCGACCACCAGGAGGTCAAGAGGCACTCCGCACTGCAACGGCCTATAATTAAGTAGGCTTTATGATAGTAAAGACACTTTATGTGGGGCGTTACCAGTAACGCCCCAGACTTAACTCACCTTAAACCCTCTCCTACGTGGGCTGGCTGGGGTCCTGGCGCACTCTATATAAGCCACCCCCCTCCACGGGCAGAAGGGTGTTCGGCACCTTGTAACTCATATACTCATAATCCACTCGACCGCCTCCGGGCTCCGAGACGTAGGGCTATTACTTCTTCCGAGAAGGGCCTGAACTCGTACATCCCTTGTGTTTATAACCTCTCCATAGCTAGGACCTTGCCTCTCCATACCTACCCCCCACTCTACTGTCAGGCTTAGAACCACGACACCGTCCCAATTTACTTTGCAGCTGCCACCAGAGAGTTCCTGATCGCGACCCCAGAGGAAGCGACGTCTACACTTGTCGATTTCTTTCAGCAGTTTCGCGGGGACTTGAAGCGTCGTAAGCGCGAACGTTGGCATGGCGGTGAGGACGCATCTGCCGAGTACCCTGCGCTCGGCGATGGAGAGCATTTTTCCTTTCCAGCCAGCTAGCCTAGCCCTAATTCGATCTAGGATGAACTAAAGATGAACCAGTCGAAGCCGGCCAATCGTGAGGGGGAGCCCTAAGTATCTGATTGGGAATTGCGTGGTCGGGCCCCCAAACGACTGCAGCACCGTGTTGAGGTCGATGGCGTTGCAGCAAATCAGAGTCGCCATGGATTTGGCATTGTTTATCTTCAGGCCCGTGGCGTCGCTGAAGCTCTCTAGCATGTCCATTAGATAGTCGGTCTCCTCCTTGATGGGGTTTGCAAAAATGATCGCGTCGTCCGCGTATAAGCTAACCCTAAATTTGATCTCCCTGCCTGGCACCGGCGTAATGACGAGATCTTGTTTAGCCGCTTTGAGCAGGTGATGGATGGGATCAATCGCAAGGATGAAGAGAAGCGGCGACAGGGGGTCGCCTTGCCGAAGGCCGCGCCGGTGCATTTCTTTCATTCTTCATCTATGTTGTTTGCGAAATCTGGTTCTTTCGGGTTTATTGTCTATGGTTCTTCCTTAGTTTCCACCTCTCCTGCAAAACTGGACATGAGAGTTTCTTGTCATCCAGCTCCTTGTGAATGAAATGAGAAAAGCATGTAAATTTCGCCATTGGGTGGAGAAGAGAAAGGGGAGCGAAAACCGCTGGGGTATCAGAGGTTGTGAAGCTTAGTATCGCATTAGCCTTAGACTTTGGCCACAAATGAAAAATAAAAGAAATGAACCCTAGACTTCCATTTGGCACTCCCATACACTGAAGGGAAATCTCCTTCATGTCGTACATCTCACCAAAGCATATACCTGTGCCGGGAGCACACAGTACATACACGAAACGCTATTGGTTACCGTCCAAATCGTTGCTCCAAACAAGAGGTGTGAAGATAAAAACCGTCTAAAATCCTACACTGCACGGGGAAAAAACGTCCTAATCACCACCCTTCGCTCTCAATGCCCGGCCGAACGTCAATTCTACCAATCATATGACCGTTTCCACGGAGCAAAGAAGTGTGATCCTCTCAGGCCTCTTTTGGTTCATAGAATATGATTATCATAGGAATAGGAATTTTGTAGGAAATGAGATGGCATGTATCTCAAATCCTATGAGTAGGAATAGAAAACGAGATGTCATTTGGTTGACACCAAAGGAATTTTTCCATTGAGTCTAGGCTCATTTTTATTTTCCTATAAAATGTGGAGGATAGGAACCAATCCTATGTAGGAATAGAAATCTATTCCTATGAACCAAAGGGCTCTAAAGTAAAAAATCTTATAAGAATTCTATCCTCTAAAATTCCTTCAAACCAAAGAAGGCCTCAACGTTTTAGATAGAGGAAAAAAGAACATACACATACAAGCGCACAGGCACAGCTGCAAGCCTGCAACGCTGTTTGCACCCGAAATTTATACAGCGAAGAATCCAATGCTCCTTGGTTCAGTGTTCTCTTCCCTTCTTCCTGCGCCTATATAAACCATGCATGCAACTGATATCTCACATCTCAGACTCACCAAAGATGAAGACCATCTCTTCATTCTCCCTGTTTGTCCTCTGCCTGGCTGCACTGCAGCTGCACGCCAATGCCTCCCACTCCCAGTCCCAGGAGGCTCAGCTCAAAAGGTTCATCTCGTCTAGGAAGAACAGCGCCAGCAGCACTGACACGTTCCGAGTGCGTAACATAGCTGACAGGGTTGCCAGCAGCCTGAGTACGGAGAGCACTGTCTCTGACCAGAGCTCCATGAAGGCCGCCGACAAGATCACGGCGTTGCCCGGGCAGCCGGAGGGCGTCGACTTCGACCAGTATGGCGGGTACGTGAACGTCGATGCGGAGAACGGCCGCGCGCTCTTCTACTACCTCGTCGAATCGCCTTCCGGTGCCTCGGACAAGCCACTGGTCCTGTGGCTCAACGGAGGTCAAAATGATCCATGTGTTGATAACTGAACATGTCTAGTAGAAATTTCTCTAGGACAGTACTCACACTTGCATATACAGGACCGGGATGCTCGTCGCTCGGATTCGGCGCAATGCAAGAGCTCGGCCCGTTCCGTGTAACCGAGGACAACAAAACTCTCAGCAGAAACGCGAACGCCTGGAACAACGGTAAGTCAGTAACCCATGGCTTCCTGTACTCGTCAATCTTCGGTAATGTTAAATGGCTGACGTTTGCTGGGGGTGAGATCCCAGTGAAAGCCCCCAGAGCAACACGATACAATTGAACTAAAAATAAAGAATTGTCATGCTTTTCTGAAAAAGTGCAACCATCCCTAACACTAAATATGCCATCCCACGCGTTCGCAAATGCCATGTGTGGCGGGAACGTTCGCAAATGCATGTTCGCAAATGCCACGCGTTCGCAAATGCCATGTAAAAAGATCATCGTCCTTAATTTTTGAATTTGTCCTGCCTTGTATCACTGGAAGATGGACAAATAAATCAAATTAAAAATAATAGTTTGCTTGTGAACATGGAAGTGGCTAACGTGATCTTCCTTGAGCGCCCGCTGGAGTGGGATATTCCTACTCGAACACGTCTTCCGACTACGATCTCAGCGGAGACGAGAGAACCGCCGATGACGCCTACGTGTTTCTCGTGAAATGGCTGGAGAGGTTCCCGGAGTACAAGGACCGGGCCTTCTACATCTCCGGGGAGAGCTATGCCGGACACTACGTGCCGGAGCTCGCCACCACCATCCTGCTCCACAACACATACAATAACAGAACCGTCATAAACCTTCAGGGCATCTTGGTACGTTAAACTAACTAGATCTACTTCGATGAAACATTGTACAATTTTTCGTTTTTCTAACTTGGATCCTGTCTTCTATATATTGAAGGTGGGAAATCCGTACCTTGACGCGAACAGGAATATTAAGGGGGTGGTTGACTACTTCTGGACCCACGTGGTGATGTCTGACGAGGTCTACGCCAATATCACCAAGAACTGTGACTTCGATAACTTGAATGGTACATTTACAGATTCTGTGTGCAGCGGAGCTGCTGTGGCGTTCGACCCTGGCTACATTGATGTCTACAACATATACGCTCCGGTCTGCATTGACGCACCGAATGGAACCCGGTACCCCAGTGGCTACGTAAGTCAACATTTCTTGTTACATTTCTTATCAAAACGGGAGAAAAAATGGACAACATTCTTATATACGTTTCAAAAATAAAATAAAAAGTTAAGAACTAGTTCAAACAGCTAACCATTGTTTTTTCCTCTTCAAATTCCAGTTACCTGGGTATGATCCGTGCAGTTATTATCCTACGTATGCCTACCTCAATGATCCAGCGGTGCAGATGGCTTTCCACGCTAGACCGACAACGTGGACAGGCTGCGCGTAAGATCCTCAAACTAGAGCTGATGTATATACACCAATTAATCGGTTATCAATTTCACCCACACATATGTAACTCATGTGATTTCTACATGCATGCAGAAACTTGAACTGGACAGATGCGCCAATGTCCATGCTGCCAACCATGACATGGCTGATCGAAAGCAAGCTTCCGATTTGGATATTCAGGTAACAAATTACAAATTTGTACAATCAAATATTCTCAGCAACTTCAAAAGTAGTCTAGTGTAGTAACAAAACAGCCTGCATGTTTCAGTGGTGATTTCGATTCTGTGTGCCCGCTGCCGGCGACGAGGTATTCAATCCAAGACATGGCCCTCTCTGTGACCACTCCATGGCGCCCATGGACAGCGAAGGAGGAGGTAAACCCTGTTGTGGAAACTAGCATTCATCTTAGATCACCTTGAAACTGGTGGTTTCTGACACGGATGGTTGCACTTTCAGGTGGGAGGATATGTTCAGCAGTACGCCGGGGGATTCACATTCCTATCTGTCAGGGGAGCTGGCCATATGGTTCCATCCTTCCAGCCTGAGAGGGCATTGGTGATGTTGAGCTCCTTCCTGCAAGGGGTGCTCCCACCTTACGTAGAACAGCAGTGATTCATGGTGCCCATAAATCTCCATCCGTGAGAGGCCAAGCTTGATGACAAGTGCTGCCTACAATGTGGATGGAGTTGCCACAGTTTTTCAATCTCTTGGAACATTTGTTTGCTTAATGTGTGGTTTAGTTAATATACTTGTATCCAGTTATTTACTGTTGAGAATGGTTGTCCTAGTGGACATGGATTTCTTTTGAACGAATTTATTACAAGATTTGAATAAAGATAAACATAAATTATGTCTACCGTTGATTATTTCCCCGATAACTCAAATAAGTAGGGGAGAGGATACCCTCAGCAGACCTGAAAAGGTACATAAGACATCTCATCAATGGTGCAAAGCCACCATAGCTAGTAAGCTCCACTCGCTCCTTGAACCTGCACAACCACAATACTCATCCCTTGTCAATCGTAACATCGAGAGAAACTTTAAGGGATCACTAGCCAAGCACATGTTACCAAGATGTGATGGCATGGGATCCTTTGCTTCTAACCATGCAATCCAAGGACGCTGAGCTGACACATATAGCCAATGACGCCATTGATCTAGCCAGTGGATCCAAGATGCTTGCACACCAAATCACACGATCTATTTATGGACCACATGGGCACAACAACACACCTATGCCCGGCCATAGCCAGAACTAGTTGTGGCAAGTCCATCGAGACATATTAGAAGATTGTCATCCCCTTTTTGCAGTCACATAGGACAATGATGCTCACCGATGCACTAGCCACCACCAAGGTCACCATATTCCATACGTTAGGGTAACCACTCATGCCAAGGAGTATATGAATTGCATGATCGTACCATGAAACCAGCCCGATAGGAAGATGGATCACGATTATCATGGTTGACGCATAAACAAGATGATGTAACACTATGCTAAATGCACGCATCACTACTCAGGGTTACCTTTGTTGTGTCACGTGGGGTGTGTGTGTCCTCACATGGGCACATGTCAATGCGAGGTACTCATCATGTACATTAACAAAATGACAATCACAAGGGTTGTCATGTTTCCCAACATTTATATAGTATAAATTATATGTTAGACATTAGGGCCCGACCAGACCGGCATGGCACCTCCCAGAGATGGTTGAGTGTGATCCAAACTAACCAAACCTCGAGATCAACATAATTGGTTTCCCATCATGAAGCCACTAGCTAGGGCTTCGTGTTCACATCCAAGCCTTAGGGAAAATGGAGCTTGGGTGCCCCTTAAATTTCTTAAGAATTTCCCACCAAGTTATGGGCATTGTAAAGAGAAAACAACTGTTTTTTTTCTAAATTTTGGATTTTTTAAGAAAATGTTCGCAAGGGGTTAGATTTTTTGTATAAAATTGATCTTGTCTTCACATTCTCCCTTGGGATTGGTCGGTTTTAAAACTTAGCAAAAAGTATGTTGCCAAGTCTTGGTTGTTATTCTTATCCTCCCCCACCCCCCCACCCCCCACCCCCACCCCTTGATGCTCTCATGTAATGGATACCATTATTGCTTGAGTGGTAATATATTCATGTGGTAAAG
>NC_041388.1:405524365-405568272 GCF_002162155.2 Triticum dicoccoides | reverse complement strand
CATGTGGTAAAGCTCCCCCCACCCCACCCCAGTGACTGTTCAAAAACATTCTTCTTTATAGGTTTGAATTATTATTATAAATTTATAATTTTTGGGGAGATTTTTAATATGTTTCTAGATTTTTCTTGAAATTTAGAATCTTACCATTTCAAGAAATTTGCACGTTTTCGAATATAAGAGGAAATCATTTTTTTTCTTTTTTGGAATCTTTCCTGCCTTTTTGTTGTTATTACCTCGCTCAATAAGCCAATACCATGTCAGTTTTGGGGGGAGGAGGGAGAAGGGACAGGTGTCCCAGTTTCATCAATGAAAGTGGAGCATAATTCTTACATGACTAAAAAAGAATCTTTACTATTAAAGAAGAGTATGTGGTCATAATGGTGCACCTTGGTATGTCGTTCCTATGTTGTTGCTCGTCCTCCAGCCTCCTCGCAAGCAAGTGCTCGGGAGATATGTTGGGTCTATCCTGATCAACCAAGCCATGAAACAAAGTCCCAAAGTCATTGCCCAGCATCGCACGGCCTTACCATCACGATCACGTTCACCATCTTCGGTCTTGCGTTGTCGCTCACATATCTTCCAACACCATACTTGAAACCTAATGTGCATGTAATCTTTGTGTTTCTTCTTCATTGTGTGTCCCATGGTAGCTGCTAGGCCCCTGGTCGTGTTGTCCCTAGTTTTCTCTGATGCACCCATTCTCCCTCATCACAGTGCAGTAAAATCCTCCCCAACCTCCATTATGTCTTGGAATAAGGTGGTGACGCGCGAGGAATGGGAGCGGAAACTACGCGGTGTCGAGGTCCGCAAGGAGGACATGAATTTCCTCGTCACGTTCGCTTTCCTCGATGCCTCCAACAAGTTCTGTGTTGAGTCCTGATACCCAACATATTCTATGCCCACGTGCTTAAATGGATCCCCTATTACTCCTTCATTCTCTGAAGCGGACATTGGGCTCTAACTGATGTTCTGTTCACAGTAGACATTGACCTACTGACCATCACCAACCGGATGGAGGTGAAGATAGTGGCTCAAACGAGGAAAGTTTAGTAGGCTATCGAGAAGAATAACGATCTTAACCCCCATGGTTCTGTTCTGGATCTTTTTCTCCTAATTTTATTTTTCATTTGGGCCTTTGGCTATCAGAATAGTCGATGGAGGCGCAATAATCTTGCAATTTTAGGTTACTTTGTTGTATGCATCTAATGATCTACTGGATTCTCCACCATGTTTGGTGGTGAGCGGTATGTAAGAAAAATTAATTTTGCATCTAAAATACCCCATAGCATAGTGGAACAAAATGTTAATCCATCACTGATGATCGATGTGGCTTGTCTTTGGACCATTCCTTTTTTTATGAATTGTTCTTTTTCTACATGGAACATAGGTACATGTGTATGAGAAACATCTTTATTTGAACGAGAAAACTGTATTTTCTCCTTCAAGTCATATAATGATATTGTTTGTATATTGTTGTCAAGTTTTGTATTATTACTACTCTAAAGCATGTGTAGGGTTTTATTGTGCATATTTTTCTACAATGGGGTTAGGCCACCGTCGGAATCGGGGTTCCGCGGACCCAAAGAAAGGTTCGAACACTGGGGTGCGCAAGAAGAACCTCGCCAAGCCTCTGTTTTCCGCTCACAATCTCACAGCGATGCTTCATCGAGCTCGTGCGAGAAGGGAGAGAATCGGACACGGTGCTTTACCCAGGTTCGGGTCACCTTGCGGTGTAAAACCCTACTCCTGCTTGTGGTGGATTGCCTCGCGAGGAGGATGAGTATGAACTGGTACAAGGGATGAGCTGCCTCGCAAGGGCTCAGGGGGGTGAATGGATCGGATCCCATCTCTACGATGGATACTAGCCTATATTTATAGTAGCCTTGGCCCTCTTCCCTCATGGTTTCGGCGGGAAGGGATACCACAGTGGGCAATTTTGAAGGGGAACAGGAGTACACCCTATTCTGGTGGTCTTCGCATGCAAAGCTTCTGGTCATCACGCAGTGGTGGGCTCGGCGATGACCTCCGTCCTGCCGAGCCAGCGGTCCTAGTCTTGTTGCACCGGAATGGAAACATTCGAGGGATTCCTTAGCACTAAAAAGGAAACTGTCCTCTCATGCGCCCGCTGGCGCCCTCCTGGCCTTGGTCGTCATGCTGTTGGGTTTCGTAGTAATTTCAAAATTTTCCTACGCTCACGCAAGATCATGGTGATGCATAGCAACGAGAGGGGAGAGTATGATCTATGTACCTTGTAGATCGACAACGGAAGCGTTTGGTTGATGTAGTCGTACGTCTCCACGGCCCGACCGATCAAGCACCGAAACTACGGCACCTCCGAGTTCTAGCACACGTTCAGCTCGATGACGATCCCCGGACTCCGATCCAGCAAAGTGTCGGGGAAAAGTTCCGTCAGCACGACGGCGTGGTGACGATCTTGATGCACTACCATCGCAGGGCTTCGCCTAAGCACCGCTACAATATTATCGAGGACTATGGTGGTAGGGGGCACCGCACACGGCTAAGAATAAGATCAGTGGATCAACTTGTGTGTTTCTGGGGTGCCCCTGCCTCCGTATATAAAGGACTAAAGGGGGGGTGCGGCCGGCCTAGGAGAGGCGCGCCAGGAGAGTCCTACTCCCTCTGGGAGTAGGATTCCCCCCCCCCCCCCAATCCTAGTTGGAATAGGATTCGCGGAGGGGGAAAAGAGAGAGAGGTGGCCGGCCCCCTCTCCTTGTCCTATTCGGACCAATGGAGGGGAGGGGCGCGCGGCCCATCTTGGGCTGCCCCTTCTCTTTTCCACTATGGCCCATATAGCTCCCGGGGGGTTCCGGTAACCTCCCGGTACTCCGGTAAAATCCCGATTTCACCCGGAACACTTCCGATATCCAAACATAGGCTTACAATATATCAATCTTTATGTCTCGACCATTTCGAGACTCCTCGTCATGTCCGTGATCACATTCGGGAGTCCGAACGAACTTCGGTACATCAAAATGCATAAACTCATAACATAACTGTCATCGTAACCTTAAGCGTGCGGACCCTACGGGTTCGAGAACAATGTAGACATGACCGAGACACGTCTCCGGTCAATAACCAATAGCGGAACCTGGATGCTCATATTGGCTCCTACATATTCTACGAAGATCTTTATCGGTCAGACCGCATAACAACATACGTTGTTCCCTTTGTCATCGGTATGTTACTTGCCCGAGATTCGATCGTCGGTATTCCAATACCTAGTTCAATCTTGTTACCGGCAAGTCTCTTTTACTCGCTCTGTAATACATCATCCCGCAACCAACTCATTAGTTGCAATGCTTGCAAGGCTTAAGTGATGTGCATTACCGAGAGGGCCCAGAGATACCTCTCCGACAATCGGAGTGACAAATCCTAATCTCGAAATACGCCAACCCAACATGTACCTTTGGAGACACCTGTAGAGCTCCTTTATAATCACCCAGTTACGTTGTGACGTTTGGTAGCACACAAAGTGTTCCTCCGGCAAACGGGAGTTGCATAATCTCATAGTCATAGGAACATGTATAAGTCATGAAGAAAGCAATAGCAACATACTAAACGATCGGGTGCTAAGCTAATGGAATGGGTCATGTCAATCAAATCATTCACTTAATGATGTGATCCCGTTAATCAAATAACAACTCATTGTTCATGGTTAGGAAACATAACCATCTTTGATTAACGAGCTAGTCAAGTAGAGGCATACTAGTGACACTTTGTTTGTCTATGTATTCACACATGTATTATGTTTCCGGTTAATACAATTCTAGCATGAATAATAAACATTTATCATGATATAAGGAAATAAATAATAACTTTATTATTGCCTCTAGGGCATATTTCCTTCAGTCTCTCACTTGCACTAGAGTTAATAATCTAGATTACACAGTAATGATTCTAACACCCATGGAGCCTTGGTGCTGATCATGTTTTGCTCGTGGAAGAGACTTAGTCAACGGGTCTGCAACATTCAGATCTGTATGTATCTTGCAAATCTCTATGTCTCCCACCTGGACTAGATCCCGGATGGAATTGAAGCGTCTCTTGATGTGCTTGGTTCTCTTGTGAAATCTGGATTCCTTTGCCAAGGCAATTGCACCAGTATTGTCACAAAAGATTTTCATTGGACCCGATACACTAGGTATGACACCTAGATCGGATATGAACTCCTTCATCCAGACTCCTTCATTTGCTGCTTCCGAAGCAGCTATGTACTCCGCTTCACATGTAGATCCCGCTACAACGCTTTGTTTAGAACTGCACCAACTGACAGCTCCACCGTTTAATGTAAACATGTATCCGGTTTGCGATTTAGAATCGTCCGGATCAGTGTCAAAGCTTGCATCAACGTAACCTTTTACGATGAGCTCTTTGTCACCTTCATATATGAGAAACATATCCTTAGTCCTTTTCAGGTATTTCAGGATGTTCTTGACCGCCGTCCAGTGATCCACTCCTGGATTACTTTGGTACCTCCCTGCTAGACTTATAGCAAGGCACACATTAGGTCTGGTACACAGCATTGCATACATGATAGAGCATATGGCTGAAGCATAGGGAACATCTTTCATATTCTCTCTATCTCCTGCAGTGGTCGGGCATTGAGTCTTACTCAACTTCACACCTTATAACACAGGAAAGAACCCTTTCTTTGCTTGATCCATTTTGAACTTCTTCAAAACTTTGTCAAGGTATGTGGTTTGTGAAAGTCCAATTAAGCGTCTTGATCTATCTCTATAGATCTTAATGCCTAATATGTAAGCAGCTTCACCGAGGTCTTTCATTGAAAAACTCTTATTCAAGTATCCCTTTATGCTATCCAGAAATTCTATATTATTTCCAATTAGTAATATGTCATCTACATATAATATCAGAAATGCTATAGAGCTCCCACTCACTTTCTTGTAAATACAGGCTTCTCCAAAAGTCTGTATAAAACCAAATGCTTTGATCACACTATCAAAGCGTTTATTCCAACTCCGAGAGGCTTGCACCAGTCCATAAATGGATCGCTGGAGCTTGCACACTTTGTTAGCTCCCTTTGGATCGACAAAACCTTTCTGGTTGCATCATATACAACTCTTCTTCCAGAAATCCATTCAGGAATGCAGTTTTGACATCCATCTGCCAAATTTCATAATCATAAAATGCGGCAATTGCTAACATGATTCGGACAGACTTAAGCATCGCTACGGGTGAGAAGATCTCATCGTAGTCAATCCCTTGAACTTGTCGAAAACCTTTTGCGACAAGTCGAGCTTTGTAGACAGTAATATTACTGTCAGCGTCAGTCTTTTTCTTGAAGATCCATTTATTCTCAATTGCTTGCCGATCATCGGGCAAGTCAACCAAAGTCCATACTTTGTTCTCATACATGGATCCCATCTCAGATTTCATGGCTTCAAGCCATTTTGCGGAATCTGGGCTCACCATCGCTTCTTCATAGTTCGTAGGTTCATCATGATCTAGTATCATGACTTCCAGAACAGGATTACCGTACCACTCTGGCGCGGATCTCACTTTGGTTGATCTATGAGGTTCAGTAGTATCTTGTTCTGAAGTTTCATGATCATCATCATTAGCTTCCTCACTAACTGGTGTAGGTGTCACTGAAACAGTTTTCTGTGATGCACTACTTTCCAATAAGGGAGCAGGTACAGTTACCTCGTCAAGTTCTACTTTTCTCGCACTCACTTCTTTCGAGAGAAACTCCTTCTCTAGAAAGTTTCCGAACTTAGCAACAAAAGTCTTGCCTTCGGATCTGTGATAGAAGGTGTATCCAATAGTCTCCTTTGAATATCCTATGAAGACATATTTCTCCGATTTGGGTTCGAGCTTATCAGGTTGAAGCTTTTTCACATAAGCATCGCAGCCCCAAACTTTCAGAAACGACAACTTTGGTTTCTTGCCAAACCACAGTTCATAAGGCGTCGTCTCAACGGATTTTGATGGTGCCCTATTTAACGTGAATGCGGCCGTCTCTAGAGTGTATCCCCAAAACGATAGCGGTAAATCAATAAGAGACATCATAGATCGTACCATATCTAGTAAAGTACGATTACGACGTTCGGACACACCATTATGTTGTGGTGTTCCGGGTGGCGTGAGTTGCGAAACTATTCCACAATTTTTCAAATGTACACCAAACTCGTAACTCAAATATTCTCCTCCACGATCAGATCGTAGAAACTTTATTTTCTTGTTATGATGATTTTCAACTTCACTCTGAAATTCTTTGAACTTTTCAAATGTTTCAGACTTATGTTTCATTAAGTAGATATACCCATATCTACTTAAGTCATCTGTGAAGGTGAGAAAATAACGATATCCGCCACGAGCCTCAATATTCATCGGACCACATACATCCGTATGTATGATTTCCAACAAATCTGTTGCTCTCTTCATAGTACCGGAGAACGGTGTTTTGATCATCTTGCCCATGAGGCACGGTTCGCAAGTACCAAGTGATTCATAATCAAGTGGTTCCAAAAGTCCATCAGTATGGAATTTCTTCATGCGCTTTACACCGATCTGACCTAAACGGCATTGCCACAAATATGTTGCACTATCATTATCAACTCTGCATCTTTTGGCTTCTACATTATGAATATGTGTGTTACTACTATCGAGATTCAACAAGAATAGACCACTCTTCAAGGGTGCATGACCATAAAAGATATTACTCATATAAATAGAACAACCATTATTCTCTGATTTAAATGAATAACCGTCTCGCATCAAACAAGATCCAGATATAATGTTCATGCTTAACGCTGGCACCAAATAACAATTATTTAGGTCTAATATTAATCCCGAAGGTAGATGTAGAGGTAGCGTGCCGATTGCGATCACATCGACTTTGGAACCGTTTCCCACGTGCATCGTCACCTCGTCCTTAGCCAATCTTCGCTTAATCTGTAGTCCCTGTTTCGAGTTGCAAATATTAACAACAGAACTAGTATCAAATACCCAGGTGCTACTGCGAGCATTAGTAAGGTACACATCAATAACATGTATATCACATATATCTTTGTTCACCTTGCCATCCTTCTTATCCGCCAAATACTTGGGGCAGTTCCGCTTCCAGTGACCAGTCTGCTTGCGATAGAAGCACTCAGTTTCAGGCATAGGTCCAGGTTTGGGTTTCTTCTCTTGAGTAGCAACTTGCTTGCCGTTCTTTTTGAAGTTCCCCTTCTTCTTCCCTTTGCCCTTTTTCTTGAAACTAGTGGTCTTGTTGACCATCAACACTTGATGCTCCTTCTTGATTTCTTCCTCCGCAGCTTTTAGCATTGCGAAGAGCTCGGGAATAGTCTTATTCATCCCTTGCATATTATAGTTCATCACGAAGCTCTTGTAGCTTGGTGGTAGTGATTGGAGAATTCTGTCAATGACGCAATCATCTGGAAGATTAACTCCCAATTGAATCAAGTGATTATTATACCCAGACATTTTGAGTATATGCTCACTGACAGAACTGTTCTCCTCCATCTTGCAGCTATAGAACTTATTGGAGACTTCATATCTCTCAATTCGGGCATTTGCTTGAAATATTAACTTCAACTCCTGGAACATCTCATATGCTCCATGACGTTCAAAACGTCGTTGAAATCCCGATTCTAAGCCGTAAAGCATGGCACACTGAACTATTGAGTAGTCATCAGCTTTGCTCTGCCAGACGTTCATAACATCCGGCGTTGCTCCAGCAACAGGCTTGGCACCCAGCGGTGCTTCCAGGACGCAATTCTTCTGTGCAGCAATGAGGATAATCCTCAAGTTACGGACCCAGTCCGTGTAATTGCTACCATCATCTTTCAACTTTGTTTTCTCAAGGAACGCATTAAAATTCAACGGAACAACAGCACGAGCCATCTATCTACAAACAAGCATAAACAAGCAAGATACTTATCAGGTACTAAGTTTCATGATAAATTTAAGTTCAGTTAATTTACTTAAAGAACTCCCACTTAGATAGACATCCCTCTAATCCTCTAAGTGATTACGTGAACCAAATCAACTAAACCATGTCCGATCATCACGTGAGATGGAGTAGTTTCATTGGTGAACATCACTATGTTGATCATATCTACTATATGATTCACGCTCGACCTTTCGGTCTCCGTGTTCCGAGGCCATGTCTGTATATGCTTGGCTCGTCAAGTTTAACCTGAGTATTCCGCGTGTGCAACTGTTTTGCACCCGTTGTATTTGAACGTAGAGCCTATCACACCCGATCATCACGTGGTGTCTCAGCACGAAGAACTTTCGCAACGGTGCTTACTCAGGGGGAACACTTCTTGATAATTAGTGAGAGATCATCTTATAATGCTACCGTCAATCAAAGCAAGATAAGATGCATAAAAGATAAACATCACATGCAATCAATATAAGTGATATGATATGGCCATCATCATCTTGTGCTTGTGATCTCCATCTCCGAAGCACCGTCGTGATTACCATCGTCACCGGCGCGACACCTTGATCTCCATCGTAGCATCATTGTCGTCTTGCCAAGCTTGTGCTTCCACGACTATCGCTACCGCTTAGTGATAAAGTAAAGCATTACAGCGCGATTGCATTGCATACAATAAAGCGACAACCATATGGCTCTTGCCAGTTGCCGATAACTCGGTTACAAAACATGATCATCTCATACAATAAAATTTTAGCATCATGTCTTGACCATATCACATCACAACATGCCCTGCAAAAACAAGTTAGACGTCCTCTACTTTGTTGTTGCAAGTTTTACGTGGCTGCTACGGGCTTAAGCAAGAACCAATCTTACCTACGCATCAAAACCACAACGATAGTTTGTCGAGTTGGTGTTGTTTTTACCTTCGCAAGGACCGGGCGTAGCCACACTCGATTCAACTAAAGTTGGAGAAACTGTCACCCGCAAGCCACCTTTGTGCAAAGCACGTCGGGAGAACCGGTCTCGCGTAAGCGTACGCGTAATGTTGGTCCGGGCCGCTTCATCCAACAATACCGCCGAACCAAAGTATGACATGCTGGTAAGCAGTATGACTTATATCGCCCACAACTCACTTGTGTTCTACTCGTGCATATAACATCAACATATAAAACCTAGGCTCGGATGCCACTGTTGGGTTTCGTAGTAATTTCAAAATTTTCCTACGCTCACGCAAGATCATGGTGATGCATAGCAACGAGAGGGGAGAGTATGATCTATGTACCTTGTAGATCGACAACGGAAGCGTTTGGTTGATGTAGTCGTACGTCTCCACGGCCCGACCGATCAAGCACCGAAACTACGGCACCTCCGAGTTCTAGCACACGTTCAGGTCGATGACGATCCCCGGACTCTGATCCAGCAAAGTGTCGGGGAAAAGTTCCGTCAGCACAACGGCGTGGTGACGATCTTGATGCACTACCGTCGCAGGGCTTCGCCTAAGCACCGCTACAATATTATCGAGGACTATGGTGGTAGGGGGCGCCGCACACGGGTAAGAATAAGATCACGTGGATCAACTTGTGTGTTTCTGGGGTGCCCCTGCCTCCGTATATAAAGGACTAAAGGGGGGGTGCGGCCGGCCTAGGAGAGGCGCGCCAGGAGAGTCCTACTCCCTCTGGGAGTAGGATTCCTCCCCCCCCCCCCCCAATCCTAGTTGGAATAGGATTCGCGGAGGGGGAAAAGAGAGAGAGGTGGCCGGACCCCTCTCCTTGTCCTATTCGGACCAAGGGAGGGGAGGGGCGCGCGGCCCATCTTGGGCTGCCCCTTCTCTTTTCCACTATGGCCCATATAGCTCCCGGGGGGTTCCGGTAACCTCCCGGTACTCCGGTAAAATCCCGATTTCACCCGGAACACTTCCGATATCCAAACATAGGCTTCCAATATATCAATCTTTATGTCTCGACCATTTTGAGACTCCTCGTCATGTCCGCGATCACACCCGGGACTCCGAACAAACTTTGGTACATCAAAATGCATAAACTCATAACATAACTGTCATCGTAACCTTAAGCGTGCGGACCCTACGGGTTCGAGAACAATGTAGACATGACCGAGACACGTCTCCGGTCAATAACCAATAGCGGAACCTGGATGCTCATATTGGCTCCTACATATTCTACGAAGATCTTTATCGGTCAGACCGCATAACAACATACGTTGTTCCCTTTGTCATCGGTATGTTACTTGCCCGAGATTCGATCGTCGGTATTCCAATACCTAGTTCAATCTCGTTATCGGCAAGTCTCTTTTACTCGCTCTGTAATACATCATCCCGCAACCAACTCATTAGTTGCAATGCTTGCAAGGCTTAAGTGATGTGCATTACCGAGAGGGCCCAGAGATACCTCTTCGACAATCGGAGTGACAAATCCTAATCTCGAAATACGCCAACCCAACATGTACCTTTGGAGACACCTGTAGAGCTCCTTTATAATCACCCAGTTACGTTGTGACGTTTGGTAGCACACAAAGTGTTCCTCCGACAAACGGGAGTTGCATAATCTCATAGTCATAGGAACATGTATAAGTCATGAAGAAAGCAATAGCAACATACTAAACGATCGGGTGCTAAGCTAATGGAATGGGTCATGTCAATCAGATCATTCACTTAATGATGTGATCCCGTTAATCAAATAACAACTCATTGTTCATGGTTAGGAAACATAACCATCTTTGATTAACGAGCTAGTCAAGTAGAGGCATACTAGTGACACTTTGTTTGTCTATGTATTCACACATGTATTATGTTTCCGGTTAATACAATTCCAGCATGAATAATAAACATTTATCATGATATAAGGAAATAAATAATAACTTTATTATTGCCTCTAGGGCATATTTCCTTCACATGCCTCACGTCACCGCGCGCCTCGCGAGGTGGATGCAAGCCTAGAGATATCCGCTCCTCGGGAGGCATACTCGGGAGGCCGCCCCTCGGGAGGGCTCGTCCTCGTTCGCCTCGCAAGGCGGGGGCCCTCGCGAGGGTCTTGCTCATGAAGTCCTGGAGTTGGGCCGCGCCGGGCCATCGATGGAGCCACGCGCTGGGCCGTGGGCAGACAGGTCTGGGTGTTCGTCATTATTATCATGCTCAGATAGTAAGCAGCGACAGGGAGCAAATAGACAAGACCCTCATTGTCAGCGGTGGATGGGGGTGATGTGGAGGCGGCAAGGATAGACTCTAGGACAACATTTATCCAAACAAAGTCATAAGCTGTATGCCACGTGCATGTTCCTTGAAATTGGCTTTTGCTTCTCTTTATAGATAAAGCAATCACCAAATCCATACAACAAGTTCAAGTGTGAGAAAATTAAAAAGTCTATTGGACCAACAACACAAACATGCCCTACTAAAATGAGGAGAAAAGGCCACCAGGTGGCCAGTAGCCCAGCGGCTATGAAGCGTAGTAAGGCGGCGAGCTATCAAAGTCATCGCATCCATCAGGTTGCCAAGTCGGTCCCAATCCTGTTGCCTAGAGAGCGGGTCCCAGTGCTGCAAAAAGGCGACAAATTTAAATATAGAGTCAGCGGCTCTATGCAGGAAGACCAGCTCAATCATCATCTTGTTACGAGTCGTCCAGAGAATCCAAGTCAACACTGCGAACACTAACCAAAAGAGGTGTCTCCTTCTCCTGGACTTGTTGGCTCGAGTTTTGAGAAACCCTACCGGGTCCAGGGCCTCCTAGTCAGGTCCCAAAGCCCAACTGACAAAACACCAAAGCAACCGAGCAACTATGCAGGCGAAGATGATGTGGGTCCCATTCTTCGGGACCACAAACAAGAAATAGTCCCATCGTCATTCCTGTTCCGCTAGAGCATCTCCGTCCGTCTCCGATGAGAGGTGATCACGTAGAAGCTCCCACACGAAGATCTTGATCTTCAGAAAGGGGCGCTTTCCCAAGGGTGCCAAATGCGTGGTATGCAACGTACATCTCGACATTCTACGTGCTCACAAAGTCATTTCACGAAAAAATAAACGACAACTTTTGTGTAGCGGTGAGAAGAAGACAAAATTCAGTGTTAAAAAGGGCTTTTCATGAGACATCTTTTGTCATTTTTATACAAGCCAAAAAAATTGTTTTCGTGACGTATAGAATATGAAGATGTATGCATCAATTTTTGTTCAAAATCTTTTGACATTTTGAAGTGTTATTTTCCGATGTCGGGAGCATATGATCCCATGTGCCAAAGTCAATTTCTGGGTTTACCCCAACCTTTGCATCAGGCGACACACATGGCTTTTTTTTAGGATACACAGAGCCATATTTATTAAATTCAGAATAGGTAACTTTGGAAAGAAAGAAGGGTTTATCCCTGGCCTTTGCATCAGACGATAGCCATATTTACTAAGTTCAGAGTAGAACAGGTATGCTATGGTGTGTAGATTAATGAAGCGGTGTTCTCCCTCCTTTTGGGAAAAGATCGATTACTACCTAGAACATTCCATCAGGAAATAAATTTATTCCACTTTATAAGCTTAGATTCACCCTTTGCTGGGAAGGCATATGTTTTGCGTGTTCATTTGGGTGCATGGTCAGAACTGTAGGCTGACAGTGAATTGGAACAATCTTTTTTGACAATCAAGAGTTGGAAAATTCAATTTTGCATGCTTTCCCCAGTTGCAAAAAGGAAAAAAAAAGATAACGATGATCAGGTAGGACAGAAGAGAAGGCTCGAGACTGACAGGGATGTATATATCGAAGATCATAAAGCGGCAGCATAAAGTTGTAACTCGGGCTTATCTACGCCTTGGACGTGAACGATAATTTGCACAGTATATATGAATATCATCCATCAGTACCGTACATGCACAAGTTCACCTTCTTGGTATCATTTTTCCCCAGCGCTGTGAGAAGACCGATATATCTAGTAATCTAGGCATCATGTCGTGGCTGGAGTGCAGATGCTAATATGAGATGATGGAATCACATGACGGTGCAAGCGGTAACGTCCTCGTCGTTGAACATGTTCATGTACTTGACCTCCGGCGCGGCCGGGTCGGCCATGGCCTGCGGCACGTTGCGGACCAGGCCCGCCGGCGCCTTCTTGTCGTAGGAGCCGCCGACGTAGGGGTAGGTGGCCACCGTGTAGGGCACGTACGGCCACATATCCGCCGTCGTCTTCCCAGTCCTCTTCACCCTCGCCAGCACCTTGCGAGGCTCCACGTACCCCGTCACAGTCACCTTGCTGATCTTGCGATTCACCACCACTGCCGTCACACCTTTGGCATATGCATATGAACGTTCACCAAATGAATATATGAACTAAATGTTATATTTTCTATCCTCAAAATAAAAAATATATCTTCAAAAGAAAAGAGTTAGATCGTTTGGTTTGACGTTTGAGATCGATATAGGTCACTATGTGTATATGTACCCCGAATCGATTTGACGGCGCTCTTGACCCTCCTCTCGCAGCCCTCACAGTCCATCTTCACCGTGATGTTCACCGTCTGCAGATGGATAGATAGAAGAAAACTCCAGTTAATCACACGTTTCTGGCAGCATGCATCGTTCTGATGATGAAGACGCTGGGGGGATAACCTCCTTTTCGAAAAAAAACACGTTTCTAGCAGCTCAATTAACAAAATGACTAAAAAAAACATATTGACCCCTTCACAAGATCAGAAGGCCATCTTCGGAAGATGGAACTGCTTCCGATAGATGAACAAACCTACACCAAAAAATAGAACACAAACGTGCTTGAATTACACAATCCTCACCGTCAGTGGCCGCCTTTTCTTAATCCTGATGGCTTCCCTTGTATGTGTCAAGTTGCATAGACGGGACAGGTGATCCAAGGCGCCCATGATCTGATCTAACTCAACTTTTGCTTCCAGCAAGAACCACTGATGAACCGTTCTTGCGCTTGTCTCTACTGCGAAGGCCAAGTACAGAACCTTAGGCGATGGAAGGGGCCATATATATACCCAGGAGAAAGAAGAGAGACAAGGACAGCGTGCCTAATCCTGCATGGTTAGGGTTGGTGCAAGACACGGCGAGAGTGATTAAACCTCAGAGATTTCGGACTAAATAAAGTGTGTTGGGCAAGAAAGCATTTCTTTTCCTAGGATGGGACATGCCATGCCCCCCGCAGCTCCATCCCGCGCGAGGTGCCCTGAGCGTGACACCACCCCAATCATGCACTCAATCAAGACAAGGGGATAAAAAGTCCTGCCAAGGAAATGGATTTGCTTTTATATCGAATCATATTCTTCGGATCGTTCTGAAAGGGCTACATACCTAACCCGAATTCAAATCTTGACTTGTGATCTACTTGCCAAAATTATGCACTAAAATCTGGCATAAAATGGTGATATAGCTAGGTTAGTAGTAGTATGTTCTTGACTGATGCGCCGGGTTTTTCACGTTACAGTACGATGTTGATTGCTTTGTTCCTTCTCGGGTTTGCATCGCGCCGTAGTTTTCAGCCTCTTTGCAAGGTTCTCCACTCTCGTCTGCTTTCAGTTTACACTTTACAGTGGATTCGCCCATCTGTCCCACTTTATATTACACTTGCGTCTACCTTCGCTGCTCCTTTCAAGTTCAACACTAGATGCATGAATGGCGTGTGCATGTCACAAATTTCTCTGCTCCATATGCGGCTGCCTTTGGGAAAGAGGGGATATCTTATAGTTACATGGCGTCACTGATGATCTGTTCCATGAATCGTGATCCATGAAGAAAAACTAATGAAGCATCCTAGGACTAACATATAGCATTGATAACTGGAGTACAGCCAAGTGTGTAGGTTTTCAAAATGCATATTCAAGCATCACGCCATCATTTTTTATTTTTATTTTTGAAAAGGAGGAGTACCCCCTGCCTATCCATCTCAGGATGCACACAGCCATCTTATTAAATAAATCAGGTCCAAAACAAAGTCTTAAACAGTAGTACGGCAACTCTAAATAATAAATTTGTCACAACCAGGGAAAAATAGGGAAGGATGAATAAACACCTATTCTATTATTGGACCGTCATCCAAACCGGTTGTAAGTATCCAGTGCAACCATCTCCCATCGGTTGCACCCAATATCCATATGCTCTCTGTGGTCCACATGGCCGAGTAACGACCACATATAGATCCAAGTAGACGCCCTGAAGATAACCTGCAAAATATTAGTGATGGTTTGTCTGTTAAAGGCAACATCACTCCAACAATTTCATATGACCCAAAGTAATGCACATACTCCAACTCAAATATGCGCCGCGGTCTTAGGCTCTATCCGAGTTAACCAGGTCCCAAATAAATGTGAGATCAAGACTAGCGAAACAACGTTAAAAGCAATGTGAATAGTTCTCCATGGTAACTTGGCAAGTGGGCATTGGAGAAAAAGATATTTTATTGTTTCATCCTAATCACAAATGTCGCATCTTTTGCTTCCTTCCCAACTACGTGTGGCCAAGTTATCTTTTGTCAAAATTACTCCTTTATGCACAAACCACATAAACACCTTGATTTTCAAAGGCAGCTTAACTTTCCAAATATGTATTGTCCTTGGAACAAGTCCGGTGTTAATCAAATTCATATACATAGATTTAACCGAGAATACTCCTGACGCGGACAACTTCCAATATAAGGAGTCTGCTGTATCAGAAAGGTTAACCTCCATTAACCTATGCATGAGATGTAGTCATCTATCCGATCAATCACCCAGTAAAGACCGTCAGAACTGAATGTTCAGAGGAGCGGATCCCAACACTGTACCAACAAAAACCTCTTTTCGTTCTATAATGTTATATAGGAAGGGAACTGCAAGGCTAATGGAATCTCACCCAACTAGGTGTGCTCCCAAAACCTAGTACCCTGTCCATTCCCTACAATGAATTTGCTCATGTTAAAGAAGGCAACCTTTATCCTCATAAGCCCCTTCCAAAAAGGAGAGTCAAGCGGTTGTGCCGTCACTTGAGCTAGCATTTTAGAATGTAAATATTTATTACGCAGCAGCTGAATTCAAACCCCGTCCCTCTCTACCGTCAACCAGTAAAGCCATTTGCTAAGTAAGCACTTATTCTTCACCTCTAGATTTTCAATACTCAATCCACCTTGGTCCTTCGGTCTACAGGTAATGACCCATTTGGCCAACCTATATTTAGTTTTGTTTTCATCGATTTGCCAAAGTAAGAAAGATCGATAAAGATCCAATATTTTCCTTACTACTGTTGGTACTTCAAAGAAGGAAAGGAGGAACATCGGCATACTCATGAGCACCGAGTTTATCAGAACCAGTCTCCCTCCATAAGATAAGAGTTTGCCCTTCCAACAACTCAATTTATTTTCAAATTGATCTTTGATACACTTCCACTCTTTATTGGTGAGTTTGCGATGATGAATTGGGATCCCAAGTAAGTAAAAGCTAAATAACCTAGTTCACAGCCAAACAACTGTTTATAATGATCATGTTCTTCTTTGGCGCGTCCAAAATAGAACAACTCACTCTTATTAAAGTTGATCTTCAGCCCAGACAGTTGTTCAAAAAGGTATGGAGCTAGTTTCATGTTCCTTGCCTTAGCTTGATCATGTTCCATGAAAATAATAGTGTCACCTGCATATTGTAGAATGGATACCCCCATCCACCAAATGTGGGATGAAACAACCTACACGGCTGTCCTCTCTCACTCTGTTCATTAGAACGGCCAACATATCAATGACGACATTAAATAAGATCGGAGACATCGGATCTCCCTGTCTCAACCTTTTTACGTCTGGAAGAAATGACCGATATCGTCATTAACCTTGATTCCAGCATTGCCTTCATGTACAAATGATTCGACCAACTTCCTCCAAGCCAGAACAAACCCTTTAATATGCAAAGCCTGCTATAAGAATGGCCATTTCACTTTATCTTAAGCCTTTTCAAAGTCCACTTTGAAGACCATTTCATCGACTTTCTTCGAATGGATTTCGTGCAAGGTTTCATTTAGGACGACCACTCCCTCATGAATGTGGCATCCTGACATGAAAGCAGTCTGGGTTGCCTGAACAACAGAATGCGCAATCTGTGTCAGGCAATTCGTACCCACTTTAGTAAAAATCTTGAAGCTCACATTCAGCAAACAAATCGATCTGAATTGCTCAATGTGAATCGCTTCCTCCTTCTTTGGTAACAAGGTGATTGTTCCAAAGTTTAATTTAAATAATTTTAAATGGCCATTAAACAGATCATGGAATATAAGCATCAAGTTGCCTTTAATAATATCTCAATATTTCTTATAAAACTCTACTGGGAAGCCATCCGGACCAGGTGCTTTGTTATTTTTCATTTATGAAATAGCCTCAAGCACTTCCTTCTCTGAAAACGGGGCACTGAGAACCTCGTCCTCATCATCTCCCAGTTGAGAAAAGGCATCACCCCATCATGAACACAAGTTTGTCCCATCCACTCTTTTTTCGAGAAATTTCTGCCTTATATTTAACTAGATATGTTTATAGGCATATATAAAGCATCGTGGGGGTTTAACTGACAAACATGGTGTCCATTGCAAGGAGAAACGAGCTAAGTTATTTTTGATAAAGGACGCTTTTATTAGCTCAAAATGTAGTATCAAGAGGATAGCACACCGAGTGATATGTACCCAGCTTCTGCATAGCTACGATGTACACAAGAAAGTAAATAAAACGATATATATGATGGCAGCAATAAAGTTATAGAGACCAACACTATGCTTATGTGGAAGGAGGAGGTGGACTGATCCGAAGATTATGCTGCCATCCATGTTGGTAAAAAAAATTGGCCATCCGGTTCAACCACATACACATCGTCTTGAATAGCGACTTGGACTCCGTTAGGAGTAGCATAGATCACGTACAAAGCCAATATGTACAACATAAAGTAACTTGCAAAGGAGAATTTTTTGCCATTAAAAATAATATCAGTTTTACATAGCCAAAGCTACCATAATAAGATAGACGATCTCACCATCGCTAGTGTGTTAAACCTATCAGATATTTCGTGAAGCAAGTGGCTATATACATTTACAAGACTTATGGGTGATTACAAATTGAACGTTGTTTGGATGACTGACCATGTTGAACACACAAACTTGCGACCGGCGACAACATCGTCGTCTCCAGCTCTGGCCCTCTCCCGGGGTTCAGCAACCCTGCCAGTAGTTCCTCTTCGGCTCAGCAGCAAGGAAGGGCGGGACTCACATACAGGGTGCTTGTACACCTCGATCTGCATGAAGACTTCACCAGCGACTCGCCGTCACCGCGCTACCAGCACAAGTTCGACATTCGCCTTGGGGTTGTTGATGGCAAGGCCACGGTCCGCGACAAGGGCCAGCCTTCTGACGTGCGTCGCAATGATGACATCGATCGCCGTCGCCGCGATGATGACGACGAGAGGAGGCGTCGTGACAGGGGCAATGATGAGGGGCCCCGAGGCCGGGACTCGGGGCGCCAGGCTTCCTGGGGCGATCGTTTCTTCCGCAGCCGCTCGCGTGCCCCAGATGAGCGCCGTGGCAGAGATGGGCGCGGAGGAGACGAGCGCCATGACCGTAGGAGGGCTGGAGAGGGTGCCCATGCTGCTGATCTGCTGGCTCCCCAGGAGGGTGTGGCCAGTGCTGCGGTCCGCACTCCTGATGCTGTTCTGCGCCGCGACATGGCCGGCGCCCTGGTCTGGCGTCGCATCCAGCGGCCGGTGGCTGAGGTGGTGTTGGAGGCTGCTTCACCAACTGCTAGGGGCCGGAGCCCTCACCGCCACCCTTCTCTGAGCTCTGCCAGGAGGCGCTCCAGGGACTTCCGGACTCCTCCTGGGTCCCCTGTTTCGATGCTGCCGGCGACGCAGGGCTCTGAGGGTGTCCTTGCGACCAAGGTGGGGCCGATTAGTGGTGCGGCTCAGGCGGCTCTTCGCATCTGCTCACCGGCGGCCCTTGTTCGCCCGCTGTTGAGTCCAGAAGCGGTGTCCCCCGCTGGCTCGGGGGCTCCCAGCTGCAAGCTGCCATCTCCCCTGCTCCAACGCCAGATGCTGTAGTTCAGGAAGCAACTGAAGATGAGGCAGCCAATGGCCTGGGGCACCTGTTTCAGCAGAGCACGAGGGGGCTGCTGGGCACCCCTGCCCCGTCGGATCATAGAAGGCTGGCGAACAGGCGCAAAACGCTGGCTGGTGTTTCAATTGGCTTCACCTTGTGTCGCTCAAGCGCGAGGTTGAGGGCTGCTGGGCGCGTGCGCGTGCCGCCTGTGGAGGCTGCTGCCCAGAAGTTGGTCTTCCAAGGGATGGGAATTGTGAAGACCGGAGAAGGAGTCACCGAGGCGGCAATTGCTGAATTCCAATGCAGGTTCAAGGAGCAGCTCACTGATGAGATGATCAAAGCTATGCGTGAGATTTTCAAGCTGGATGATGCCACGGCCACGGCGGTGGAGGAGGCCCTGATTGCCCATGGAGGCCCTGATGCTCTCGACCATGATGGGGAGTCTCTGGTGGCTGATGCATAGACTTGCAGCTAGCGTGCATTTCGTGTCCAACTCGTTTCCAATGTTAACACAATTTAGTTGCTGGGTCTCCTCTGTGAGGGACGTGTATCGTAGTTTCTGCTTCTCCAGTTGCTGTTATGTAATGGACATGAGGGATGTGTGTTCTGTAGACTTTGAGTCCATGTGTACTCTTGCTGCTTGCAGCCGTGAAGCTTATATCAAGTTCATCACTTGGTATGAAGGTTGGTCCAAGCTGGGAATCCCTCTAGTTCCATCATGTTAGCGCAACCAGTCAATTTTCTCTGCTGGAATGTTCGAGGTCTGAACTGTCCTGACCGCCGCGCGACTGTCCACGAAACGATTGTGTCCACTTCATGCCATATTGTGTGCCTCCAGGAGACCAAATTAGACGACGTTGGTCAATTCGTTGCATCCTTCCTGGGTGGTCACCGGCTCAGGAGTTTTGCTCAGCGCACGGCGATGGGCACGCGTGGGGGCATCCTGGTTCTTTGGGATGAGACCATTGTTGGGCTGTCCAACGTTTCTATCTCAGAATTTTGCCTCTCTGCGGATGTCCATATTCAGGCCTGCGGTACCACCTTCAAGCTCACAACAGTTTACGGCCCTACGACCTCTTCGAGAAAGGACGATTTTTTTGCCGAGCTTCTCACACACAAGCCGACTGCTGGTGTCAAATGGGTAGTGATGGGTGATTTCAACCAAATTTACAAGGCTCGAGATAAAAACAAGCGCAATGTAAACCTGAGCCGCATAAACCGCTTCCGAGCAGCCCTAAACCTCTGCGAGCTTAGGGAGATCCATCTCCAGAACAGGCGCTTCACTTGGAGCAATGAACGACAAAATCCGACCCTATGCAAGCTGGACTCCATTTTCTGCAATGAAATGGGACATTCACTTTGGCTCTCATATCCTACACGCCTTGTCATCATCTCTCTCAGACCACTGCCCACTTCTCCTTGCGGAGGACAGTGGGCCTTGGCGGCCGCGCACGTTCAAATTTGAAAATTTCTGGACGTCCATCCCAGGTTTCCAAGATGTGGTGAAAGAGGCTTGGCATCATCATTCCGGGCACCTCGAGCCATGCCAGAACCTTTTCCACAAGCTTAAGAGGACTGGGGCTTGCTTGTCCAAATGGAGCAGGACACTTTTCTCCCAAGCTAAGATCCACTTTCGCGCAGCACTCATGGTCATCCTCAGACTAGATGTGGCCCAGGAGACAAGAGAATTGTCGGCCGGAGAGATTGAGCTTCGGGCTAGGCTCAAGAGGAGAGTTATCGGTCTCGCAGTGATCGAGCGCTCAAGGAAAAAGCAGTGCTCCAGAATAAGGAATTTAAAAGAAGGGGACGCCAATACTAAGTTTTTCCACCTGAGGGTGAATGCGCGTAGAAGGAAAAATCACATCCACCGTCTCAAGCACAACAATGGCTGGATCACTGGGCATTTTCAGAAAGAGGAGATCATTTTTGAGCACTTCTCTAGTGCTTTGGGCAGGGATGGCAGGCAAGAGAAGGACTTCAACTGGGATAACTTCAACTTTCCCGAAGTGGACTTGCACGAGCTTGGGAACCCTTTCTCGGAGGAGGAGGTGTTTGCGGCCATGTGCCAAATGCCCAAAGATAAGGCCCCCGGTCCCGATGGGTTCACCGGGCTGTTCTTCAAGATCTGTTGGAATATAGTAAAAGACGATATCATGCGGGTTATACACTCTTTTGGGACTCTGCGGACTTCCAACTTGCACTAGCTAAACTCAGCAAACATTGTGCTTCTGCCGAAGAAGGATGGCGCGGAAGGAGTTGCTGATTACAGGCCCATTAGCCTCATCCATGCCATTGCCAAAATTATAGCCAAGATGCTGGCACTTCGACTGGGTCCCCACATGGACAACTTGGTCTCCAATGCCCAGAGCGCGTTTATTAAAAAGCGAAGTATACACGACAACTACATGTACGTCCGCAACCTCGCTCGGCGTCTGAACAAAAGCAAGACACCCTCCTTGCTTTTCAAACTGGATATCCGCAAGGCTTTTGATTCCGTACGATGGGACTACATCTTGCATCTCCTGCAGCGGAGAGGTTTCCCGAGCATCTTCAGGGATTGGATTGCTGCGCTCCTGAGCACGTCCTCCTCTCGTGTCCTTCTGAACGGTGTGGTGGGTCCCCCTTTTTTGCACGGTTAGGGCTTTCGTCAAGGCGACCCGCTTTCACCCCTTTTGTTCGTCATTGCCATCGACCCGCTCCAACAGGTTCTCGACTTGGCCACCAGGCACGGGCTGCTTCACAAGATTAGAGGTCGCGGGTCTACCTCTCGGACCTCGCTCTATGCCGATGATGCAGCAATTTTCATCAAGCCTATTAAGAAGGATGTGGACAACCTTGCTTCCATTCTGAAAGGTTTTGGGGAGGTCACGGGCCTCTGTACAAATGTTTCCAAAAGCTCAGTTGCCCCCATTCGTTGCCGAAACCTTAACCTTGACGCCATTCTTCATGGGCTCCCCGCTAAGAGAGCTTCCTTCCCGCTAAAATACCTGGGGCTGCCCCTGTCGGTGTGGCAGCTCAAACGTGTCGACTTTCAGTACCTGGAGGATCAGGTCGCTGGAAGGCTTGTACCTTGGGAAGGGAGATACATTGCAACACCGGGCCGTATAGTGTTGGTCAAATCGGTCCTGACCTCGCAGGTTGTCTTCACTGCTACTGCTCTTCCCATTCCTAAGGGCACCCTGAACAACATCAGCAAGATTGAGCGAGCGTTCCTTTGGTCGGCCTCGCACAAGACGACTGGGGCCAAGTGTAAAGTCAATTGGGAGCGCGTCTGTAGACCCAAGGACCTTGGGGGCCTTGGGATCCTACACCTGGAGAAGTTCTGCCGAGCGCTTCGTTTGCGCTGGCTCTGGCTTGAATGGACCGCGCCAACGAGATTGTGGGTTGGCCTGGGTAGCATATGTGATGAGGAGGATAAGCTCTTTTTCTATGCTTGCGCGACCATCACCATCGGCAACGGCGCCCGTGCGCCCTTCTGGGAGTCCCCTTGGCTAAACGGGTGCAAGCCCAAGGACATCGCCCCCCTAATCTTTGAGGCATCGTCGCGAAAGCAATGGAAGGTCAGGGAAGCTTTGCACAATGAAGCTTGGATTAGCAAAATCAACTATACGGCTGCGTTCTCTTTTGACCACCTGAGACAATTTCTGGTGTTGTGGACTTCGATCCGCGGTTTTAGTCTGGATGAGCATGCCGAGGACTCCATCATTTGGAAGCATACGGTCTCAGGAGAATACTCTGCTTCCTCTGCGTACAATGCGCAATTTCTCTCCATCACTCGCACAAACATGTGCAAGGTTGTCTGGAAGACCTGGGCGCCCCCAAACGCCAAATTCCTCGCGTGGCTTGCTCTACAAAACAGGATTTGGACAGCTGACCGGTTGGCCAAGAGGGGGTGGCCAAACTGTGGCCCTTGCCCTCTTTGCCGCACGGGCCTTGAAACTGTCGAGCACCTTTTCTTTGGCTGCCGCTACACCTGAGGCTATGGGGCTTGGTGAAGGACTGGTTTCAGCTTGTCAGCTTGGATGTTGCAGTCTGGGCAAGCTATAGCAGTATCAAGGATTGGTGGTTCGACATGGTTGCCACCCAGAGGATCCATGGAAGGGCGATGTCTTCCCTCACTATGCTAGTATGCAAGTGGATCTGGGACGAAAGGAACGCAAGGGTTTTTCGACGCAACTTTGCTCCTCCAACCATCCTTCTTCGCACCATCCAGAAAGCGGCGATTCTGTGGGCGACCGCCGGGGCGAAACATTTGGGCCACATTCTACCGGGAGAGTAGTGCAGATGGGTTATGCTCCCCATGCGTGGGGCTTTTATTTTCTTGTCCTCTGTAACTTTGAAAGACCTTTTTCCCTCTCCTAATTAATGAAAAGGGGCAAATCTTTTGCCCCACGTTTCAATACAAATGAAGAATGGTGTGGTGAAGCGCGCATTAGCCTCTAGTAAAGTTACTAAGATCCCATGAATTGAAGCTCTTCTAGTAAATCCGGGTTGTACGAGACTGGGTGGGCCCATTTGATAGGGGATAATAAGTTGAGCCACAGATTAACACAAATGTATTACAAAACATGTAAACGCAGCGGCAACACCGCAGATTAACACAAATGTGTTACAAAACATGTAAATGCAGCGGCAACACCGCAAGAGCTATGTCTCGCCCGTACCAATTCCTATTAGGAATCATCTATGGGTGAGTGACTATTGGGTCGACCTATTAGCGTTCGTCGATCGTGTCGTTGTAGGTTCGTTCTGCTCCGGCTTTCTACAAATTTTTCTTTGTTATTTTCTTTTGTTTTTTCTTTGTTTCATCGGTTTTCTTCTATTTTCTCTGTTTTTCTTTGTTATACTTCGCTTTCCTTTTCTTTTCTTTGTCAGTTTTTTATCGTTTTTTTCTTATTTTTAACACATGTCTACTTTCTCAGAGTACACAATGTACATTTTTAGAGAACACATGAAATATATTTTTGATACATGAGAGATGTTTTCAAATACTTGATGTACATTTTTTAAAATACACATTTGAACACTTTCTCGATACAGGGTAACATTTTTCAAATACACGTTGTAAAAAAATTTAATGGCATGGAACTTTTTAAAACTACACGAAGATATTTTTTTTTACATTGTATAAATATTTTAAAGAATTTAGTCATTTTTTTGAAATGCCTGAATATTTCTTTAAAATGTCAAGTATATTATTTAATAGAAACAAACATTTTCTAACCTACCAGAAAAATTACACTGTATAACCCTTTTTTAAATGTCTTGTGCATTTTTTTATGTTAGAAATCATTTTTTACATTATGCAAAAAAATGTACATTGTATACAAATTTTATGAAAATGTCACGAACACATTTTAAAAACTCATGAATGCAAAAAAAATGTATGAACCATTTATTTTAATTACCTGAACATTTTTTCATTGTATGAATATATTTTGAAGTGTGGTCACATGCATTTTTTTAAACTCATGACCTCAGCATGATGCAGCCACGTGGTTACTGGGACGGCCAGCAACGGCTCCCTGCAGGCAACCCTATGCTTGGAGTTGTTGTGGGCAGAACATAGGTGCGGCCGTGCCAACACGAGACTACTAAGTGAACAATTGTGAAAGCAGAGAGCAAGTAACTGGAGGTTACCCCTTACGGGGGATCTTCAGTTGTCACTTTTAGTGCTCTTAGAGCAACGCCAAGTGATGTGTCCAGCCCCTATCACATGTCTTGTGCTGGGTGCTCTCTCTGAATTTCTTTTTTTTTCTGTACATGTTTTTGGGTTTTAGATAGATTTTTCTTGATTTTTTCGGCTTTTCCTTTTTTGCCCCATTTTTCCTAGGTTTTGGAGAGAGAGAGAGAGAGAAATTTGCGCGCTATTTTTTTGTGCTTCCAAAAAAAGCACATATTTATTTTTGTGAAGGCATAGATTTACTATGAGAGCATGACTTAATAGGAATGATAGACTACTCATCTCAATAAAAAATTCCTTCTTTTTCCGGAACTCATTCGAAAAGAACTCCAAAGTAAATTGTGCTTGGCTTGGAGCGATTCAATGATGGGTGACCGACCGGGAAGTAGGTCCCGAATGCGCACGAGTGAGGACAAAGTGCGCAGAAAAGACTACTGTTGGTCTGTGTGTCCAGTCTAGATTCCACCAGACGTAACAGGGCGTTACAATTGGTATCAGAGCCGACCCTTCCAGTTACATGGGCATGCGCGGGTCAGGTGCGCGGGCATGTGGCGCATGGCGCTGTGGCCATTCTGACACACGGCATGACACATGTGCCGGACTGGACGCGCATATGTGTGCCAAGAGGGAATGTTCCTAATGGGCCGACGAGAATATCGGTTCCTTTGAGTGGGGTGTATATGAGAGCCTAATTTAATAGGAATGATAGACTACTCATATCAACAAGGAATTCAAAGTTCAGTGTGCTTGGTTTGGAGCGATTTTAGGATGGATGACCGGCCGGGAAGTTGGTTCCGGGTGCGCACGAATGAGGACAAAATGTGCGGGAAAGACTAGTATTGATCTGTGGGGATAGTCTAGATCCCACCAGATTTACTTTAGCGAGAAATACAGGTGTGGTTCTCATACAGGAAAAAGTTTGCAATATTAATGTGCATTTTCTTTCTGCTTCCACGAGAAGCACAGTTTTGCTTCTTATGAAGACACAAATTTGCTTCTGTGAGAATGGCGGTTGTGTTTCTTGGAAAGAAAATTATGCTTCCACGAAAAGCACATATTTACTTCCGCGGAAACACATATGTAATTCTCGGGTGAGCGTCTCTCTTGCCGATGGTGCGGCGTCCTCGAGTCAGGATGAGAGGGTAGGGGCCCTCTTCGGCATCTGAGGAGGTAGGAGTTGTCCCTTCTCCGCCCGATGTTACAGACACAATCTTGGTCTTGCCCTTAGCAGTCGGCTGATCCTTGGCTATCTACTCTGTTTGGTTGTCCTGGCCCTTAGTGTAGTGGCCAGCGACATTAGCAAGCTGTGACGCCCCTGATTTGACCGTACACTAATCATACACGCAAACGTGTACGATCAAGATCAGGGACTCATGGAAGATGTCACAACACAACTCTACAAATAAAATAAGTCATACAAGCATCATATTACAAGCCAGGGGCCTCGAGGGCTCGTATACAAGAGCTCAATCATAGACGAGTCAGCGGAAGCAACAATATCTGAGTACAGACATAAGTTAAACAAGTTTGCCTTAAGAAGGCTAGCACAAACTGGGATACAGATCGAAAGAGGCGCGGGCCTCCTGCCTGGGATCCTCCTAAACTACTCCTGGTCGTCGTCAGCGGCCTGCACGTAGTAGTAGGCACCTCCGGTGTAGTAGGAGTCGTCGTCGAAGGTGGCGTCTGGCTCCTGGGCTCCAACATCTGGTTGCGACAACCAGGTAGAAGGGATAGGTGGAAAAGAGGGAGAAAGCAACCGTGAGTACTCATCCAAAGTACTCGCAAGCAAGGAGCTACACTACATATGTATGCATTGGTATCAACTGGAATAAGGCTATCATATGTGGACTGAACTGCAGAATGCCGAAATAAGAGGGGGATAGCTAGTCCTTTCGAAGACTACGCTTCTGGCAGCCTCCGTCGTGCAGCATGTAGAAGAAAGTAGACTGAAGTCCTCCAAGTAGCATCGCATAGCATAATCCTAACCGATGATCCTCCCCTCGTCGCCCTGTGAGAGAGCAATCACCGGTTGTATCTGGCACTTGGAAGGGTGTGTTTTATTAAGTATCCGGTTCTAGTTGTCATAAGGTCAAGGTATAACTCCAAGTCGTCCTGTTACCGAAGATCACGGCTATTCGAATAGATTAACTTCCCTGCAGGGGTGCACCACATAACCCAACACGCTCGATCCCATTTGGCCGGACACACTTTCCTGGGTCATATGCCCGACCTCGGAAGATCAACACGTCGCAGCCCTACCTAGGCACAACAGAGAGGTCAGCACGCCGGTCTAAATCCTATGGCGCAGGGGTCTGGGCCCATCGCCCTTTGCACACCTGCACATTGCGAACGCGGCCGGAAGCAGAACTAGCCCCCTTAATACAATAGCAGGCTTACGGTCCAATCCGGCGCACGCCACTCAGTCGCTGACGTCACGAAGGCTTCGGCTGATACCACGACGTCGAGTGCCCATAACTGTCCCCGCGTAGATGGTTAGTGCGTATAGGCCAGTAGCCAGACTCAGATCAAATACCAAGATCTCGTTAAACGTGTTAAGTATCTGCGAACGCCGACCAGGGCCAGGCCCACCTCTCTCCTAGGTGGTCTCAACCTGCCCTGTCGCTCCTGTTGGGGAACGTAGCAGAAATTCAAAATTTTCCTACGTGTCACCAAGATCTATCTATGGAGAAACCAGCAACGAGGGGAAGGAGAGTGCATCTACATACCCTTGTAGATCGTTAAGCGGAAGCGTTCAAGTGAACGGGGTTGATGAAGTCGTACTCGTCGTGATTCAAATCACCGATGATCAAGTGCCGAACGCACGGCACCTCCGCGTTCAACACACATACAGCCCGGTGACGTCTCCCACGCCTTGATCCAGCAAGGAGAGAGGGAGAGGTTGAGGAAGACTCCATCCAACAGCAGCACAACGGCGTGGTGGTGATGGAGGAGCGTGGCAATCCTGCAGGGCTTCGCCAAGCACCATGGGAGAGGAGGAGTAGGGAGAGAGGTAGGGCTGCACCAAGAGGGAGAGAACTCATGTGTTATGGGCAGCCCCAGGCCTCTATTTATATAGGGGAGAAGGGGGCTGCACCCCCTTTAGGGTTTCCCACCCCAAGGGGTGCGGCCAGCCCTAGATGGGACTTGGGGAGGCGGCCAAGAGGGGGAGAGAGGGGAGGCGCACACTAGGTGGGCCTTAAGGCCCATCTGGACTAGGGTTTGCCCCCTCCCACTCTCCCTTGCGCCTTGGATCCCTTGTGGGGGGCGCACCAGCCCACCTAGGGGCTGGTCCCCTCCCACACTTGGCCCACGCAGCCTTCTGGGGCAGGTGGCCCCACTTGGTGGACCCCCGGGACCCTCCCGGTGGTCCCGGTACATTACCGATATCGCCCGAAACTTTTCCGGTGACCAAAATAGGACTTCCCATATATAAATCTTTACCTCCGGACCATTCCGGAACTCCTCGTGACGCCCGGGATCTCATCCGAGACTCCGAACAACATTCGGTAACCACATACAAGCTTCCTTTATAACCCTAGCGTCATCGAACCTTAAGTGTGTAGACCCTACGGGTTCGGGAGACATGTAGACATGACCGAGACGTTCTCCGGTCAATAACCAACAGCGGGATCTGGATACCCATGTTGGCTCCCACATGTTCCACGATGATCTCATCGGATGAACCACGATGTCAAGGACTCAATCGATCCCGTATTCAATTCCCTTTGTCTATCGGTATGTTACTTGCCCGAGATTCGATCGTCGGTATCCAATACCTTGTTCAATCTCGTTACCGGCAAGTCACTTTACTCGTTTCGTAACACATCATCCCATGATCAACTCCTTGGTCACATTGCGCATATGATGATGTCCTACCGAGTGGGCCCAGAGATACCTCTCCGTTTACACGGAGTGAAAAATCCCAGTCTCGATCCGCATAAAACAATAGATACTTTCGGAGATACCTGTAGTGCACCTTTATAGTCACCCAGTTACGTTGTGACGTTTGATACACCCAAAGCACTCCTACGGTATCCAGGAGTTACACGCTCTCATGGTCAAAGGAAGAGATACTTGACATTGGCAAAGCTCTAGCAAACGAACTACACGATCTTTGTGCTATGCTTAGGATTGGGTCTTGTCCATCACATCATTCTCCTAATGATGTGATCCCGTTATCAACGACATCCAATGTCCATAGCCAGGAAACCATGACTATCTGTTGATCACAACGAGCTAGTCAACTAGAGGCTCACTAGGGACATATTGTGATCTATGTATTCACACGTGTATTACGATTTCCGGATAATACAGTTATAGCATGAATAAAAGACTATTATCATGAACAAAGAAATATAATTATAACTTATTTATTATTGCCTCTAGGGCATATTTCCAACAGTCTCCCACTTGCACTAGAGTCAATAATCTAGTTCACATCACCATGTGATTAACACTGACAGGTCACATCACCATGTGACCAACATCCAAAGAGTTTTGGGTTTGATCATGTTGCTTGTGAGAGAGGTTTTAGTCAATGGGTCTGAACCTTTCAGATCCGTGTGTGCTTTACAAATCTCTATGTCATCTCCTAGATGCAGCTACCACGCTCTATTTGGAGTTATTCCAAATAACTGTTCCACTTGGAGCTATTCTAAATTGTTGCCCCATAATACGTATCCGGTATCTCTACTTAGAGCTATCCGGATAGGTGTTAAGCTTGCATCGACGTAACCTTTACGACGAACTCTTTTACCACCTCCATAATCGAGAAAATTCCTTAGTCCACTAGTTACTAAGGATAACTTTGACCGCTGTCTGTGATCCATTCTTGGATCACTCTTGTACCCCTTGACTAACTCATGGCAAGGCACACTTCAGGTGCGGTACACAGCATAGCATACTATAGAGCCTATGTCTTAAGCATAGGAGACGACCTTCGTCCTTTCTATTCTGCCATGGTCGAGCTTTAAGTCTTAACTTCGTACCTTACAACTCAGGCAAGAACTTCTTCTTTGACTGATCCATCTTGAATACCTTCAAGATCATGTCAAGGTATGTGCTCATTTGAAAGTATTATTAAGTATTTTGATCTATCCTTATAGATCTCGATGCTCAATGTTCAAGTAGCTTAATCCAGGTTTTCTATTGAAAAACACCTTTCAAATAACCCTATATGCTTTCTAGAAATTCTACATCATTTCTGATCAACATATACTCATCAGAAATTCTATAGTGCTCCCACTCACTTCTTTGGAAATACAAGTTTTTCATAAAACTTTGTACAAACCCAAAATCTTTGATCATCTCATCAAAGTGTACATTCCAACTCCGAGATGCTTACTCCAGTCCTTAGAAGGATCGCTGGTGCTAGCATACCTTTTAGCATCCTTAGGATCGACAAAACCTTTCTGATTGTATTGCATACAACCTTTCCATACGAAGACTGGTAAGGAAACTCGTTTTGTCATCCATCTGCCAGATTTCATAAATGCAGCTAATGCTAACATGAATCCGACGGACTTTAAGCATCGCTACGGATGAGAAAATCTCATCGTAGTCAACTCCTTGAAATTGTGAAAAAAAACTCTTCGCCACAAGTCGAGCTTCATAGATGGTGACATTACCATCCACGTCCGTCTTCTTCTTAAAGATCCATTTATCTCAATGGCTTGCCGATCATCGGGCAAGTCCACCAAAGTCCATGCTTTGTTCTGATACATGGATCCTATCTCGGATTTCATGGCTTCTAACCATTTGTCGGAATTTGGGCCCACCATCGCTTCTCCATAGCTCGTAGGTTCATTGTTGTCTAGCAACATGACCTTCAAGACAGGATTACCGTACCACTCTGAAGTAGTACGCATCCTTGTCACCCTACGAGGTACGGTAGTGACTTGATCCGAAGTTTCATGATCACTATCATAAGCTTCTACTTCAATTGGTGTAGGTGCCATAGGAACAACTTCATGTGCCCTAATACACACTGGTTGAAGTGATGGTTTAATAACCATATCAAGTCTCCACCATCCTCCCACTCAATTCTTTTGAGAGAAACCTTTCTTCGAGAAAGAACTCGATTCAAGAAACAATTCATATTGCTTTCGGATCTGAATTAGGAGGTATACCCAACTGTTTTGGGTGTCCTATGAAGATGCATTTTATCCGCTTTGGGTTCGAGCTTAATCCTGAAACTTTTTCACATAAGCGTCGCAGCCCCAAACCTTTAAGAAACGATAACTTAGGTTTCTCTAAACCATAATTCACACGGTGTCATCTCATCGGAATTACGTGGTGCCCTATTTAAAGTGAATGTGGTTGTCTTTAATGCCTAACCCATAAACTATCGTGGCAGTTCGATAAGAGACATCATGGTATGCATCATATCCAATAGGGTGCAACTGTGATGTTCGGACACACCATCACACTATGGTGTTCCAGGCGGTATTAATTGCGAAACAATTTCCACAATGTCTTAATTGTGTGCCAAAACTCGTGACTCAGATATTCATCTCTATGATCATATCATAGACATTTTATCCTCTTGTCACAATGATCTTCAACTTCACTCTGAAATTACTTGAACCATTCAATAATTCAGACTTGTGTTTCACCAAGTAAATATACTCAACATTTACTCGAATCATCTGTGAAGTAAGAACATAACCATATTCACTGCATGCCTCAGCACTCATTGGACTGCACACATCAAAATGTGTTGCTTCCAACAAGTTGCTATCTTGTTCCATTTTACTGAAAACGAGGCTTTTCAGTCATCTTGCCCATGTGGTATGATTTGCATATCTCAAGTGATTCAAAATCAAGTGAGTCCAAACGATCCATCTGCATGGAGTTTCTTCATGCGTATACACCAATAGACATGGTTCGCATGTCTCAAACTTTTCAAAAACGAGTGAGTCCAAAGATCCATCAACATGGAGCTTCTTCATGCGTTTTATACCATTATGACTTACATGGCAGTGCCACAAGTAAGTGGTACTATTATTACTATCTTATATCTTTTGGCATGAAAATGTGTATCACTACGATCGAGATTCAATAAACCATTCCTTTAGGTGCAAGAGCACTTATTCAGGTTTAATACTAATCTTGATGGTAGAGGGAGCGTGCGATCTTTGATCACGTCAAACTTGGAAACACTTCCAACACATATCGTCAGCTCACCTTTAGCTAGTCTCCGTTTATTCCGTAGCTCTTTATTTCGAGTTACTAACACTTAGCAACCGAACCGGTATCTTAATACCCTGGTGCTACTAGGAGTACTAGTAAATTACACATTAACATAATGTATATCCAATATACTTCTATCGACTTTGCCAGCCTTCTTATCTACCAAGTATCTAGGATAATTCTGCTCCAGTGGTTGTTCCCCTTATCACAGAAGCACTTAGTCTCGGGTTTGGGTTCAACCTCGGGTTTCTTCATTGGTGCAGCAGCTGATTTGCCGTTTCATGAAGTATCCCTTCTTGCCCTTGCCCTTCTTGAAACTAGTGGTTTCACCAACCATCAACAATTGACGCTCCTTCTTGATTTCTACTTTCGCGGTGTCAAACATCGTGAATATTTCAAGGATCATCATATCTATCCCTGATATGTTATAGTTCATCACGAAGCTCTAGCAGCTTGGTGGCAATGACTTTGGGGAAACATCACTATCTCATCTGGAAGATCAACTCCCACTCGATTCAAGTGATTGTTGCACTCAGACAATCTGAGCACAAGCTCAACGATTGAGCTTTTCTCCCTTAGTTTGCAGGCTAAGAAAATCGTCGGAGGTCTCATACCTCTTGACGTGGGCACGAGCCTGAAATCCCAATTTCAGCCCTCGAAACATCTCATATGTTCCGTGACGTTTCGGAAACGTCTTTAGTGCCTCAACTCTAAACCGTTTAACTGAACTATCACGTAGTTATCAAAACGTGTATGTCCGATGTTCGCAACATCCACAAACGACGTTTGGGGTTCAGCACACTGAGCAGTGCATTAAGGACATAAGCTTTCTACTGTCCGCATAATTGCTACTATCAACTTTCAACTATATTTTCTCTAGGAACATATCTAAAACAGTAGAACTATAGCGCGAGCTACGACATAATTTGCAAAAGGTCTTTTGACTATGTTTAGGATAATTAAGTTCATCTTATGAACTCCCACTCAGATAGACATCCCTCTGGTCATCTAAGTGATTACATGATCCGAGTTAACTAGGCCGTGTCCGATCATCACGTGAGACGGACTAGTCATCATCGGTGAACATCTTCATGTTGATCGTATCTACTATACGACTCATGCTCGACCTTTCGGTCTCCGTGTTCCGAGGCCATGTCTGCACATGCTAGGCTCGTCAAGTTAACCCTAAGTGTTTTCGCTGTGTAAAACTGTCTTACACCCGTTGTATGTGAACGTAAGAATCCATCACACCCGATCATCACGTGGTGCTTAGAAGCGACGAACTGTAGCAACGGTGCACAGTTAGGGGAGAACACTTCTTGAAATTTTGTAAGGGATCATCTTATTTACTACCGTCGTCCTAAGTAAACAAGATGCATAATCATAATAAACATCACATGCAATTATATAGTTGTGACATGATATGGCCAATATCATATAGCTCCATTGATCTCCATCTTCGGGGCTCCATGATCATCTTATCACCGGCTTGACACCATGATCTCCATCATCATGATCTCCATCATCGTGTCTTCATGAAGTTGTCACGCCAACGACTACTTCTACTTCTATGGCTAACGCGTTTAGCAATAAAGTAAAGTAAGTTACATGGCGTTCTTCAATGACACGCAGGTCATACAATAAATTAAGAGAACTCCTATGGCTCCTGCCGGTTGTCATACTCATCGACATGCAAGTCGTGAATCCTATTACAAGAACATGATCAATCTCATACATCACATATCATTCATCACATTCTTCTTGGCCATATCACATCACAAAGCATACCCTGCAAAAACAAGTTAGACGTCCTCTAATTGTTGTTGCATGTTTTACGTGGCTGTTATGGGTTTCTAGCAAGAACGTTTCTTACCTACGCAAAACCACAACGTGATATGCCAATTGCTATTTACCCTTCATAAGGACCCTTTTCATCGAATCCGTTCCGACTAAAGTGGGAGAGACTGGCACCCGTTAGCCACCTTATGCACCAAGTGCATGTCAATCGGTGGAACCTGTCTCACGTAAGAGTACGTGTAAGGTTGGTCCGGGCCGCTTCATCCCATAATACCGTCGAAACAAGATTGGACTAGTAATGGTAAGCATATTGAACAACATCAACGCCCACAACTACTTTGTGTTCTACTCGTGCAAAGAATCTATGCAATAGACCTAGATCATGATGCCACTGTTGGGGAACGTAGCAGAAATTCAAAAATTTCCTACGTGTCACCAAGATCTATCTATGGAGAAACCAGCAACGAGGGGAAGGAGAGTGCATCTACATACCCTTGTAGATCGTTAAGCGGAAGCGTTCAAGTGAACGGGGTTGATGAAGTCGTACTCGTCGTGATTCAAATCACCGATGATCAAGTGCCGAACGCACGGCACCTCCGCGTTCAACACACGTACAGCCCGGTGACGTCTCCCACGCCTTGATCCAGCAAGGAGAGGGAGAGGTTGAGGAAGACTCCATCCAACAGCAGCACAACAGCGTGGTGGTGATGGAGGAGCGTGGCAATCCTGCAGGGCTTCGCCAAGCACCATGGGAGAGGAGGAGTAGGGAGAGAGGTAGGGTTGCACCAAGAGGGAGAGAACTCATGTGTTATGGGCAGCCCCAGGCCTCTATTTATATAAGAGAGAAGGGGGCTGCGCCCCCTTTAGGGTTTCCCACCCCAAGGGGTGCGGCCAGCCCTAGATGGGACTTGGGGAGGCGGCCAAGAGGGGGAGAGAGGGCAGGCGCACACTAGGTGGGCCTTAAGGCCCATCTGGACTAGGGTTTGCCCCCTCCCACTCTCCCTTGCGCCTTGGATCCCTTGTGGGGGGCGCACCAGCCCACCTAGGGGCTGGTCCCCTCCCACACTTGGCCCACGCAGCCTTCTGGGGCAGGTGGCCCCACTTGGTGGACCCCCGGGACCCTCCCGGTGGTCCCGGTACATTACCGATATCGCCCGAAACTTTTTCGGTGACCAAAACAGGACTTCCCATATATAAATCTTTACCTCCGGACCATTCCGGAACTCCTCGTGACGTCCGGGATCTCATCCAAGACTCCGAACAAAATTCGGTAACCACATACAAGCTTCCTTTATAACCCTAGCGTCATCGAACCTTAAGTGTGTAGACCCTACGGGTTCGGGAGACATGTAGACATGACCGAGACGTTCTCCGGTCAATAACCAACAGCGGGATCTGGATACCCATGTTGGCTCCCACATGTTCCACGATGATCTCATCGGATGAACCACAATGTCAAGGACTCAATCGATCCCGTATTCAATTCCCTTTGTCTATCGGTATGTTACTTGCCCGAGATTCGATCGTCGGTATCCAATACCTTGTTCAATCTTGTTACCGGCAAGTCACTTTACTCGTTCTGTAACACATCATCCCGTGATCAACTCCTTGGTCACATTGCGCATATGATGATGTCCTACCGAGTGGGCCCAGAGATACCTCTCCGTTTATACGGAGTGACAAATCCCAGTCTCGATCCGCATAAAACAATAGATACTTTCGGAGATACCTGTAGTGCACCTTTATAGTCACCCAGTTACGTTGTGACGTTTGATACACCCAAAGCACTCCTACGGTATCCAGGAGTTACACGCTCTCATGGTCAAAGGAAGAGATACTTGACATTGGCAAAGCTCTAGCAAACGAACTACACGATCTTTGTGTTATGCTTAGGATTGGGTCTTGTCCATCACATCATTCTCCTAATGATGTGATCCCGTTATCAACGACATCCAATGTCCATAGCCAGGAAACCATGACTATTTGTTGATCACAACGAGCTAGTCAACTAGAGGCTCACTAGGGACATATTGTGATCTATGTATTCACATGTGTATTACGATTTCTGGATAATACAGTTATAGCATGAATAAAAGACTATTATCATGAACAAAGAAATATAATAATAACTTATTTATTATTGCCTCTAGGGCATATTTCCAACAGTCTCCCACTTGCACTAGAGTCAATAATCTAGTTCACATCACCATGTGATTAACACTGACAGGTCACATCACCATGTGACCAACATCCAAAGAGTTTTGGGTTTGATCATGTTGCTTGTGAGAGAGGTTTTAGTCAATGGGTCTGAACCTTTCAGATCCGTGTGTGCTTTACAAATCTCTATGTCATCTCCTAGATGCAGCTACCACGCTCTATTTGGAGCTATTCCAAATAACTGTTCCACTTGGAGCTATTCTAAATTGTTGCCCCATAATACGTATCCGGTATCTCTACTTAGAGCTATCCGGATAGGTGTTAAGCTTGCATCGACGTAACCTTTACGACGAACTCTTTTACCACCTCCATAATCGAGAAAATTCCTTAGTCCACTAGTTACTAAGGATAACTTTGACCGCTGTCTGTGATCCATTCTTGGATCACTCTTGTACCCCTTGACTAACTCATGGCAAGGCACACTTCAGGTGCGGTACACAGCATAGCATACTATAGAGCCTATGTCTTAAGCATAGGAGACGACCTTCGTCCTTTCTATTCTGCCATGGTCGAGCTTTAAGTCTTAACTTCGTACCTTACAACTCAGGCAAGAACTTCTTCTTTGACTGATCCATCTTGAATACCTTCAAGATCATGTCAAGGTATGTGCTCATTTGAAAGTATTATTAAGTATTTTGATCTATCCTTATAGATCTCGATGCTCAATGTTCAAGTAGCTTAATCCAAGTTTTCTATTGAAAAACACCTTTCAAATAACCCTATATGCTTTCTAGAAATTCTACATCATTTCTGATCAACATATACTCATCAGAAATTCTATAGTGCTCCCACTCACTTCTTTGGAAATACAAGTTTTTCATAAAACTTTGTACAAACCCAAAATCTTTGATCATCTCATCAAAGTGTACATTCCAACTCCGAGATGCTTACTCCAGTCCTTAGAAGGATCGCTGGTGCTAGCATACCTTTTAGCATCCTTAGGATCGACAAAACCTTTCTGATTGTATTGCATACAACCTTTCCATACGAAGACTGGTAAGGAAACTCGTTTTGTCATCCATCTGCCAGATTTCATAAATGCAGCTAATGCTAACATGAATCCGACGGACTTTAAGCATCGCTACGGATGAGAAAATCTCATCGTAGTCAACTCCTTGAACTTGTGAAAAAAAAACTCTTCGCCACAAGTCGAGCTTCATAGATGGTGACATTACCATCCACGTCCGTCTTCTTCTTAAAGATCCATTTATCTCAATGGCTTGCCGATCATCAGGCAAGTCCACCAAAGTCCATGCTTTGTTCTGATACATGGATCCTATCTCGGATTTCATGGCTTCTAACCATTTGTCGGAACTTGGGCCCACCATCGCTTCTCCATAGCTCGTAGGTTCATTGTTGTCTAGCAACATGACCTTCAAGACAGGATTACCGTACCACTCTGAAGTAGTACGCATCCTTGTCACCCTACGAGGTACGGTAGTGACTTGATCCGAAGTTTCATGATCACTATCATAAGCTTCTACTTCAATTGGTGTAGGTGCCATAGGAACAACTTCATGTGCCCTAATACACACTGGTTGAAGTGATGGTTTAATAACCATATCAAGTCTCCACCATCCTCCCACTCAATTCTTTCGAGAGAAACCTTTCTTCGAGAAAGGACTCGATTCAAGAAACAATTCATATTGCTTTCGGATCTGAATTAGGAGGTATACCCAACTGTTTTGGGTGTCCTATGAAGATGCATTTTATCCGCTTTGGGTTCGAGCTTAATCCTGAAACTTTTTCACATAAGCGTCGCAGACCCAAACCTTTAAGAAACGACAACTTAGGTTTCTCTAAACCATAATTCATACGGTGTCATCTCATCGGAATTACGTGGTGCCCTATTTAAAGTGAATGTGGTTGTCTTTAATGCCTAACCCATAAACTATCGTGGCAGTTCGATAAGAGACATCATGGTATGCATCATATCCAATAGGGTGCAACTATGATGTTCGGACACACCATCACACTATGGTGTTCCAGGCGGTATTAATTGCGAAACAATTTTCACAATGTCTTAATTGTGTGCCAAAACTCGTGACTCAGATATTCATCTCTATGATCATATCATAGACATTTTATCCTCTTGTCACAGTGATCTTCAACTTCACTCTGAAATTACTTGAACCATTCAATAATTCAGACTTGTGTTTCATCAAGTAAATATACTCAACATTTACTCGAATCATCTGTGAAGTAAGAACATAACCATATTCACTGCATGCCTCAGCACTCATTGGACTGCACACATCAAAATGTGTTGCTTCCAACAAGTTGCTATCTTGTTCCATTTTACTGAAAACGAGGCTTTTCAGTCATCTTGCCCATGTGGTATGATTTGCATATCTCAAGTGATTCAAAATCAAGTGAGTCCAAACGATCCATCTGCATGGAGTTTCTTCATGCGTATACACCAATAGACATGGTTCGCATGTCTCAAACTTTTCAAAAACGAGTGAGTCCAAAGATCCATCAACATGGAGCTTCTTCATGCGTTTTATACCATTATGACTTACATGGCAGTGCCACAAGTAAGTGGTACTATTATTACTATCTTATATCTTTTGGCATGAAAATGTGTATCACTACGATCGAGATTCAATAAACCATTCCTTTAGGTGCAAGAGCACTTATTCAGGTTTAATACTAATCTTGATGGTAGAGGGAGTGTGCGATCTTTGATCACATCAAACTTGGAAACACTTCCAACACATATCGTCAGCTCACCTTTAGCTAGTCTCCGTTTATTCCGTAGCTCTTTATTTCGAGTTACTAACACTTAGCAACCGAACCGGTATCTTAATACCCTGGTGCTACTAGGAGTACTAGTAAAGTACACATTAACATAATGTATATCCAATATACTTCTATCGACTTTGCCAGCCTTCTTATCTACCAAGTATCTAGGATAATTCTGCTCCAGTGGTTGTTCCCCTTATCACAGAAGCACTTAGTCTCGGGTTTGCGTTCAACCTCGGGTTTCTTCATTGGTGCAGCAGCTGATTTGCCGTTTCATGAAGTATCCCTTCTTGCCCTTGCCCTTCTTGAAACTAGTGGTTTCACCAACCATCAACAATTGATGCTCCTTCTTGATTTGTACTTTCGCGGTGTCAAACATCACGAATATTTCAAGGATCATCATATCTATCCCTGATATGTTATAGTTCATCACGAAGCTCTAGCAGCTTGGTGGCAATGACTTTGAGGAAACATCACTATCTCATCTGGAAGATCAACTCCCACTCGATTCAAGTGATTGTTGCACTCAGACAATCTGAGCACAAGCTCAACGATTGAGCTTTTCTCCCTTAGTTTGCAGGCTAAGAAAATCGTCGGAGGTCTCATACCTCTTGACGTGGGCACGAGCTTGAAATCCTAATTTCAGCCCTCGAAACATCTCATATGTTCCGTGACGTTTCGAAAACGTCTTTAGTGCCTCAACTCTAAACCGTTTAACTGAACTATCACGTAGTTATCAAAACGTGTATGTCCGATGTTCGCAACATCCACAAACGACGTTTGGGGTTCAGCACACTGAGCAGTGCATTAAGGACATAAGCTTTCTACTGTCCGCATAATTGCTACTATCAACTTTCAACTATATTTTCTCTAGGAACATATCTAAAACAGTAGAACTATAGCCCGAGCTACGACATAATTTGCAAAAGGTCTTTTGACTATGTTCAGGATAATTAAGTTCATCTTATGAACTCCCACTCAGATAGACATCCCTCTGGTCATCTAAGTGATTACATGATCCGAGTTAACTAGGCCGTGTCCGATCATCACGTGAGACGGACTAGTCATCATCAGTGAACATCTTCATGTTGATCGTATCTACTATATGACTCATGCTCGACCTTTCGGTCTCCGTGTTCCGAGGCCATGTCTGCACATGCTAGGCTCGTCAAGTTAACCCTAAGTGTTTTCGCTGTGTAAAAATGTCTTACACCCGTTGTATGTGAACGTAAGAATCCATCACACCCGATCATCACGTGGTGCTTAGAAGCGACGAACTGTAGCAACGGTGCACAGTTAGGGGAGAACACTTCTTGAAATTTTGTAAGGGATCATCTTATTTACTACCATCGTCCTAAGTAAACAAGATGCATAATCATAATAAACATCACATGCAATTATATAGTTGTGACATGATATGGCCAATATCATATAGCTCCATTGATCTCCTTCTTCGGGGCTCCATGATCATCTTGTCACCGGCTTGACACCATGATCTCCATCATCATGATCTCCATCATCGTGTCTTCATGAAGTTGTCACGCCAACGACTACTTCTACTTCTATGGCTAACGCGTTTAGCAATAAAGTAAAGTAAGTTACATGGCGTTCTTCAATGACACGCAGGTCATACAATAAATTAAGACAACTCCTATGGCTCCTGCCGGTTGTCATACTCATCGACATGCAAGTCGTGAATCCTATTACAAGAACATGATCAATCTCATACATCACATATCATTCATCACATTCTTCTTGGCCATATCACATCACAAAGCATACCCTGCAAAAACAAGTTAGACGTCCTCTAATTGTTGTTGCATGTTTTACGTGGCTGCTATGGGTTTCTAGCAAGAACGTTTCTTACCTACGCAAAACCACAACGTGATATGCCAATTGCTATTTACCCTTCATAAGGACCCTTTTCATCGAATCCGTTCCGACTAAAGTGGGAGAGACTGGCACCCGTTAGCCACCTTATGCACCAAGTGCATGTCAATCGGTGGAACCTGTCTCACGTAAGAGTACGTGTAAGGTTGGTCCGGGCCGCTTCATCCCACAATACCGTCGAAACAAGATTGGACTAGTAATGGTAAGCATATTGAACAACATCAACGCCCACAACTACTTTGTGTTCTACTCGTGCAAAGAACCTACGCAATAGACCTAGATCATGATGCCACTGTTGGGGAACGTAGCAGAAATTCAAAAATTTCCTACGTGTCACCAAGATCTATCTATGGAGAAACCAGCAACGAGGGGAAGGAGAGTGCATCTACATACCCTTGTAGATCGTTAAGCGGAAGCGTTCAAGTGAACGGGGTTGATGAAGTCGTACTCGTCGTGATTCAAATCACCGATGATCAAGTGCCGAACGCACGGCACCTCCGCGTTCAACACACGTACAGCCCGGTGACGTCTCCCACGCCTTGATCCAGCAAGGAGAGAGGGAGAGGTTGAGGAAGACTCCATCCAACAGCAGCACAACAGCGTGGTGGTGATGGAGGAGCGTGGCAATCCTGCAGGACTTCGCCAAGCACCATGGGAGAGGAGGAGTAGGGAGAGAGGTAGGGCTGCACCAATAGGGAGAGAACTCATGTGTTATGGGCAGCCCCAGGCCTCTATTTATATAGGGGAGAAGGGGGCTGCACCCCCTTTAGGGTTTCCCACCCCAAGGGGTGCGGCCAGCCCTAGATGGGACTTGGGGAGGCGGCCAAGAGGGGGAGAGAGGGGAGGCGCACACTAGGTGGGCCTTAAGGCCCATCTGGACTAGGGTTTGCCCCCTCCCACTCTCCCTTGCGCCTTGGATCCCTTGTGGGGGGCGCACCAGCCCACCTAGGGGCTGGTCCCCTCCCACACTTGGCCCACGCAGCCTTCTGGGGCAGGTGGCCCCACTTGGTGGACCCCCGGGACCCTCCCGGTGGTCCCGGTACATTACCGATATCGCCCGAAACTTTTTCGGTGACCAAAACAGGACTTCCCATATATAAATCTTTACCTCCGGACCATTCTGGAACTCCTCGTGACGTCCGGGATCTCATCCGAGACTCCGAACAACATTCGGTAACCACATACAAGCTTCCTTTATAACCCTAGCGTCATCGAACCTTAAGTGTGTAGACCCTACGGGTTCGGGAGACATGTAGACATGACCGAGAAGTTCTCCGGTCAATAACCAACAGCGGGATCTGGATACCCATGTTGGCTCCCACATGTTCCACGATGATCTCATCGGATGAACCACGATGTCAAGGACTCAATCGATCCCGTATTCAATTCCCTTTGTCTATCGGTATGTTACTTGCCCGAGATTCGATCGTCGGTATCCAATACCTTGTTCAATCTTGTTACCGGCAAGTCACTTTACTCGTTCCGTAACACATCATCCCGTGATCAACTCCTTGGTCACATTGCGCATATGATGATGTCCTACCGAGTGGGCCCAGAGATACCTCTCTGTTTACACGGAGTGACAAATCCCAGTCTCGATCCGCATAAAACAATAGATACTTTCGGAGATACCTGTAGTGCACCTTTATAGTCACCCAGTTACGTTGTGACGTTTGATACACCCAAAGCACTCCTACGGTATCCAGGAGTTACACGCTCTCATGGTCAAAGGAAGAGATACTTGACATTGGCAAAGCTCTAGCAAACGAACTACACGATCTTTGTGCTATGCTTAGGATTGGGTCTTGTCCATCACATCATTCTCCTAATGATGTGATCCCGTTATCAACGACATCCAATGTCCATAGCCAGGAAACCATGACTATCTGTTGATCACAACGAGCTAGTCAACTAGAGGCTCACTAGGGACATATTGTGATCTATGTATTCACACGTGTATTACGATTTCTGGATAATACAGTTATAGCATGAATAAAAGACTATTATCATGAACAAAGAAATATAATAATAACTTATTTATTATTGCCTCAAAGTAACAGTCGAGGGCCGTCGGGAACCCAGGCCCACCTCTACCGGGATGGAGCCACCTGCCCCTTCAGCCCCCATCTCCGAACAGTATCACAGGTAATGTAACTGTGTAAGGTATATTGTATATGCCCGTGATCACCTCCCGAAGTGATCACGGCCCAGTAGTATAGCATGGCAGACGGACAAGAGTGTAGGGCCACTGATGGAACACTAGCATCCTATTCTAAGCATTAGGATAGCAGGTAATGGTAACAACAGTAGTAGCAAGGACAGGCTATGCATCAGAATAGGATTAACGGAAAGCAGTAACATGCTACACTACTCTAATGCAAGCAGTATAGAGAAGAGTAGGCGATATCTGGTGATCAAAGGGGGGGCTTGCCTGGTTGCTCTGGCAAGAGAGAGGGGTCGTCAACACCGTAGTCGTACTGGGTAGCAGCAGCGTCGGTCTCGGTGTCTAGCGAGAGAAGAGGAGGGAGAAACAATAAATATTTAAGCAAACAGGTGCATAGCGATGCATGACATGACAAGTATCGGTGCTAGGGGTGCCCTATCGTGGTATGAGGTGATACCGGTGAAGGGGGGAAACATCCGGGAAAGTATCCCCGGTGTTTCGCGTTTTCGGACAGATGAAACGGAGGGGGGAAAGTTGCGTGTTCGCTACGCTAGGGATGCGTGGCGGGCGAACGGGCTGCGTTTCTGGATTTGTCTCGTTGTTCTGAGCAACTTTCATGTAGAAAGTATTTTAATCCGAGTTACGGATTAAAAGATATGATTTTCTAACGATTTTATTAATTTCTGGTATTTAATTAATTATTTAAATTAATTCGAAAATGAATTAATAACATCAGCATGATGTCATGCTGACGTCAGCAGTCAACAGAGTTGACTGGGTCAAACTGACATGTGGGTCCAGTGGGACCTACCCGTCATACTCTGTTTAGGTTAATTAGGTCTTAGTTAAACTAAGTACTATTTAATTAAACTAACTAGTTAATTAGATTAATTAAACATGATTAATTAACTTAATTAATTCACTTATTGATTAATTAATTAATGTAATTATTTATTTATTTATTTATTTATTTATTTTTAATTCTCTTTTTTTATAAGTTCTGGGGGATGGGGCCCCCTTGTCATAGGCCAGAGGGGCCATAGCGGGTTACGGGCGCTGGGCGCTGGGTCACGGGCGTGCGGTTTTCGCCTGAACGGCGAGCGGTGCGGGGCTAGCGGCAGGGAGGCGGCGACGGGCAGCAGTGGAGGCAGGGCGGCGCTAAGCAGCGGCGGTGGCGGCAGGTGCAGCGGCAGGAGCGGGCGACCGCACGGGAGGGCACGGGCGAGCAAAGGCGGCCGCGGCAGACAGGGCAGC
>NC_041388.1:405513675-405523716 GCF_002162155.2 Triticum dicoccoides | reverse complement strand
GGTCGAGGTCCAGCAGCGGGGCGGCGTGCGCGGTCGGGCCACGATCCGATCTGGATCGTGGGGGAAGGGGAAAGCGAGTGGGGGGGAGTGGCTGTTCGGTTAGGGTTAGGGGAAGTGGGGGGGAGAGGGTAAGGGAGCGGCCGGTTGGGCCAGGTGGGCCGGCCTGGGGAGGTGGGCTGCCTGGTCCAGTGGGTGGGGGGTTCTCTCCTCTTTTTTTTTTGGTTTTGTATTTTCTTTTCTTTTATCTATTTACTTTTATATTTTTTAAATCATGTTAAATTATTTAGGCATTTTATAAAAATGTGTTTACTGCACCATAATTATCCTTGTAATATTCAGCACCGCCCGAACATTTTTGTTTCAACTTTTAAAAACTTTTGTTGTTTGACCTACTTTGAATTTAAATATTGAAACGGTTTCGAATCATCGCGAGGTTAGCAACAGTAACCGAGGTGACGTGGCATAATTAGCATGGGATTACTGTAGCATGATTATCCGGGCGTCACACGAGCTGTGCTTCATTTTCCTATTTTTGTGCTTGTTAGTGTGTGTTGCGTTGTAAGCTGCTCCATCAGTTTCTTGTATCTTTTTCTTCTTTTTTTTTCTTGTTAGTTCTCTATATTGTCTGATTGGTTGATGGTTTTGTTAATTCAAAGTCAGACTCTTCTTGAGCCTTCATTCTAAAAAAAAGATGAATAAAAAAGTGCTCTGTTTTTTTATTTATTTATTTTGTATTGTACTTTTCTTGGATTTTTTGGATTTCCAATTTTATTCGTAAAAAGAAGTTCGTTCAAACCTATTAATATGGGATATTGTTTTAAAAATCTCGATGCGAGAAATTCAACAGTGGAAACAGTTCAAGATTTAGACGCACGCTTTAAAAAATAAATGAGATACATATAGTGTGTCAGTTATCAGCGTCTGAGAAGGTGGGTGTGACCTTTGCATGGTATAACTAATGATTTCGGTGGAGCTCCTACTGCACATCTTTTTTGGTGAATTAGGGCAATAATGTCCAGCAAGCCGACGGCCCATTTAGCTCTTCAATGGATACGACTACGCCAGCGGGGCCTCGGGCTCCTTTTTCTGGCTACAAAAAACCGGGTCCAGAAAAATCAGTGGCTCCCTCGCTTTGGAAAATATCATGTAGTTTTCTTAATAGATTCAAAAATGTCTTTTAGTCAAAAAAATATTTGTCAATTTTAAAAAAAATGAGACAATGTCAGAAATGTTTGGTCAGGTCAAAAACATATTTATTTCTATTAAAAATGGACATGAAATTTTCAGCAAATATTCATGTTCCATAAAACGTCCTTGAAGTGTCTATATAATGTAAAAAAATGTGCGCATGCTTTAAAAAATATTTATCGCCATTAAAAATGTACAATGTGCATTTGAAAAATATTACCATTTATTTGAGAAAGTGGTTCCATGGAAAAAAAAGGAAACTGAAATAAAAAATGAATAACTAAAACAAAACAAATTATAGAACAGGAGCCGAAATATTATCTTTAGTAATTAGTTCTTTATAAAAAATATGATGAGATATATTATGCTAAAAGTTATGCGCTAAGAGATTATCTTTAAAAGAAAAATTAAGCAACATATTATGCCAAGAATTGTAACATACTGTGCTAAGAAATTATCTTTTAAGATAAAAATTAAGCCCGACACGTATCATGGTTGATAAGTTAGTTTTATTTTAAGTTGATAAGTTAGTTTTATTTTAAGTTTTGCGTGTAATTTAAAGATTGCATTAAAAACGGGAATTTGTTAGCTATATATTTGATAACTAACAATTTCTTTCAATAACTAGCAATCCCTAAATTGTGACGTCACATATTTGTGCTAAGAAATCAACTCTTACACAAAAATAACTATGATTTCTCTCTCCTCCACCCCCACATTAACACGTGGCACTCCTTCTGGCCCATATGTTAGCCAACTACTACATGCTGGCCCATTGCCACCTGAGCAGTATTTACGGTTTGAGCTAACACTATTATGATTCTCAAAAAAAGAAAAACTAACACTATTATGCCATGGTTTTGTGTTCATTGTTTCTGTTGTTCGATGCCTTCGTTCCAAAATTGAATATTGTATTGGTATCCTCTTCTTTTTGTCGTATTTGCTTTGTTTTCTTCACATAGTATTTGTAACTTTGTTTTTCCTCCGGTAGTAATTCTGTATTGGTTTGGGGGTTTCTGTATTCGTTTCACTTTGTGCAAAACGTTTCTGTATTTGTTATCAGTAGTATTGTTGTGCAGAAGGTTTATGTATTCTTTACAGCAGTATTTGTTGTTTCCATAAGTATATGTTTTCGGATTTGTTTCCGGGGTCCTGTACATTAATTTCGGCTTCTTAGAAATATGAAAGCAAATGTTGTTTTCGCCGAGTGCTTGCTAATCTTTTTAGCAATCTTTGGAAGTGAAGAGAAAATCTCAAGAGTAGACTATGGTTTGCCTCCTCTAATAAAGAGTTTGTTGATTCATTTCATCCTTTCTAACTCTAGATCCTCGGTTCCTCGCTCCGCCACTGCCTATGACTGTTATTCGGAAGTCCATCATTCTTCGAACACTCGCTCCATTTCCAAGAGGAAAAACAAAGGGGTGGGAGACATTTTATTAACTACCCTATCTCCAGCTATCACACACCCATCTCTCGGACACGTACGAGAACACGCCAAGGGCAGATCAGGTGAAAATCCTGGCTCCAGTATTGGCAGCCGGAAGATCGACCTCACGGATCTCCGTCTTCAAGCCCTTCCCAGCAGCGTTGGCCAGCGGGTGGATGCCGTGCGCCGGCCCGCTCATGTACGCCCGGTTCTCCCTCTCCTTCTGGAACGACACGCTGAACTTCTTCTCCACACCTGCACCCACATAATACTAATCAGTAAGCCAACACTGACACTAGGTGAACGAAAATCACGGTGAACGCGCGGCGTGCTTACAGTCGGCGAGGTCCTGCCGGAGCTGGCCCTCGCGGGTGAGCGCCATCATGATCTGCGGGAGGCCGAGCGGGAGGGCGTCGCCGCGGTCGACCTGCCAGAAGTGGACGGTCTTGCCGTACGTCTTTGCCACCTGCTCGAGGTCGCGGCGCTCGACGACGCCGGGGACGCCGGGCATAAAGAGCACGCCGCCCTTGACCTCGAACTCGTGAGTGTGCCACAGCGGCTTCTCCTCGTCGGGCAGCGTGAGGAACAGCTCCTCGGTGACGATGTACTCGACGCCGATGAGGCGCGCGCCGGCGTCGGGCCCGTCAAAGACGAGGCACTGCCGCACGTCCTCGTTGAGGTGCGCGCAGAAGTGGTGCGCCTCCACCTGCCGCGTCATGTCGTCCCCGTAGAAGTGGAAGGCGCAGAGGTGCTGGTGGATCTGGTTGATCGGGGCGAACCCCTGGATGGCGCCCGTCGCCGCCTCCAGCAGCGCCGTGCCCGTCTCCGTCGGCTTCCCCGGCACGTCCACGTCGTGGCACGACGCCGCCATCTTTTGATCCTGTGCAAGTTTTGTGGGGCTCGGGTGAGTTCGCTCGAATCTGGAGCGGTGCGGGCTGGTTCGGCTGTTTTTAAGGCGTGGGTAGGCTCATGCAGTTGCACACGTGTGATCCTTGAGGTGGCGCGTGTCCGTGGCAGTCCACCTACGTGTTGAGAAGCGGCCACGAGAATGCGGATGAAGGGACACGCATGAGAGAAGCTGCTAGTTCTGGACAAGGACACCAGAGTTGTCTAGCGCACTATGTATGGCACGTGGAGCGGTGACACAAGACGCAGTTCGACGATGGAGAATGTAATTATGTAACTGCAGTGTACTCCAGGGACTGCCATGTCACGCATCACACGCACCGTGCAAAATCGTATAGATCACAGTGGCAGCAGATGAATACAACCCGTTACACGTTCAACTTCAAGAATGAGGTTCCAACACTATGAAGGAAACAATAGGTAGAAAACTCTATCCACGAAACCAAACAGATGCAGAACTTCCTCTGCCATGCCCAACAGCCAGATAGAAAGGAGCTCCTCCAACTGTGGCCCAAGCGGTGAAGGTTATGAAACTGCAATGAACAAGAACACAAAACAAGTAAAGACATGGCGACACAGGCATCGCTAATCATCAACAAAGTACTCCCTCTGTAAACTAATAAAAGACCCCACAAGTCCACGGCTAAGCACGCAGGCCCACCCCATAAAAAAAGCACGCAGGCCCACACGTCAGTGACTGCAAAACTTCAGATAGGTTGAGCGTTGGCCGAACCAGCCACGCATAAACTTGAACAAGATAAGACGTTTTAGATCACTACTACTCCCTCTGTAACTGTAAGTTCACAGAGGGAGTAGCTTGCAAGCGATGGAATGGATGGCGAGTTATATTGAGTTATTGACAGGAGCGAGAATGGATCAGGTTTAACTTACAGTTAATTGAAAAAAAATTCAAAAAATTGCAGCAAACTAAAGATGATTTGAAAGAAAGCTCACCTTAAGCTTGTTGCTGCTTCTTGTCGAGAATTTTCTTCCAGCGCTTCTGATCGAGCATCATTGTCATGTCTTGCCAGCTGAGATGAGCAGATCACATGATTAAACACAGACAGTTATTTATTTATTTTGAAAGGGGCAAAAGACTTGCCTCATTCATTGATTAAGAAGGAGAATAGAGTTAAGGTGAGGCTACAAAAACCGACTACAGAAATACAAATGCTGTTACTCTCCCGGCATCAAATTTCCAAATACAGATGTGGGAATAGTCAGTCCACGAATATACACAAAAAAAGAACAGAAAATCCCCTTTATGCCACTAGCTTTGTTCCCAATCCAACCAAATCAATATTCAAACCGCATACCCAATCGAATGGACAGCACGTGCATTATGGTAACCTTTTTATAAGACATAATAATTTAGAAGGCAGATTTTATGAAGGCCACATAAATATAGTGGAGATCTCACAAGGATAGTGACTTGTCTAGAAATAAAAGGTTATTTGACAATTTTGACAATCAATTGGTAGCTCAACTAGCAAAACACCAGATATGTATAGTGGAAAATTTGACAAATGCCCCATCTTAGTTCGGCCTTCCACCCTTCCCTATAAATGACAACTTGAATGTACAACTCAAGTGTGCAAATCGCACATGCCTATCCCAGAATTCCAGGTGCAGACAAGCTTTTGCTAGTCAATAACACAAATGGGTGCCATCCTTCGTGTTTTCGTGGATTGAGACTTTGAATACTCATCTGTTCAATCCCGCCAGTCAAGAATAACCTCACTGCTACTTAACATAATGAAATAGTTTTGCATAATAGTCCTTTTACCAAGAGCAGCAAATAGTTTATACAGAATGTTGATATCAAAGCAACAAAATAGAAGTGGATTGCTGGGCTGGAGATGCTTGACCGTGTTGAAGACAAAGACAAGTGAATGGGCACATGGTGTAGCACAAGGAGTCTTGCGATAGGATTAGGGAGCATCCAGTCCTATTCAATGAAACAATGGACAAGCTCACAATAGGAAGCAAGGTCAAGGCAGTGTTCTTGAGCCTCAGCAAGTTCAATAGCATCACAGAGGGCTCATCCAGAAGTGCAACAAGCTGTAGGGGAGGTAGATCAGCTCTCCCAGACGGAATGGAAGTGGATGAGGAAAACTTAAAGAACTATGTGCCCAGTGCACTTGAGCTCCTCAGAACAAGGTCACGATATCGGTCGATAATTGAGGTTGCCAAGAAGTACCACAGGCAGTGGAGCTGGAGATTATGCACCTTGAGAACGCAGGCTTCATGAACACAAGAGGTGACTCAAACTATAGTGCATGCCACTATGCAATGGGCAGGTGGCTAGCCAGAGGAATAGGTATACCATACCAAGCACACCTTGTCCACAACCATGGACTTTTAGAACATCACCAATATAGACTAACTAATAACCACAACTAGCATCTTCTCTGTAGGGTAAACTAATTTTCTACATCTACACATTTCAAAGGTGAAGTGCGTGGTATTTTACATGTACATGTATGTAAATACCACCTTTGTCATTGTTATAAACACAAATGCACTAGCCAGTATAAGGATGAGCTAATATTGTTTACGTTTCTTAGTACAGTATAACACAAGTTTTGAAAAGAGGTGCATTAGATACACCACCATATTTACATTAAATGGAAAGGATAAAATCACTTGATATTTGATAATGGCTTTGTTTAACTCGGCTGCTGAATTAAAGTTCATAGCAGCTTAATAAATAAATTTGGCAGCAGAGCTTCCTAATTTCTCTATCCAGTAGGTACAGATAACGAGACACATTCTGTAATTAAGGCTTGGAAGCCTATAAATCATAGCTCTCGGCAACATCTTCCATATTTATGAGCACGATGTTGCTCACTCCACTTCAACTTTTCTGTTTTCCTTTCCTGGATAAATTTATTTCAGCGCACGCTGAAACTAGGGCGCTCCGTATAGTCCTTCCATAAAAAAATCAAGTTCAACAGCCCCATGCACCCTTAACCTCATAAAAGGATGGACATAAGGAACTACGACAAGATTATTCATAAAATAATTTTCTGTGTCAATTCTTGTACCATTACTTAAACTAGTACAAAATTAGGTCCCATACTATCTGCAGTTTAAACCAGTCAGATACTATTAGCATGCATACACATAAATTTCACAAAACGTTGTATGGTAGTCATGTGGACAATAAAAATAACTATCAAACTTCACTAAAAAATGCGAGAGAAGGCATGTGGACAATCAAAGCCGAATCCGAGATTATTTTTTATCAGCGCGAAGTACATAGTTGACAACCTAGCAAGAACATAATTATAAGCAATGCTAAGGAAAAAAACATATCATGGTGGCATGCCACATGTGACCTTTGCATAGGCACACAATCTGGTCTGAAGCATACACCCAATTCTTCAGCCAAAGCATATACCCAAAATCCGAGTTGGATTCATACACTCTTGTTGAGTACTCCCTCCGTCCCATAATATAAGACGTTTTTGCAAGCTATGTCAGCTTGCAAAAACGTCTTATATTATGGGACGGAGCTTGCAAAAACGTCTTATATTATGGGACGGAGGGAGTAACATTTTAGTTGTCCAATTTGTTTACCATATAAGACACTCCAGTCCATGCCATATTATAACACCCGTGTCCAAGTAATGCAAGTCTAAACACTGCCAGAAGGGCAGGTATTTATACTCCCTCCGTTCCTAAATATAAGTCTTTTTAGATATTTCAAATGGACTACCACATACGGATGTATATAGACATATTTTAGAGTGTAGATTCACTCATTTTGCTCCGTATGTAGTCACTTGTTGAAATCTCTAGAAAGACCTATATTTAGGAACGGAGGGAGTAGAAGATAAAGATAGCAAGAACTACTTGGGGCATGGCTAGGCTCAGCATAAAGAAGGTAAGGCTAAGGGGGTCTCAATTTACTATAAGCAGGGAGAAACATTTGACAGAAGAAAAGACCTCCTAGTCCCAAGCAAAGCACATCCAATGGAGATATCGTATCTGTTGATACAACCAGGAAGACCGCAAATAGAGCAGTGCTGACGACCAGGTCGACTACTACTTTCACAATTCAGATAATCTTTCCAGACACATATTGATTGATCATAAAGGTACCTTCAAGAAAACATATATCATTCATCCAATCTGGAAACCATCAGCACAATACGTAACATACATCAACCGAGCATTAACACCATTCAAGCAGTGATCCTAAAAGCAGAATTCCCATAACCTGGTACTCCTAAATCGAGTAAGATGGGTAGGTAATTCACTGCACAATCAGTGTTCGGCCATCAAGAACAATATATATATATATATATATATATATATATATATATATATATCATTTATCTAATCTGGAAACCACCAGCACAATCAGTGTTCAGGATACCGGTAACTGGTACCATATCGGTCGGGTCCTGAATAGGGATAAATAGGCGAATTTTCCAGTTAATCGGCCAATAAACCACTGAGTAGCGATTAACTGACCGAGATGCCAATTAACTGGCCGATATTTGGGATGCACAATACGTTACATCAACCGAGCATTAACACCGTTCAAACAGCAAGCATAGGAACAGAATTCCCATGACTTGGCACTCCTAAATACAGTAAGATGGGTTACATGGGTAGGTAATTCAGTGCAGCTCTAGATATATAGATAGATGGATGCCAATTAATCTAAATCAAGAAGACAAAAAAACATATAAACCTAAGCATGAAGGGCGGTTGGTGATAGGTGCTGGGTAGGAAGACATGCCTGTGGGGAAGGGACTTGATGTTGGAGGCGAGGCCGGAGACGTGGTGGTGGACGCAGGCGGCGGCGCCGAGGGCGAAGGCGCCGGTCCAGGTGGAGATGAGCCGCTGCGGGTCCGAGTGCGGCACCGCGGGGTCGCCCCTGTACGCCCGCGCCCAGTAATCGTCGAACTCGCCCATCCTTCCCCCTGACCTTCTGGAAAGTTCTCCGCCCCTTTCGTCGGCGAGGAGGCTGCTCGGGAGGAAGAAGGGATGGATGGGGTTTGGGGGTGACGAGATTGGGCGCAGGGTGGGCGAGAGAATATTCGTGAACCCGGTCTACGAGATATCTGCCGTCCTGTGCTTTGCGATCTGTGCTACGGGTAGCATCGGTGCTCCTTACGGCTCGTTCGGCAGACACGTGTTGAAATTTAGGAATTCTTCATTTGGATTCAATTACCACCAGTCCTCGGAATTGTAAAAATTTGGGTGTGTCAAGGCACATCTAGATGTGCCCTAGTTATTGCACATCTAAATGAGTGAATTAAGCATAAAGAGAGGAAAAAAAGGAATTATCTACACGAATTTCGACGTAAAATCAATGATATAGGACTTAGATATGCAATACTTATGGCACATCTAGATGTGCTTTAGCAAAGCTGTAAAAAATTCTTATAAATTCAACTCGTTTTACAGAAAAAAGATCAGTTTTGCTAAAGCACATCTAGATGTGCTATAAGTATTGCACATCTAAGTCCTATGTCATTGATCTTATGTTGAGATTCGTGTAGATATTTTCTTTTTCTTTTTTCTCTTTCTCTCTATGCTTAACTCACTCACTTAAATGTGCAATAACTAGAGCGCATCTAGATGTGTCCTAGACACACCCAAAAAAGATAACCCAAAAAAGTGAAAAGGTCATCTACTTAAGGAAAAACTACCACTTGTTACAAGCATTGTATTTGAAGGCCTAATTATTAACAATAGGAGTCATTGCTAACACCCGTCGACAACATTTTCCATTCGTGGCGACTCCCCTTTACTCTCTCCCAAATTGAATCTATCACGTCGACATCAAGCGCCACTGCTAACTTGTCAATGCGTAACAGGTCAAGGTTGTGGCGCCTCCACCTAGCCGAGGTGGAGGTGGACAAATCTTCCCTATTCTACTTTACTCCACAAGCGCGACAATTTTGTTGGGGGTAACGACTCCTGACATGGTAGTGGTCACGCCTGAACTCTAAGACGACAAACATTTGCAATGAAATTGATGTCGATCTTCATTTTTGGCTTAATTATCTCGATGTCGATTTTGTGTTGCATGTATACATGGGTGATACGAGTGCCCCCTCACTAAAAAAGTTCTCGACATGATGTAGAAGAAGGGGTACTTAAGCCACATGCTACACCATGGTGGCCGGCGCATGACCATATCATCCCCAAGCCCAAATGAGAGTAGATAATCATGTTCATGGATTTTTTTGAAGTGTAGCCTTAGAATGCTACCTCCAAAGTTCTTCTGGGATGCGCTCGAACAAAACATCGAGTTGAATTGTGTCATGCGAAAGTAAGGTCATGCCCAATTAAACTTTCTTCCTTCTTTTCCAAGGAAAACTCATAGACATTTCCTTATTAAATTAAGTTCAAGTGATTGATATTATACCCCCTGAGCCAAAACTGTCATTCCAGAGGGGGGGGGTTAAAGAAGGGAAGGGATCCTTTCTTTTTTTGTTGCAATTTTGTCCTTTTTCTCACCCTCTTTACTCACGTATATGACGCATAGTTGGGAGTGA
>NC_041388.1:405511498-405512868 GCF_002162155.2 Triticum dicoccoides | reverse complement strand
CATAATGTTCCCAGCCCTAGCCGCCACCACCAAAGTTTTCCTACACATTGTTGCCTAGGTCCCACTCCTCTTCCCTGTCCGGATTTTTTCGATGGCAGCAAGAGGAGTGCGGACCCATCCTTCTCATTTTGTTATTTCTTATTAGGTTTTTGTTTCCTAGCGACATCGACAAGGTGGTGGCGGTGATAGTGTGTTGGAATAATGTATCTCTGGTCTCTCCATACCCCCACGACGTCTGGTTTGGCGTTGATGAAGGGCTTGTGAGATTTTGTGTTCTGAGATTTATTGACTCTCTTCATATCTTGGGAGTTGATGTGTTTTTCAAGTAGATCTATTATCTATTGACTGATTATTGATGTGGTGAATACAACATCTTCTTTCGTGTTGTTTTGGGGCATGCTTCGGTTTCTCCAACCGCATGAACTGGTGGTGATGGATTGCAAGCATGTTGGATGATACTCCAAGTCTCCAACCAACGTTGCTTCAACGATTTTTAGATCTTGTCTTGGGCAAGTGACTATTGTGGTCTTCAAAGCCTGGCATGACGAGGGCGTTGCAAGAGTGTCTTTTTCCTTTACAGTTGGTTAGTGCAATTATCAATCATCGTTGAACGGCATACAATCAAACGAACAAGAAGGGCTCGTATGATTTTCAATGTAATATTTTTACTGATTGTTCTGCCTCAAGTTTCTGTCCATTGTAATTGTTTATCTTGATATTTATCAGATCTAAGATCCACTTTAGTATGTTTTCTTTAAAAAAAGAAAAAATCAGTGCGGTTGAGTTCGTTGTGTGTTTATAGCGTCTCTTAACAACTGACTCCCCTCTCGACTAGGGTTTCCACGCCTCCCGACGGCTCTGGTGCCGATCTGCTTCGTCTCCTCTAACCTTAGGGACATGGAGGCGCGGTGGACCCCAGCCCCTGTCAGTGGAAGGGATCTTGCTCCATTTTAGGTGTTTTTTAGTTTCTTTAGAGTTTGTGTCCTGTTCAGGAAGGCGATACGCCGACGACTCCATGTAGATGGAATAATGCTCTCCTCGCCTGATCCCCATCCCAGTGGTGTGTGTAGCATCTTTGAAGGGCGTGTGGAGGCGTGTTGCCGATGGATTTTGTGGGATTTGATCAGTGTTTGTTTTCGGTGGATTTGGTCTTTGTTCGTCTACGTGTGCTAGTTCTTTGGGGTCTTAACACAACGACTTCCTACAACAAGATTTGCCCGGTTCTGCTGAAGGAGAGGTGATGAGCGCAACATGTTTTCGGCTCACTCCAGTGGTTGTAGTTGCCGTTAGGTGCTCTATGGACATGGATGTAATTTCTATTGCTTCTTGTGTTCTTTATACTGCCATGATGTTTGATGAATAGTTGATGA
>NC_041388.1:405502794-405511363 GCF_002162155.2 Triticum dicoccoides | reverse complement strand
AAAAAAAATCAATTGACGCAGAGTATTGGATATGAAAGACGATTAAAGGAAGGCGTTTTCGGTGCAATTGCAGGGAACACCTGCTAGTTTTTTTGGAGGGACACCTGCTAGTTGATTAAACTTCGTGAAACTTCCACTTGGCACTTGTAAACTTCGAAATGTAAATTTCCTGGCTACCTTACATGTCACCAAAGCACATAAACCTGGGCGCACATAGTACACGCAAGAATCGCCATTGATTAAGTTCCAAATCATTGTTCTAAACAAGGCCGGTGCGGATAATTAAAGAACCTGCTGAAAACCCACACACCGCACTACTGCAAGGATAACCAATGGCTTAAGTCACTCTCAAATACCTTGGCCGCATGTCAACTCAACCAATCATGACCGCTTTGACGAATCAAATCATTGGCGCAAAGAAGCAGCGACGAGCCTCCTCGCATTGTCGTCTGAGCGGAAATTAACAAGAACATAAGGATGAATCCAAACCTTGTTGCAGTCCTGCAAGCCTTGTTGAAATGCACTGTTCTTACCCGAAACAAACACAGGGATGAATCCAATTCTCCTTGTTGCAATGCAAACGAAACTGCCCTCTTTCCCCTACGTGCAACGCCTATATAAGCCATGCATGGCAAGTGACATTTCTCATCTCTCAGAGACGACCATCTCATCATTCTCATCAGAGATGAAGAGCCTCGCATTGTACTTCTTGCTCCTCGTTTCTGTGGCGGCACTGCCACTGCACGCCAGTGCCTCGCAGGAGGCGCGGCTGAGAGAGTTCATCTCGTCCAGAAGAGGCAGTGTTAGGAGCACCGACACGTTTAGGGTGCGTAACATAGCCGACAGGGTTGCCGGCAGCCTGAGCGCAGAGAACTCTGTCTCCGACCAGAGCTCCATGAAGGCCGCCGACAAGATCACGGCGCTGCCCGGGCAGCCGGAGGGCGTGGACTTCGACCAGTACGGCGGGTACGTGACCGTCGACGAGGAGAACGGCCGCGCCCTCTTCTACTACCTCGTCGAGTCGCCTTCCGGCGCTTCCGAGAAGCCGCTCGTCCTGTGGCTCAACGGAGGTTAGAGCGATCACTGAACATCTCATGTTGGAACATGCATGGCATTGGCAACTGCATAGCTCTAAGGGGCACGTTTATAGATACTGCTGGCTGATCACGCTAGATGTATATACGCATCCACAGGGCCAGGATGCTCTTCGCTCGGCTTTGGAGCGATGCAGGAGCTCGGCCCCTTCCGCGTAGCCGAAGACAACAAAACGCTCAGCAGAAACATCAACGCCTGGAACAACGGTAAGTACCCATGGCAACTCTAATCCCTCCCCCCCTTGGACCTGCTTAATTACAGACCTCAACTCATTTTGCTTGTGAAAAATAATGGCAGTGGCTAACGTGATCTTCCTGGAGTCGCCCGCTGGCGTCGGGTTCTCTTACTCGAACACGTCTTCGGACTATGACCTGAGCGGCGACGAGAGAACCGCCGACGATGCGTACGTCTTCCTGGTGAAATGGCTGGAGAGGTTCCCGGAGTACAAGGGCCGCGCCTTCTACATCTCCGGCGAGAGCTTCGCCGGGCACTACGTGCCGCAGCTCGCCGCCACCATCCTGTTCCATAACACGTACAACAACAGAACCATAGTAAACCTACAAGGCATCTTGGTACGTGAAATTTACAGTTACACACACGTGTATAAATCTTGAATTTTCTATCTTCGTTTTCGACAACATAAGACTAATTTCTTCTGAACAACGACGACGGTCTCCTTTCTTTCTCCTGACTGAAGGTTGGAAACCCGTATCTGGACGAGAAGAGGAACATCCAGGGGGCCATGGACTTCTTCTGGACCCACGCGGTGATATCCGACGAGGTCTACGCCAATGTCACCAAGAACTGCGACTTCGGCAACTGGGACGGGAATGTCGCTGGCACGGCGTGCAGCGGCGCCTGGGACGCGTTCGACGGCGGCCACATCGACTACTACGACATATACGCTCCGGTTTGCATCCACGCCCCCAACGGAGCACGTTACCCCAGTGGCTACGTAAGGCAACGATTCTCAGTTACTTGTCCAGTCAAAAGTGGAACTATAGTGATCATGGTCTGAATTGCTAGCTAAAACGACATGCATGCAGCTGCCTGGGTATGATCCGTGCAGTGTGTATCCTACCTGGGCGTATCTCAACGATCCGGCGGTGCAGAGCGCTTTCCACGCTAGAACGACGAAGTGGTCACCCTGCAAGTGAGATCCTTCAACTCGCGGCTAATATGTTGAACGCTTGTCATTTTCACCCAGCACGTACCGAACTCATGTGATTTTGCGCTTGCAGAAACCTGCACTGGAAAGATGCGCCGATGTCTATGCTGCCGACCCTGAAATGGTTGATCGAAAGCAAGCTTCCGGTTTGGATATTCAGGTAGCAGATCACGACCACCCAATATTGTCGTCAGACACCTTAAAACTACATTTTAGTTTTTACGTTATTCATATCCATTTCAAATTTCACCACCCAATAAACTTCCCTGCATTGTACAGTGGTGATTTTGATTCCGTGTGCTCACTGCCGGCGACGAGGTACTCCATCCAAGACCTTGGCCTCCCTGTGACCACTCCATGGCGTCCATGGACAGCAAAGGAGGAGGTAAATAAAGCCCTGAATGCATGGCTGGTCACCCTGAAACTGATGGCTTAGCTGGTTGCACTCGCAGGTGGGAGGCTATGTCCAGCAGTACGCCGGAGGATTCACGTTCCTATCTGTGAGGGGAGCAGGGCATCTGGTTCCATCCTTCCAGCCAGAGAGGGCATTGGTGATGTTGAGCTCCTTCCTGAAAGGGACGCTCCCACCTTACGTAGAACAGCAGTGAGTCATATGCCAAGACAGTTGCTAGTTTGCTACGGCATGAAAATGGAGTCGCCACTTGCTATGAGCTAATTAATATTTTCCTTTCGGAGAGGTTTATTTGCTTAATTTTGGTATAGTATGTACTTGTATCTGGTTAGAGTTGAAAAGGTCCGTGTCCCTTCTGAGTGGACATGGATTTCTTTTTGTATGATTTGTGATGTAACTTTAAATCAAATAATTAAAACGGCCACGGCTCAGTGGTTACAATTGCACTTCTTGTATTTGTAATAGACAAAAACTGGCGTACTTTGTAAATTTATGACTCTGTGAAGAGCCGGCAGAGATTTTATTCTATAAGGAGAAATAAATCTCTACTAATTACTCCCTCCGTGTTCCTAAATATAAGTCTTTGCAGATATTCCATTATGAACCACATACAGATGTATGTAGATATATTTTAGAGCGTAGATTCATTTAATTTGCTCCGTATGTAGTCCATAATGAAATCTCTATAAAGACTTATATTTAAGAACGGAGGGAGTATAATAAACAAAAGTGTAAGATCAGAAGACGGCTTAAGTAGTCTTGGATGGTTATACCCTTCATACTTATTTTAGTATATTTTCTTGAATTGATACATGAGCAATACAACAAAAAGACCAACACTACTGAAAAACTGTTTATGTGTGGAAGCTCATCAAAGGCGCGGAGGCATTTGTATCCGCTGCTGGTAATCTGGCCACTTACCAGTGGCGGGCGCAAAATCATGCCACCAGTGGAGAAAGCGGCCGGCCCATGTAGGGTTTTTTTCACCGTTTTCTCATTTTTGTTTCCTTTTCCATTTTTATTCTCATTTATTAAACCAATTTTATTTGTTAATAATAAATAAGAATTCTCTAATTACGGAAGTGGTAAATGGTCAGTGAAAATTGTCAAAATAGTAAGGACGCTATTAAGAGCAGCGTCCAATCCTGGACGCCATTGCTAAGTGCGTTCCTTTATGGACGCTGTTACGCATGATGTCCAGCTATATGGTTTGACTTATTAGGCTCAACCGAGTTGTCTTTTCTCTTTCTCTGATATACCTAACAGTTTTTGATCCGCAAAACACTAATACGCATGCAGCCGTCGCTTCTAATCTCGCCGTCCCGTAAGCAAGCTCCAGCGGGTAACATCAGCAATCATCAAAGGAATCGTGTTGTCTCACCGGCTGCTCATCATTAGGATCATCCACTTGAACTGCAGTTGGCGCATGTGACTTGTACGCCGTATTGCATCTTCTCTATCAAGTTTTTTGTATAATTCATTCCATAGTTGCAAGTGTACTGCGTACAATGTACAGATGATTGGGTTTTTATTTCTGGTAATATAATTGGTAATTGTCTAGTTTATGAGCTGATAGGTCGTGAAAAATTCAACCTTGAGTCAATAGTAAATCAATTTAAGATTTTGATCTTTACTTCCTACATGTTCATGTCTGCAGGTGAATTCGAGAACATGTTAATTGTTCTAACGTATGTGGATGGTGAAGTGCAACATGGATCCATGGGTGTGGAGTATAGTGTTCCTCCCAAAGTCACATTTTCAGCATATGGGAAAACATGTGGTGATCCAAAGTAGTTGCGCATTAACCGTTTGTGTGCATCAATTCGTTCTCTCCGAATGAACGCACGACCATAGACGGAACCACCGTGCTTTGGCTTCTTCCCCTTGTGCATGGCTACAAGCATAGCAATGTCCTCTTCTTCATGCAAATCAAATTCCTCGTCCGACGATGAATCGTCCACGAATGAGGAGTCAACCGAGCTCTTCTACAATGCAGACAATCATCTTCAAACATACTATCCAATCCCAATTAAAATCATCAAGTTTCGTCGTTTTTTTACGTTGGGGAATTTCGTCGAACACCTTGTGCACGGGGTGGAAGAAGATGGCCGGCGGTTCGATTGGTCGCTGTTGCGGACGACGGCTCAGAGGAGAAATGCCGCGGACGGTGGCGCAGAGGGGAAGGGAGCACGGCGACGTAGAGGAGAAGGGAGCACGGCGGACCTTCGGAGTTGGCGAATCCCGCCGCGGCTGCTTCCCGAAACGGCGGCACCGGGGCGGCTGCTTGACGCCCTCCGGCGAGGGAGGCGACGAGGGCTAGGGCGGCGGCGGCGCAGAGGTGAAGTGAGCAAGGCGGACCGCCGGAGTCGGCGAATCCAACCGTGGCTGCTTCCCGAAACGGCGGCATCGGGGCAGCTGCGAGACGCCCTCCGACGGGGGAGGCGACGAGGGATAGGGCAGCGGAGGGCGGCGACAATGATGTGGGGCGGTGGCGGCGACGGCGATGACGACTTGGCCGGTGGCGGCGGCGACTTTTGGCTACTCGTGCTCGGTCGCGGGCGGCCAGTCGCCAGGCGAAAGCGGAATGAAGTGGTGGTTGGGCGTTTGGCGGGCGACCGCGGTTTTACATTAGTTGCATCTCGTGAAGTAAATTTGCATCACAAAGTTTTCAATTTTACATCACCAGGAGACCGCGATCCAATTTTTTTTACATATGAACTGTTTGTTGGAGTAACGTTTTTTACCCCAGACGATCCAAAAGTTAGGTATCTTTATATTTGGACGGTTTATTGAAGATGCTCTAACAGAGAGCAAGGGGGGTGCAGAAGCACGATTACTGGTGGCTGGATAGCGGCGGCGAGGAGGTGCGCAAGGGGAATAACAGAGCATTGGGCTGCCAGTTCAGGGAATTTGGGTCGTAATGAAACACAGAACGCCACTAACAACAGCGTCCACACCTGGACGTCGTTAGCAACAGCGGCCGTACCTGAACGCTATTAATCACAGCGTCCTTCCTACTTACACAATTTCCAGTTGCCCTTTACCAGTTCCGTAATTAGATGATTCTTATTTATTATTAATAAAAAATCGATTTATTAAATTCGTGAAATTTTCACAATTTCATAAAACTTTTTTTGGATTCAAAATTTTTATCATTTTCTGTGTACTTTTTATTTTCAAATCCATGAACTTTTCTCAAATTTGTGAAGTTTTCTGAATTTCGTGAACTTTTTCAAATGGTAAATTACTTTTCCATTTTTTGTGAACTTTTTTTCCCAAATTTGAGATTTTTTTTCATTTTTGTGAAAAAAAATCAAACTATGAAATTTCGAAGTGTTGAACTTTTCTAAAATTTGCAAAAATGTCAAATGTCATGAGCTTCTTTTTCATAAACTTTTTAAAATTATTTTGATGTTATTCATTTTTTTCTGAAACTTTTTTCCCATTGGAGATTTTCTTTCATTCTTTGAAAAAGTCAACAGTCAACTCTTGGTCAACAGTTGCATGTCCACCAATTAACCTATTTAAGAAAAACTAAATTGGGCCGGCCCATATACTCCTTGCGTGACAATTAGGAGCTCTTAGTAGATTCTCAAAAAACTTCCTTAGCATCTTGTCAATCTCCCGACAAAGATTACATGCTGAAACGCTTATGGCTGATGGAGCTGATGGAAACAACAAGAGAAGACGAGTTTGTGAGAATACTCGTGACGCTGTGGTCAATCTGGTGGGCTCGTAGAAAAGCTATTCATGAACAAGAGTTTCATTCGCCATTATCAACTTTCAGTTTTGTTGAGCGATATCTTGAAGACCTGTTTCTTCTACCCAAAAAGGTCACACCAAACATCAGTGCAGCCACTGAAGCCACTATGGGACGGAAGAGGAGAACCTGGAAGCAACCTAGAGAAGGCCATGTGAAAGTAATGGTAGATGCAGCAGTAGCAAGGAATGGAAATAAAGGAGTGTACGCAGCGATCTATAGAAACAAGGACGGCCTCTTTTTGGGAGCTTCGGCAGTTGTGGTACGGGGACAAGTCGAACCAGAGATCCTCGAAGCTTTGGCCTTCAACGAGGGACTCGCATTGTCAACTGATTTATACGTGCGACGAATTCACGTGGGAACCGATTGTGCTGGTACTATCTCTCATCTGAAAACCCCGTACTTGAGAACGAGCTCTGCTGTTATTCAGGATATTAAAAAGAAGATGCAAGAATTTGACTCGTTTTGCTTCGAACACGAGAAGAGAGACATGAACTGGGAGGCTCATGAACTAGCTAGGGCCTCTGCTTCTTTAGATTATGGTCGCCATGTGTGGCTGATCAGTCCTCCTGATTTCCTATGTATTGAACGACTTGTTGTGCTTGATTAAAAAAGGGAGTGTTTGATCCTAAAAAAAAGGTAGATTCTCAAAAACCCCTAAAAAAAGTAGATTCTAAAAAAAAGGAGCTCTCACTACGGAGGCCTTTCTCGCCAGGAAATAGAGGAGCGGCAACAGCTGTCTGCAGGAACGTGTCTCAAAAAAAAAAAACTGTCTTCAGGAACAGTACAGGGTGTTTTGTAAGTGCTTCAACTATTGTTTTTGACGGACTTATTGACCCAACAACACTGGAGGCACAAGCATGTAATGAAGCGTTGGCCTTAGCCAAGGATCTCAACATACCACAACTAGTCATAGCTACAGATTGCATCGAAGTTGTTACTAACATCAACAATGCAGCAGCAACAGTTTATGCTTCGGTCTAACATGAAATCAAGCACATAAGTAGTGAGTTTTTAGATGTTTCTTTTAAATTTGAGCATAGGGAGTGTAATTTTGAGTCCCATGCTCTAGTTAAGGCAGCTGTTTCACTGCCAGTCGGTCGCCATTTGTGGCTAGGGTTATTTTTTGACAGGATTTGTGGCTAGGGTTATTACCATACATCATTTGTATTTCAAACATCATTGAGTTTTAATAAAGACCCTAGTTCACCTAAAAAAGGAGCTCTCAGTATATTCTAGAGAGAGAAAAAACATTTGCTCTAGTTAGGAGCCTCGTTTATGTACTCTTACTCATCGGCCTTTGTTTTTTCTTACTTTTGGGCTGCGGACTGCTCATTCCCAACCATTGTTTGCTAGCGTGCGTCCCAATTAAGAAGCTGCATGTTAGAAACAAAACGTATTTTCCCCAATCGTTTTAATTTCCCCGATCGCAAGGCGACTAGGGAAAGCTTTCCTCTTCTCAATTTTCACAAGTCCGTGGATTTGTCTCTCCTCCGCCAACCGCTCCGATGGCTGGTGGAAGGGAGGGTTTTTTTGTGTGTGTCTCGGATCCGGCTAATAGATAGGTTGGGTTTTAGTCCTTACAAGGATGGCGTTTGGACAGATGGCGCCGCTTCTTCTTCGAGTCAGTCTTTCGGGCTTTAATCCTCGTCAAGTTTTTCGTTGGGACGGATTAGATGAAGCTCCAACATAGATTTCTACCAGCTCCTCATGGCAGTAAGGATAGGGTTTCCTGTCGTGCGTACGCAACGGCGATATTTGGTGTCAGACTCTAAAGTGTTGGTCCTTATGGGCACGTGCACGAAGACTTTCCTGCTGTCATCAACAAGGTCAGGCCTGCTCCGATATGAGAGCCGCAACAGCGGCGCGTCGGTGCTCGTTCTAGAGGTGACAATGGTCGTTCAGTGGTCCATAAACCTCAATGTAACTTTATGTTTGATGTGTTTTGTACTCCCGATGAATCTTCTAATAGATTTGATATCTTTTACAAAAAAAAGATGCATGTTGATTTTTGTATCAATGGAGACCTCCTATTTCACGTGTTTTTGTGTGAAATAGGCTCGCGACGCACACACGAAGCCTGACTAAGCCCGGGCGGGTGTTGTAGTAGCAAGCGGTTCACCCAACACTGGTT
>NC_041388.1:405500449-405502512 GCF_002162155.2 Triticum dicoccoides | reverse complement strand
TTTTTGAGGTGACCCAACACTGGTAAGAGTGTTCCTAAAAAAAACACTGGTAAGAGTGGGCGCTTCTATTTCTCGTGTTCAGCGAGACCTGGGGCCGGCCCAGGATCGCTGGAGGGCACATTCTCAGTTTTTATTACGTTTTGCTTTTATTTTGTAGTTTTGCTTATACTTTAAAATATTCTAAATATATATATTACAAAAAACACTCTTCCAAAAACATTCGAAAATTGTTGAATGAATAATTAAAAAATGTTGAACGAGTATTTGAAAAATATTGAACACGTATTTGAAAAAAAATTTGTACAAGTATTTGAAAAATTGTTGATCATGTATATAAAAATGTTGAACAAGTATTTGAAAAATATTGAACACATATTTAAAAATATTGAACAAGCATTTTAAAAATGTTGAACATGTATTTGAAAAACAAATATTGACAAGTATTTGAAAAAATGTTGAGTAAGTATTTGAAAAGTTTTGAACAATTATTTGAAAATGTTGAGCAAGCATTTGAAAAAGGACTGTGCTAACGACCAGTCGACTGGTCGTTAGCGACAGATCCGCACGACTAGTTCCTACGTGATCGCTATCTTCCCACGCTCACTTTCCACTGATTTTTTTTCCTTCTCTCAAAAGCCGTGGTAAATCGCTCGCGATTTTTTCTGGTTTTTCATCGCATAATATGAAAATAAAATAAAAGTGCTTGAAAGAGAATTCGAACCTAGGTTTATGCAATACCTATTGAGCCTAATAACCAACTAAACAATCTTTTGTTGTTGTCTATTGTAGACAAACAATGTTATTTGAACCTTTCTTATTTCTGCCATATCAGGAAAAAAAATAAAGTTTGGCTTGGTAACTTTGGCATGACCAGCGTGATAACTATGGTATGAGCAACATGATAACTATACCATGATAAGGCTGATAACTATAATACGAGAAGGTTAAGGCATGAGAAAGTATGGTAATTTAACACATAAATTACCGATGAAAATGTTTAAAAAACTTTTTTTCCCTTGGATGAAAGATACCATGGTGTTTAAAATGTAAGATATTAGTTATCAAATCTGTGATGTATACATTATCATGCTTTTTACATAGAAATTACCGGGTGTATATTTTTCAACAAAAAAAATTCAGGTCAAAAAATTATAATGGCGTTTGTATGTGAGCTATCAGCTTAATATGTGTCTATTAACAAGCTATTTACATATAAATTACCGGCGTTGCCCCCCCACCCCTCGCCACAGTCGCCACATTTACCAGGGCCGGGTACATAAATTATCAAGTCTGCGATGTGTGATTTATCATGTTATTTGCATAAGAGTTATCGTGGTATGATTCAACAACTCCTCCCACCCTACCCCTGCCGATAAAGTTATCAGGATTGGATACATAATTTATCATTTCTACGATGTGTGACTTATCATGTTATTTGCATAGAAGTTACCGTGGTATGTTTCAATGACTCCCCCCCCCCCTAACCCCAACCCCACCGACAAAGTTAACAGGACCGGGTACATAATTTAATGTCTATGATGTGTGAGTTATCATATTATTTGCATAGAAGCTATCGTGGTATGTTTGTTTCAACGACTCCCCCACTCCGGCCCCTCCGACAAAGTTATCAGGACTGGTACATAATTTATCATGTTTACGATGTGTGAGTTATCATGTTATTTGCATAGAAGTTACCATCGTACATTTCAACGACACCCCCACCCCGACCCCTTTGACAAAGTTATCAGGTCTACCATGTATGAGTTATCATGTTATTTGCACAGAAGTTACCATGGCATGTTTCAGCGACTTGCCCCACCCCATCCTCGCCGGCCAAGTTATCAGGACCGGAGTACATAAGTTATCAGGTCCGCCATGTTTGAGTTATCATGTTATTTGCACAGAAGTGACCATGGCATGTTTCAGCGACTTGCCCCACCCACACCCTCGCCGACCAAGTTATCAAGACCGGGGTACATAAGTTATCAGGTCCGCCATGTTTGAGTTATCATGTTATTTGCATAGAAGTTACCGTCGTATGTTTCAACAACTCCCCCACCTCC
>NC_041388.1:405461063-405500094 GCF_002162155.2 Triticum dicoccoides | reverse complement strand
AATAGCCCATTTACTTTCTTTTGTTCAAGAAAGGGATCGTAGGTCAGGTGGTAGGCTAGTTGAGTTGGCTCACTAGTGGTGCAAGGATAAAATCCTCTCTTGTTCACACCAATTTTTGCGTGAAAAAACCTCGAACGAAAAAAGATCTGGAGAGGGAAAAAATGGATCGGGAGGAGAGCAAGAAAATCGGATCTGGCGAACAAAAGGATCTGGAGAGGGAAAAAATGATAAATTATGTTCGCCAGATCTGCACTATAGGTGGAGGGTTGCACTATAGCAGTGGCCTACTCGCGGTAATCAAGTATCTACAAAATTAGCCCACCTCCAAACATAAACATGTGCTGGCTGAGATGGTCGCCGGGTATAGTCAAAGTCTGTAGTGGGTCTGTAGGTGCGGCGTTTGATTCCTATTGCCGCTACTTTTTTGAAAAAATGAGCCAACAACCGAGGACGACGGAAGCGTGCATGCCTATCACTAACCACCAGTCGGCAGGTACTTAGCTTTCTCGTTTGAAAAAATGTTGAACGCGTATTTGGAAAAAAATGTTATACAAGTATTTGAATTTTTTTTGCTCATGTATATAAAAATGTTGAACAAGTATTTGAAAAAGGTTGAACACGTATTTAAGAAAATATAGAACAAGTATTTGAAAAAATGTTGACAAGCACTCCCCCGCCCAAAATAAGTGTCCCAACTTTGTACTAATTTTAATACAAAGTTGTACTAAGGTTGAGACATTCATTTTGGGACGGAGTGAGTATTTGATAAAATATTGACAAGCATTTGAAGGGAAAACAAAAAAAGAAACAAAAACCCGGAGAAGAAAATAAAATACAAGAAAGCAAAAAAAAAGGAAAAAAGGAAAACTAAACAAAAAGTGGAGAAGAAAAATAAAACAATAAATCCGAAGAAAAAATGAAAAGAAAAACAGAAGAAGAAAAACGTGAAAACGACTGGAAAACCGGCTTCACTCGCCTCAACTGAAAAGACATCTCATTCTCATCACGAGCGTTACTTGGGCGGAGTGGCTAGCATAGCTAGGCAGGGATCAAATCCCGCTTCTCCCGTATTTGTAATTTTTCTTTTTCTGCGCGAACATGGCCCAGCCCGATTACACAAAACGTTTCAGCGAGATATCCCGTGGCGATCGCTTAATGTGATAAATAGTCGCTGCGGGTAAGAGTTGCCACCCGATGGATAGTGGCGGAGCTTGAGCCACATCTATGGGCCATTTCCTAATGATAATATGAACAAATCTCCCTGGCTAGGGGGTGATGGCCCAGGCTGTGTAAGTGACTAATGGGCAGGATTTTTTTTAAAGAACCAACTCTAGCAAATCCGAATATTTTTTGAAAACTTTCAAACATCAATTGGGAAAGGTGAGCAAATTGATGGACAGTGGCGGAGCTTGGGCCACATCTTAGGAGGGGCAAATGGGCTGGGGGCAACCAACATCAGGCTTAGGGTAAATTTCTGTAATTCTATGGGCCATTTTCTAGTGATAATATGAACAAATCCCCAAGTAATGCCCTTTGATTTCATTGGTTTCGGCCTGTGATTTATAAATAGCTTCGCACAAAAGACAAAAGGTCTTTCCAACGCATAAATGGTTGTGATTTTTTCATCATCTTTGGTAATATCAAGTCCATCACATAGACACTCATAACACGCTCTACCATAAATTTTTGCTAATAATCCCAATTTTGGCTAGGGGGTGATGGCCCAGGTTGTGTAAGTGACTAATGGGCAGGATTTTTTTTAAAGAACCAATGTAGCAAATCCGAATATTTTTTAATACTTTCGAACATCAATTGGGAAAGGTGAGAATTTTTTTAAAAGGCGGATATTTTTCAAAATCAGATTTGTTTTAAACATGATCAAAATTTATTTTTTTCCCCTTGAAAGCTTGAACATTTTTCGGAACTGTGAATACTATTTTAGATTCTGAATATCTTTAAAATTTGTGAACATTGTTTTCAACAATGCAAACATTTTTTAATAAGCACAATTTAATAAAAATATGAACAATTTTTGAAAAAAGTGAGCACTAATTTTGAAGATTGTCTGAAGAAGCAAAAAAAGGAAAATAAAATAGAAAAAAAATGAAATTAACAAAAAAGTGTAAAAATCGGTCCAAGAAGGCTCCCAAAAATAGTTATGAATCTTCCAGAATGTTCCCAAAATCACATACCTTGATCCCGTCATCAAGCTGGAGCACCATATACTTTGTGGACTTCGCTAAAATATACTACCTCCGTCCGGGCTATTAGGCCCCGTCGTATTTTGGTTAACCTTTGATAACATATTTGACTAATAAAATATAAAATATATGTTAAAAAGGTATATTTGGATTTGTATTCAAAGAGGTTTTCAATGATATAACTTTTGTGACATTTAATTTATAGTTTATAGTTTTTTGTGGGAAAACTTCTAATCTATTCATCAATCATCATGGCAGTGCAAAAGAGCACAAGAAGCAATATAAATTACATCCATGTTCATAGACCGCCTAACGACGACTACACGCACTGGAGTGAGTCTAAGGCATGCCACCATCATCGCCCTTCCCTCACTGAAGCCTGACAAACCTTATTGTAGTAGACAGTCAGAAAGTCGGCGTCGTAAGGCCTCAAAGAACCAGTGCACCAAAACATCAGTCATCGTTGATGAAGAGAAGCATTGATCGAAAAGATCTAACTGTACACACATGAACGTAGATGAGCGACGACCAGACCTAAAGTTATCCACCGAAGGAAAATACTGACCTAATCTCGTGAGATTCGTCGGAGACACGCCTCCACACGCCTTCCGATGACAGTAGATGCACCACCGGGACGGGCCTGAACGGGGAGAACTTTATTCCATCTTTAGAGAGTCACCATTGTTTCGTCTTTCTGAGCAGGACACAAACTCTGATAAGCTAAAAAAAACCTAGAAACGGAGCAGGGGCCCTCCCACCAGCAAGGGCCATTGTCCACCGCGCATCCAAGGTCCTAAGGCCATAGGAGGCGAGGCGGATCGGCGGTGATGCCGGTGGGAGGCAGGGAAACCTAATGCGGGACTTGCTTGTGGAAGTGGCAAGAGGACACGCGTCTTTACTTAATCTATTGATCTCAACTTAGTTTTTTTTTTGAAAAAATGATCTCAAATTAGTTAAATCTATGATTAAACTTTAGCATAATATAAAAAGGGTCTAATAAACCTGAACGGAGGGAGTAGTACCATTATGACTAGTATCTTACAACGGCCAACCAGTTGAGTGCTTTCTCACTACTTTTGTTGACCTCTGTTGTATCGCCGGTTGCATTTTGGTCATATCGTCTATCAACTTCAATAGAATATGTGAGGAGAACCTCAAAGGTATGTTGTATTGTGAACTTTACAATTATCTATTAGATGTGCATGGTGACCATTGGTTCGTTTTCAATGCAAACATGTGATTTTGTCTTTGTTTGATTCATTCATGGTATGTGACCCCCCGCAAAAAAAAAAAGAGGCGAAAAACAGTCATTGAAAGTGTGGCAGCACTAGTATACTCTCTCTTGAGTCAGTGGATGCCACTAAAAGTACTGAAGTAAGCAACGGGGGAAAATGTTCACGTGTGGGCTTTGTCAATGATTCTCGCCGCGGCTCTTTTCTGACAATGTATTCGCGCAGGTGGTCTACTGTGCAAGAAATTCGCTCACAGTAGGTACAGGAGTTGCCGTTGGTTATCTTCCAAATCAGCGACTAAACACAGGTCGAGTGGATAAAGAACACTGCCCCTTTCGCTTTCAATACCCTGCCAATTCAACAAATCAAGGCTGTTTTACCGAATCAAAAGCGTTGGCAAGGAGGAGTGATCCTCCTCTCATGGTTTGAGTGGACTAAAGATCATAAACTTGATGCAGAACAGACAATGCAGAGCACTTTTGTATGTAATATAAAAGGGACCAAATCCCAAAAGTCGTTGCCGCAAACCGACCTCTTCCATCCCTTTGCGCCTATATAAACCATGCGCCTTGGAGACGACCATCTCACCCAAGATGAAGAGCCTTCCTTCCTACTACTTGTTGCTCCTCATTGCTGTGGCGACACTGCACGGCAATGCATATGCTTCCCAAGAGGCAAGGCTGAGAGAGTTCATCTCTTCTAGGAAGGACACTGACAGCAGCACTGACACGTTTAGCGTGCGTAGCATAGCCGAGAGGGGCGCTGGCAGCCTGGGCGCAGAGAGCTCTGCCTCTGACCAGCGCTCCATGAAGGCGGCCAACAAGGTCACGGCGCTGCCCGGGCAGCCGGAGGGCGTCGACTTCGACCAATACGGTGGGTACGTGACCGTCGACGAGGAGAACGGCCGCGCCCTCTTCTACTATCTCGTCGAATCGCCTTCCGGTGCCTCTGACAAGCCACTCGTCTTGTGGCTCAACGGAGGTTAGAATGATATACATACGTTGATTGCTTTTTGAGATAGCGAACCGCTCATGCCAAGCGTTAGAATGACACATACGTTGACATAAATCTGGAAATAGTTTGGTCTCAAACCGTAGTTTTAATTTGGTTTCTTCATTGGGCTGCTTTAGTTTTGTTGCTAGTAAGTAGTTGAGCCCCTGTTGCAATTTGGTTTGGTCTGGGCTGAGACAAATTGGTCCCAGACCGGTTTCAGTCTACGTAGAAAAACCGGTCGAGCGACCAATTCTTCTAGTACCTCACACGAGACCCCGGCCAGGCTTCCAGCTAGGGTTAGGGACCGCCGGTGGCTCGAGCTCCGGACCTCCGGTCGCAGGTTCCCCCACCCATCCGCCTCCGTCAAGAGGTACCCCCGCTGTCGGAGCGCCTCCCGACTTCTCCACCGCCGTGCATGCCCGCTCATAACTGCTGACGTCTCCCCGCCGGTACGCCGCCCAGAATCGAAGCTGCCGTCGCCTCCCTGCCGGTGCGCCGGTCGGAATCGTAGCTGCCACCGCCTACCCGTTCCCCAGATGCTCCATCCTCCCAGTCTCCCACTACCTTCTCCTCCCTCCCTCCGTACCATGTGCTTCCCATTTTTCAGAAATCTGGGATTAGTCTGTACAAATTTGCATACAAGCTGTACTAGTGCAGTTGAGAAGCTGTACCAATTTCTACATGATTTGAGTTTGTGGATTCAATGAGAAACGGTTTGGATGTATTGGGTTGAAAAAACCTACAGTTTAGTTTGGTTTGGATTCTAGCTAATATCTTTTATTTATTTATTTTTATTGGTTTGATTGGGATCCTGGGCGTGTAGTCACATGGACTGGGCCGGCTTTGGTCTGGAACTCTGGATGTGAAAATTCTCTAGGACAGTACGTAGTGACACTTGTTGCATACACAGGGCCAGGATGCTCGTCGCTGGGCTACGGCGCAATGCAGGAGCTCGGTCCCTTCCGTGTAGCTGAAGACAACAAAACGCTCGGCAGAAACATGCACGCCTGGAACAACGGTGGGCGTCTTCTTACAGGCTAATAATTCCTTCCCCTTTAATTTGGTCCTGCTTAATTACAGAAGAGAGCTTAATTTGCTTGTGAAATATACCGACAGCGGCCAACGTGATCTTCCTGGAGTCCCCCGCCGGCGTCGGGTTCTCCTACTCCAACACGTCTTCAGACTACGATCTCAGCGGAGACGAGAGAACCGCCGCCGACGCGTACGTCTTCCTGGTGAAATGGCTCGAGAGGTTCCCCGAGTACAAGGGCCGCGCTTTCTCCATCTCCGGCGAGAGCTACGCCGGCCACTACGCGCCACAGCTCGCCGTCACCATCCTGCTCCACAACACGCACAACAACAGAACCATAGTCAACCTGCAAGGCATCTTGGTACGTGAAATTTACAAGCTATACTGCGATAGTCATACTCTTTTCTGGTGAATGGCAAAGGATCTTCTGAATATTAAATGGACTCTTTTCTGTCGAAGGTTGGCAACCCTTATCTGGACGACAAGAGGAACAATCAGGGGACGATTGACTTCTTCTGGACCCACGGGGTGATGTCGGACGAGGTCTACGCCAACGTCACCGAGCACTGCGACTCTGCAGGTAAAGCATGCAGCGGCGCCTGGGACGCGTTCGACGCCGGCCAAATTGATGCGTACAACATCTACGCCCCCGTTTGCGTCGACGCGCCCGACGGAGCGTATCACCCCAGCGGCTACGTAAGGAAATACAGTAAATTCTTAGTTGCTTGTCCAGTCAAAAGTGAAATTAGTCATCATGTTCATAGTTTCTCCAAAATTGCATGCAGCTGCCTGGGTATGATCCGTGCAGCGACTATCCTACCATTGCCTATCTCAATGATCCGGCGGTGCAGGACGCTTTCCACGCTAGGATGACGGAGTGGTCGCCATGCAGGTAATTCGTTGAACTGGACAATGATTTAGCATACACCGTGTTGGGCATAAGCCACGGTGATCGTGCCGGGCGTGCGTGTGTGCGCGCGCGGGACCGATCGGGAGCGTGGCGAGTCCGTGTGTGCGTGCGTATGTGGTGTTTGAGCGTGCGTGTGCATGTACACGGAACACGTCGTGGGTGGCCTGGCCTGTTGGCGAGCCGTACGGGGATCTCGTGCATGATCCGTTGGAAGCCAGCCGCGAGCTGCGCGCTGGAGCGGGTCGCTGCCGCGAGCGAGGCGGGCGGATCGTGGGCGTGAGAGAGCAGGGGGTGAGGGTGTGTGCCCAGTCGCTGGTCCTGGATATAAAACCTGTACGGTGACGTTGTAATAGGTGTGCACTCGAGTTGTTGCTCGAGGGGAATATACAAGGCCGTACGAGCGGCGGTGTATGAGCACCGGGAACCTCCTGTGTCCACCCTTCTACTTCCCCTCTTGATCGTTTGAACTAGAGCACAGAGTGAGAGAGAGGTCCAGCGAGCTGTAGGCAAGGGCGAGGGCAAGACCGGTTCCAACACACCGGTCAAGAATTTTGCAATGTTTTTCACCCACACGTCCGGAAGTTAACCATGTGATTTGTGGTTGCAGAAGCTTTAAGTGGAAAGACGCTCCAGTGACTATGCTCCCATCCATCAAATTCTTGATCGAGAACAAGCTTCCCGTTTGGATATTCAGGTAACAGATCATCATCAGTTATTCTCAGACACCTAGAAAGTATTTACTGTTAGTAGTAGTAAATAAACTTTCCTACATTTTACAGTGGTGACTTCGACTCCGTTTGCCCTCTTCCGGCGACGAGGTACTCCATCCAAGACCTTGGCCTTCCTGTGACCACTCCATGGCGCCCATGGGTGGCAAAGGAGGAGGTGAATCCCATGATCGAAAACATTTCTCATCTACTACTATGTACAATGTTTTGGTCACCCTGAAACTGACAGCTTCACTCACTGGTTAGGTGGCAGGATATGTCCAAGAGTACGCCGGTGGATTGACATTCCTATCAGTGAGAGGTGCCGGTCATCTTGTCCCGTCCTTCCAGCCTGAGAGGGCGTTGATAATGCTGACCTCTTTCCTGAAAGGGATGCTCCCCCCTTACATGCAAGACTAGTCAGTCATGTCAGGACGATTGCTACGGCACGAAAATGGAAGGTTTATTTGCTTAATGTACTTGTATCCGGTCAGAGCTGAAAAAGGTCCTTGTCCCTTGAGTGGACGTGTATTTCTTGTTAAATGACTATATGATATAACTTTGAATAATGAGATTGCTAAATTCGTGAGATTTCACGCAGAGATCCGTGCGAAATTTTCTTTTAAACATTTTCTTTCTTCTTTTCTACATGTTTGCCACTTGGTTGGTGAAGTCTCAGTCGATTGAGATCTAGCCACACCCTTTGAATAAAGATAACTGTTGAACGTGACGTATTTGTACTTCTAATCCAATCTTCTCTAGCCTTGTATAGTTGACTCCTAGAGATATGGTAGGGTTAGTTTTCTTGGCACGCAAGACATCTCTTGTATATATTGTGACCTACTCCGTGGAATACAATTGAGTTGCACCGCATATTCTCTCTACATGGTATCAGTTTTACCGTGATCCTCTCTCGCTTCCGCAACCCGCAGCCGCCGCGCCCTCCCGTAGCCGCCGCTGTAGCCATCTCCAAACCCTACGCCGTCGCCGCCGCTACCTCTCCCGTAGCCGCCGCCGCCTCCTTCCACCCCAAAACCCTATGCCGCCGCTGCTCCTTCCTACAGCCTCCGCTACCCCCTTCTCCCAAACCCCTAACGCCACCGTCGATGTCCTTCTACAAGCCGCCGCCGCCCCCTTCCCTCTGTCACCACCCAAACCCTAAGCCACCACCATGTCCCGCTCCAAGGCCGACCCATCCGACACCGGTTCCTTTGCCGGTGCCATGCTCACCTCCGACCGCCTCAATGAGCTTCACATCAAAGACCATGTACCCATCATTCTCGACCTCGACTCGCCATCGTACAACGCGTGGCGCGCGTGCTTCGCGCTGCTGTTCCGCTCTTACTGTTGGGGAACATAGTAATTTAAAAAAAAATTCCTATGCACACGCAAGATCATGGTGATGCATAGCAACGAGAGGAAAGAGTATCTTCCACGTACCCTCGTAGACCATAAGCGGAAGCGTTATGAGAAAGCGGTTGATGTAGTCGAACGTCTTCACGATCCGACCGATCCAAGTACCGAACGCACGGCACCTCCGAGTTCAGCACACGTTCAGCTCGATGACGTCCCACGAACTCTGATCCAGCAGAGCTTCACGGGAGAGTTCCGTCAGCACGACGACGTGTTGACGGTGATGATGTTGCTACCGACGCAGGGCTTCGCCTAAGCACCGCTACGATATGATCGAGGTGGATTATGGTGGAGGGGGGCACCGCACACGACTAAGGGATCAATGATCAACTTGTGTGTCTTTGCGGTGCCCCCTACCCCCGTATATAAAGGGGGGAGGAGGAGAGGGCCGGCCAAGGGGAGAGGCGCGCCCAAGGGGGGGGGCAATCCTACTCCAAGTAGGTTTGCCCCCTCTTTCCTAGTCCTAGTAGGAGAGGGGAAGTGAGAGGAGGAGAAGAATAAGGAAAGGGGGGCGGGCCCCTAGTCCAATTCGGTTTGGTCTAGGGGGGGGCGCGCGCCCCTAGCTGGCCGCCTCTCCTCTTCCTCCACTTGGGCCCATAAGGCCCAATAACCCCCCGGGTGGTTCCGGTAACCTCCCGGTTCTCCGGTATTTATCCGATAACCCCCGGAACTCATCCGGTGTCCGAAACCTTCCAATATATCGATCTTTACGTCTCGACCATTTCGAGACTCCTCGTCATGTCCGTGATCATATCCCGGACTCCGAACTACCTTCGGTACATCAAAACAAAAAACTCATAATACCGATCGTCACCAAACTTTAAGCGTGCGGACCCTACGGGTTCTCAAAAACTGAGGGAAATACTTACGCTGCTTTACTGCACCACCCTTTCCTCTTCAAGGGAAAACCTGTTGGAAATATGCCCTAGAGGCAATAATAAATTAGTTATTATTATATTATATTTCATTGTTCATGATAATCGTTTATTATCCATGCTAGAATTGTATTGATAGGAAACTCAGATACATGTGTGGATACATAGACAACACCATGTCCCTAGTAAGCCTCTAGTTGACTAGCTCGTTGATCAATAGATGGTTACGGTTTCCTGATCATGGACATTGGATGTCGTTGATAACGGGATCACATCATTAGGAGAATGATGTGATGGACAAGACCCAATCCTAAGCCTAGCACAAGATCGTGTAGTTCGTATGCCAAAGCTTTTCTAATGTCAAGTATCATTTCCTTAGACCATGAGATTGTGCAACTCCCGGATACCGTAGGAGTGCTTTGGGTGTGCCAAACGCCACAAACGTAACTGGGTGGCTATAAAGGTGCACTACGGGTATCTCCAAAAGTGTCTGTTGGGTTGGCATGAATCGAGACTGGGATTTGTCATTCCGTGTAACGGAGAGGTATCTCTGGGCCCACTCGGTAGGACATCATCATAATGTGCACAATGTGACCAAGGAGTTGATCACGGGATGATGTGTTATGGAACGAGTAAAGAGACTTGCCGGTAACGAGATTGAACAAGGTATGGGGATACCGACGATCGAATCTCTGGCAAGTATCGTACCGATAGACAAAGGGGATTGTATACGGGATTGATTGAATCCTTGACATCGTGGTTCATCCGATGAGATCATCGTGGAGCATGTGGGAGCCAACATGGGTATCCAGATCCCGCTGTTGGTTATTGACCGGAGAGTTGTCTCGGCCATGTCTGCATGACTCCCGAGCCCGTAGGGTCTACACATTTAAGGTTCGATGACGCTATGGTTATAGGGAATAGATGTACGTGGTTACCGAATGTTGTTCGGAGTCCCGGATGATATCCCGGACGTCACGAGGAGTTCCGAAATGGCCCGGAGGTAAAGATTTATATATGGGAAGTCATCATACGGTCACCGGAATAATTCGGGGGTTACCGGTATTATACCGGGACCACCGAAGGGGTTCCGGGGGTCCACCGGGAGGGTCCACCTGCCCCGGAGGGCCCTATGGGTTGTGTGTGGAGAGGGACCAGCCCCTTAGTGGGCTGGGAGCCTCCCTCCCCTAGGGCCCCCCTCTTCCTTGCCCCTATATATATGTGGGGGGTGGGAGGGCAGCCGCACCCAAGTTCTGGCGCAACCATCCCCCTCTCCCAAGTCCTCCTCCTTTCCCGCGGTGCTTGGCGAAGCCCTGCAGGATTGCCACGCTCCTCCTTCACCACCACGCCGTCGTGCTGCTGCTGGATGGAGTCTTCCCAACCTCTCCTTCTCCCCTTGTTGGATCAAGGCGTGGGAGACGTCACCGGGCTGCACGTGTGTTGAACGCGGAGGCACCGTTGTTCGGCGCTTAGATCGGAATCAACCGCGATCTGAATCGCTGCGAGTACGACTCCTTCATCCGCGTTCTTGCAACGCTTCCGCTTAGCGATCTACAAGGGTATGTAGATGCACTCCCCTTCCCCTCGTTGCTAGATTACTCCATAGATTGATCTTGGTGATGCATAGAAAATTTTAAATTTCTACTACGATCCCCAACAAAACCAACGCAGTGCTCAAGAGGTAGCAGTTACTTGCCTGAGATTCGATCGTCGGTATCTCAATACCTAGTTCAATCTTGTTACCGGCAAGTCTCTTTACTCGTTTCGTAATACATCATACCGCAACTAACTCACTAGTAACAATGCTTGCAAGGCTTATAGTGATGTGCATTACCGAGTGGGCCTAGAGATACCTCGCCGACAATCGGAGTGACAAATCCTAATCTTGATCTATGCCAACTCAACAGGTACCATCGGAGACACCTGTAGAGCACCTTTATAATCACCCAGTTACGTTGTGACGTTTGGTAGCACACAAAGTGTTCCTCCGGTAATCGGGAGCTTCATAATCTCATAGTCATAGGAACATGTATAAGTCATGAAGAAAGCAATAGTAGAAAACTAAACGATCAAGTGCTAAGCTAACGGAATGGGTCAAGTCAATCACATCATTCTCCTAATAATGTGATCCCGTTAATCAAATGACAACTCATGTCTATGGTTAGGAAACATAACCATCTTTGATTAACGAGCTAGTCAAGTAGAGGCATACTAGTGACATTCTGTTTGTCTATCTATTCACACATGTACTAAGTTTCCGGTTAATACAATTCTAGCATGAATAATAAACATTTATCATGATACGAGGAAATAAATAATAACTTTATTATTGCCTCTAGGGCATATTTCCTTCAGTCTCCCACTTGCACTAGAGTCGATAATCTAGATTACACAGTAATGATTCTAACACCCATGGAGCCTTGGTGCTGATCATGTTTTGCTCATGAGAGAGGCTTAGTCAACGGGTCTGCAACATTCAGATCTGTATGTATCTTGCAAATCTCTATGTCTCCCACCTAGACTTGATCCCGGATGGAGTTGAAGCGTCTCTTGATGTGCTTGGTTCTCTTGTAAAATCTAGATTCCTTTGGCAAGGCAATTGCACCAGTATTGTCACAAAAGATTTTCATTGGACCCGATGCACTAGGTATGACACCTAGATCAGATATGAACTCCTTCATCCAGACTCCTTCATTCGCTGCTTCCGAAGCAGCAATGTACTCCGCTTCACATGTAGATCCCGCCACGACGCTTTGTTTAGAACTGCTCCAACTGACAGCTCCACCGTTCAATATAAACACGTATCCGGTTTGCGATTTAGAATCGTCCGGATCAGTGTCAAAGCTTGCATCAACGCAACCATTTACGATGAGCTCTTTTTCACCTCCATAAATGAGAAACATATCCTTAGTCCTTTTCAGGTAATTCAGGATGTTCTTGACCGCTGTCCAGTGATGCACTCCTGGATTACTTTGGTACCTCCCTGCGAAACTAATAGCAAGGCTGTAGGATCGAAAGTATGTCTAGAGGGGGGGGGTGATTAGACTACTTGACCAAATAAAACTTATCTTTTCCTAATTTTAGTTCTTGGCAGATTTTAGCTAATTTAGGACAAGTCAAGCAATCATCACATCACTCAAGCAAGCATGCAAAGAGTTTATGGGCAGCGGAAAGTAAAGCATGCAACTTGCGAGAATGTAAAGGGAAGGGTTTGGAGAATTCAAACGCTATTGGAGACACAGATGTTTTTCCCGTGGTTCGGATAGGTGGTGCTATCCTACATCCATGTTGATGGAGACTTCAACCCACGAAGGGTAACGGTTGCGCGAGTCCACACAGGGCTCCACCCAAGGGCAACGGTTGCGCGAGTCCACACAGGGCTCCACCCACGAAGGGTCCACGAAGAAGCAACCACCCACAAAGGGTCCACGAAGAAGCAACCTTGTCTATCCCACCATGGCCATCGCCCACACAGGACTTGCCTCACTAGCGGTAGATCTTCACGAAGTAGGCGATCTCCTAGCCCTTACAAACTCCTTGGTTCAACTCCACAATCTTGTCGGAGGCTCCCAAGTGACACCTAGCCAATCTAGGAGACACCACTCTCCAAGAAGTAACAAATGGTGTGTAGGTAATGAACTCCTTGCTCTTGTGCTTCAAATGATAGTCTCCCAACACTCAACTCTCTCTCATAGGATTTGGATTTGGTGGAAAGAGGGTTTTTGTGGAAAGCAACTTGGGAAGGCTAGAGATCAAGATTCATATGGTAGGAATGGAATGTCTTGATCTCAACACATGAGTAGGTGGTTCTCTCTCAGAACATATGAGTTGGAATGGTGTGTGTGTTCTGATGGCTCTCTCCTCGAATGAGAAGGAGGTGGAGGGGTATATATAGCCTCCACACAAAATCCAACCGTTACATACAATTTACCAATCTCGGTGGGACCGAATCAGAAAACTCGGTCTGACCGAAATAGTAAACCTAGTGACCGTTAGGAATTTCGGTGGGACTGACATGCAACTCGGTAGGACCGATTCGGTTAGGGTTTGGGCATAACGTAATCTCGGTGAGACCGATTACACAAACTCGGTGAGACCGAATTTGGTAATTAGCTAACCAGAGAGTTGGTCAGGCAAACTCGGTGGGACCGATTTGCTCTTTCGGTGAGACCGAGTGGAACTCGGTGAGACCGAAAAGTTACAAAGGGGAAACACTGAGTTTACATTGCAATCTCGGTGGGACCGATTTGCTCTTTCGGTAAGACCGAAAAGTTATGAAAGGGAAACAGAGAGTTTGCAACCCCATCTCGGTGAGACCGAGATCCTTATCGGTAGAACCGAATTGCTAGGGTTTGGCAGTGGCTAATGACAAGTGAAACTCGGTGGCGCCGGATAGGAAGAATCGGTAGGACCGAGTTTGGCTTAGGGTTTAGGTCATATGTGGATATGGGAAAGTAGTTGAGGGTTTTGGAGCATATCACTAAGCACATGAAGCAAGAGGCTCATTAAGCAACACCTCATCCCTCCTTAATAGTATTGGCTTTTCCTAAAGACTCAATGTGATCTTGGATCACTAAAATATAAAATGAAGAGTCTTGAGCTTTTGAGCTTGAGCCAATCCTTTGTCCTTAGCATCTTGAGGGTTCCACTTTCACATCCATGTCATGCCAATCATTGAGCTTTCCTGAAATAATCATCTTGGAATAGCATTAGCTCAATGAGCTATATGTTGTTATGAATTACCAAAACCACCTAGGGATAGTTGCACTTTCAATCTCCCCCTTTTTGGTAATTGATGACAACATATAGATCAAAGCTTCGACAAATGATAATAAGCATGAAATATATCGTCGCTTTGAGAAGTATGTGATAAGTAAGAGCTCCCCCTAAATTTGTGCATATTTAAAATTTGCTTTGGACTGCAAATGCACAAAGAGTTAGAGTCATGGGTTACTCTTCCATGTCACATACATCTTGGTGGAGCGCTCAAAATGATAAGAATGAAATACATGCACTCATTACCAAGAATAATGAATGATCACACAAGATAGATAGGATAATGGCATTAAGCAAGCATTAAGTGTAGCTTATGATCAAACACATGATCATCAATGTCTCACAAATAATGACGTAGTATCAAGCACACAAAAGCAGATAAGTTCGAAAAACCACCAAATAAAGCAAGAGAGAAAAGCAACACTCTCTCTCTCTCGAAGCCTATGATCTATACATCTTCTCCCCCTTTGGCAACAAGTTACCAAAAAGTTCCTAAAAAATGCATAGCACTAGATCGACGCTCAGGCTTGATCTTCAGGTGGTGGTGGAGTCCGGAGCACTCCAAGGACGAAGCCTTCGGTAGACGTGGTCGGAGTCGAGGCTGAAGTGGATGCTGGAGCTGGTGGAACTAAGGCAGTGGCTGGTGCAGACGTTGTAGCTCTGGTGTCAGCAACTGGCAGTGCAGACGACCTCGGACCTCGTGGCACCCTCGCAAAAGCATCAGTCGTGGTCCAGCCTCTCCTCTCATTCATGTCCTCCTGGAGCTGCTCCACGGCAGTCTGTATCTCTGTCACCTTGATGTCCAAGTCATAGAACCTCTGTTCCATGATCCTCTCTAAACTCGCCTGGTTCTGAGTCAGGGTGGCTATACTCTGCTCAATCCGCAGGGTGGACGCAATCAGGTAACCAAGCTGCTCTTGTTTGGTTTTCAGGAAGTAATCAGATGCCTCCGCTTGAGTAGGCATCCTGGCAGCTTTCTCCTTCTTCGCCTTCTCCTTCTGAGCTTGTGCATGGGCAGATGATGGTTCATTCTCAGTCATAACAACTTGATTATCTTCGAAATCTGGACGGATAGGCAGGTGTTCCTTATCCAACAAATATACGCCCGTGCCCATCTTGGAGTTGATGAGCTCCTGAATATGAGGGGCATATCCACAGCTCCTCTTCTGATCTGCCGCAGTCCTTTTGATTGTTTCCACTATGAGGCTCATGACTTTGAATTTTTGAGGCACGTCAAAGACATGAAGCAAATTGATCGCGTGACCTCTGATCATCTTGTGATCTCTAGACTTGGGCAGAAGGGTGTGCCTAAGGATCCAGTTGATCGTAGGCAATCCTGATAGCAGATAATGCACTGAGCCAAACTTGAACGTGTCAAGTGCTTCATTCGGAATCTCCTTGTACATGTTGGACATGGAGTTGTGGTCCATCTTTTTCTTGGCATAAATGTCCAAGTCATCTGCTTGCTCCTCTGGGGCATTGATCAACTTCGCTCATTCCTCAACAGTAGAGTGGTACCTTGTACCCTCTGACATCCATGTGATCCTGCCATCCGGATAAAAGTGTGATGTGGAGTAGAATTGCATGATTAGCTCCTCGTTCCACTTTGTGAGCTTCTGCCCAACAAAGTCTGCAACTCCACACGCACTAAAGCTGTCAAATACTCCAGGGTAGTACTCTTCATTGTCCTTGATATAGGTCCAGTCGACCCATCTCATGTCACATACAATTGGCTTCTTGTCAAGTAGCACTGTCTCATAGGAATCCTGCTGCTCCTTGGTATGAAACCTGTAGTCCACTGCAGTCCTTCTCCTAGAAGCATATGGATCTGCTTCTCTCCACTTCCTGAGCCCTGAGTCTCTCCTGAGCTTCATATCCTCAGCCACAGGATGAGCATTGTTGTGGTCTGGGATCTTGGGCTTGAGCTTCCGAAGGACATTCTCTTCCTCTTCCTCTGCAGCTTCAGGCACTGGGGCCTTGTTCTTCTCAGTGGCTGGGATGCTTCTTGTGTTTCTCTTTGGTGCACTCTTAGGCTTAGATGCAGCCTTAGGTGCTTCCTTGGGCTTGGATGCAGCTCCCCCTGACCTTATGGCATCTCCCATTAGCTTGGGTGCCTTGGGCGCTGGTGCAGCTGCCTCTTCTTCCTCTTCCTCTTCCATGATGGAAGCTTTGCCAAGCACTCTAGCCACAGTCTTCTTCACCCTCTCCTTCCTTTTCTTGCCCTCAGCTGCAGCTGGCTCTTAGGAAGTGGGCTTCTCAGTTGAGGCTTAGCCTTTGACATGGGCTGCCTGCCTACTGGCCTTTTGATTTTCAGACCTAGCTTAGTGCCTTGAGCTGGTTCAATTCTCTTGGAAGTGGCCTCTTCCTCTGCCACATAGTCCTCATCTTCAGAGTCTGAAGTTTTCTTCTTCCTTTGTCTCGTGGCAGCCTTTGGCAAATTGCTAGGAGTGCTCCTGCTGCCTTCATCAGATGAACTGGAGGGACTAGTGCCCTCACTCATCACCACTTGCTGCTCTGACAGATTCTGGTTATCACTCTAGTCTGACATGCTTCAAACTGACTGTTGACCCTGTGAATAGATTATAGAGGAGATAGAGTGGATGAGCATCACAAAATGCAGAGATTTTTGCAAAAAGAATGATCCAAAAACTTAGTTTTAGTTTCCCACTGAAATCATCTCGGATCTACCGATTTTCAAACTCGGTGATACCGAAGCAGTTTTGGAACCTAAACTAGTGAACTCGGTAGGATCGAGTCACAGTTCGGTGGCACCGAGACTGCTAGGGTTTCACTGAGTTCAAAAATCGGTCACACCAATAAGTAATTCTCGGTCAGACCGAGTCTCACTTGTGCAATGGCATAAGCCAAATCGGTGGGACCGAGTTTTTCAACTCGGTGGGTCCGAGATAGTTTCGGCGGAAACCTAAACCTAGAATTTTCGAATCAAACCTAATCTATGAGCGTTTTGACTGGATAGAAGTTTATCAAACGTGGCTAGAAACAATATGATCACAATGTGCTAGGAATCAGATTGAGGAATAGCACAAAGATCAAGTCCATACCCTAGTTCGGTGGGGACTTGCTACGGCGGCAACGGTGGGGCAGAATTTCCGTTGACGGTGATGGAGACCAGCGACTGGAGGCTACTGGCGGCGAGAAGACGATCCGGAGACCTCGAGGGCAGAGCAGGCTATCGCGCGGGCGAAGGGGTTCGAAGAAATTTCCAAATTTTACCCGTGACTATATATAGCCCGACCCTGTCGGTGTGACCGAGTGGAACAACTCGGTGGCACCGAGATTCATAACTGCGTGCAGTTACTGAAACTCGGTGTGACCGAAAGGTTCAAATCGGTTGCACCGAGATCAAAAACCTAGATCAACTTAATGATCTCGGTAGGACAAAAGTGGAGTATCGGTCAGACCGAGAATCATAAAGAGGTTTTGGAAGTTTAAGTCTATGACGAATCGGGGACTCCGAGCGCTCCTCACACAGAGTGGTTCGAATCTGACTTGATCAAATTTTGTGATGCAGCACGAATAGAGTTTGAGACGAGAAACGCATAGATAGCTAGAGGACGTTCTTAGTCATTCTTGTCCATCCACTTGGCAAAAGAGGATAAAACCAAGCAATCAAAACAACAAGTGGATGTCCTCGAATGAGTAAAATATGCAATCAGCATGCTCACACAATAAGATGGCAAATGAAATATGTGGCAAGGCATGCACAACCAATTCTAGCATTTATCAAGCAATTTGTGATGACTAGGTCATCTATATATGAGTACATTGACTTAGGAGTCAAGTGAGAACACTTGATCATAGGTCATACTCATCGTTTAAGCTCAAGTGGGGTTACCACTTTTACATGAAGCATTGTTGTGTTCACATCTTTAGAGTTGCTTTAGCTCAAGTCTTAGAGTAAAGCTCCCCCTAGATGTGATATCCCCCCTAAGAGGGATGAACTAACCTTGGGTTTTGTCGATGATGACTTCATGTAGATATTGAAGATGTGGATGCTCAATGTTGATGTAGATCTCTTGGAGCTATCCATTTGAGTGAATTGCACTTTCAATACCTACATGGGTTAGTCCCACAAGGAACAAACAAGGATATCCATAGACATAGAGTGATGCACACAAAAGATGATGTCCATGAAAACTTTTAGGTTACCTTGTCCCTTGTCTTACCAACAAGAGGGTTTGTGACTCCTTGAACTAGTGCAAGATGTGGAAGTTGATTGCACTTGTTCTTGCCAAAATGATAAGAGTGAAGTATGTTGGCGGAGTCACCCTCAAGAACTCTCTAGTTCTTCTTATTTTGGATCCACATCATCTTGATGGGAATCCTTGGAGTTGTAGTCGTACTTGATGAAGTGGAACTTGAAGTAGTCTTGGGAATCCACTTGACTAAGGTCTTAGGAGCTTCTTCAAATGCATCAATTTCCTCTTGAAGCTTGTCCTTGCCTTTTTGCTCGTAGTCTTGTGGTGGAAGATCATCTTGAGCTTGTGTCCCATTGAAAGAAGTATACTTCTCTTGTTGAGGGACAAACTTTGTCTTGGGGTATTGATCTTCTTCCCATTCAACTCCATTGGCATTGAACTTTCGTTCAAAACCAACACCTTGATTCTTCCGGTGCATTCCTTGCTTGCGCACAATTTCCTCGAATTGCTTACTCCCGGCAAGGCTTTTGTACACTCCTTTCTCTATAATTCCCTTCAATAAGCTATTTTATTGCTCAAGTGTAACTTGGCTAAGAGAATCATTAGTGGAATCAAGAGAACTACTAGAAGCAACAATATTGGATTTAGCATGATCATTGTTACTACTAGAGGAAGAATCTTTCTTGTTAGACTTGACTTGAGGCATGTAAGTGGATAAGAGTAAACGCTTGGCAATGTAAGAAGAACTTTTCTTGCGGAGATCATCATTGATTGCCTTTAAGAACTCATGCTCTTGCTCAAGATTGAGCTTTTCAAAGCGTAGTTTCTCATGAGCTCTTAAAAGTTCTCGATGATCTTCAAAGATAGTGTCATGAGCTAACTTAAGAGTTTTTAGTTCTTTAGTTAGAGCCTCAATCTTCTCCTTATCATTGTCACTCGTTTTAGCATGATTAATTGGTCTTTCATCATAGTATTCATCACTAGAGTTGTCACCAAGCAAATCATCACCTAACAAGTCATCTTCATCACTATTGAAATCAACATACTCGGGGTGTGTTACCTTAGGACCTTTGGCCATGAAGCATCTTCCAATTCCTTCATTTGGTGAGTCAAATATGTCGTAGGAGTTGGTTGACACAAGTGCTAGACCGGCAACACCTTCATCTTGAGTATCTTCGGAGTCGGAGTGATAACTTCTCTCGGAGTGGCTGTCGGAGTCGGAGCCGGATACCCATTCACCAACATGAGCTTGATGTCTTCATCTTGTGTAGCTCCTTGATGATTTTTCCTTCCTTTCCGAATCCTTGCTTCTCCGTGAGTATCTTCGTTCATAACGATCATCTTTACTCCTTCTCTCTCTTGGTGGTGATCCTTTGCTTCTCCTTTTTGGAGAATCTTCTCTTCTCTTGTAGGGAGCCGTACACTCATTGGAATAGTGTCCGGGTCTTCCACAATTGTAACAGTTTCGCTCTCTACTAGAAGATCTTTTGTCATTGTAGGACCTTGACTTGGAGCTTCTATCTTTGCTTCTACTCTTGTAGAACTTGTTGAAGTTCTTCACCATTAAGCTCAATTCTTCATTGAAGTCTTGTTTCTCACTTGATGATGTAGGGGCTTCACATGAGGCTTTATAGGCACCACTTGATTTGTTGTGAAGTTCCTCTTTATCCTTAAGTGACATCTCATGAGCAACAATTCTTCCAATCACCTCCGTTGGCTTGAGATCTTTGTAATTGGGCATCATTTGGATCAATGTGCACACGGTATCATATTTTCCATCCAAGGCTCTTAGGATCTTCTTGATGATGAATCTATCGGTCATCTCTTCACTTCCTAAGCCGGCAATCTCATTTGTGATGAGAGCAAGCCTAGAGTACATTTCAGCGACACCTTCACCATCCTTCATCTTGAACTTGTCAAGTTGGCTTTGAAGCACATCCAACTTGGATTCCTTGACGAAGTCGGTACCTTCGTGCATATCAATCAAAGTGTCCCAAATTTTCTTTGCATTCTCAAGGCGGCTGATTTTGTTGAATTCTTCGGGGAACAATCCGTTGAAGAGAATATCACAAGCTTGAGCATTGTATTGCAACATCTTCAACTCATCCGCGGTAGCTTCACGGTTTGGTTCTCTCCCGTCAAAGAAGTCACCTTGCAAACCAACACACACAATAGCCCAAACAGCGGGGTTATGTCCAAGAATATGCATTTTCATTTTATGCTTCCAACTAGCAAAATTAGTACCATCAAAGTAAGGACCTCTACGGTGATAATTTCCCTCGCTAGACGCCATACTCTCCTAGGTTGTGAAACCAAGGCTATGACCACCAAAAGCTATGGAGATCAAGCAAATGGAGACCAAGGCTCTGATACCACTTGTAGGATCGAAAGTATGTCTAGAGGGGGGGTGATTAGACTACTTGACCAAATAAAACTTAACCTTTTCCCAATTTTAGTTCTTGGTAGATTTTAGCTAATTTAGGACAAGTCAAGCAATCATCACATCACTCAAGCAAGCATGCAAAGAGTTTATGGGCAGCGGAAAGTAAAGCATGCAACTTGCGAGAATGTAAAGGGAAGGGTTTGGAGAATTCAAACGCTATTGGAGACACGGATGTTTTTCCCGTGGTTCGGATAGGTGGTGCTATCCTACATCCACGTTGATGAGACTTCAACCCATGAAGGGTAACGGTTGCGCGAGTCCACACAGGGCTCCACCCAAGGGCAACGGTTGCGCGAGTCCACACAGGGCTCCACCCACGAAGGGTCCACGAAGAAGCAACCACCCACAAAGGGTCCACGAAGAAGCAACCTTGTCTATCCCACCATGGCCATCGCCCACACAGGACTTGCCTCACTAGTGGTAGATCTTCACGAAGTAGGCGATCTCCTAGCCCTTACAAACTCCTTGGTTCAACTCCACAATCTTGTCGGAGGCTCCCAAGTGACACCTAGCCAATCTAGGAGACACCACTCTCCAAGAAGTAACAAATGGTGTGTAGGTAATGAACTCCTTGCTCTTGTGCTTCAAATGATAGTCTCCCCAACATTCAACTCTCTCTCATAGGATTTGGATTTGGTGGAAAGAGGGTTTTTGTGGAAAGCAACTTGGGAAGGCTAGAGATCAAGATTCATATGGTAGGAATGGAATGTCTTGATCTCAACACATGAGTAGGTGGTTCTCTCTCAGAACATATGAGTTGGAATGGTGTGTGTGTTCTGATGGCTCTCTCCTCGAATGAGAAGGAGGTGGAGGGGTATATATAGCCTCCACACAAAATCCAACCGTTACATACAATTTACCAATCTCGGTGGGACCGAATCAGAAAACTCGGTCTGACCGAAATAGTAAACCTAGTGACCGTTAGGAATTTCGGTGGGAGTGACATGCAACTCGGTAGGACCAATTCGGTTAGGGTTTGGGCATAACGTAATCTCAGTGAGACCGATTACACAAACTCGGTGAGACCGAATTTGGTAATTAGCTAACCAGAGAGTTGGTCAGGCAAACTCGGTGGGACCGATTTGCTCTTTTGGTGAGACCGAGTGGAACTCGGTGAGACCGAAAAGTTACAAAGGGGAAACACTGAGTTTACATTGCAATCTCGGTGGGACCAATTCGCTCTTTCGGTAAGACCAAAAAGTTATGAAAGGGAAACAGAGAGTTTGCATCCCTATCTCGGTGAGACCGAGATCCTTATCGGTAGAACCGAATTGCTAGGGTTTGGCAGTGGCTAATGACAAGTGAAACTCGGTGGCGCCGGATAGGAAGAATCGGTAGGACCGAGTTTGGCTTAGGGTTTAGGTCATATGTGGATATGGGAAAGTAGTTGAGGGTTTTGGAGCATATCACTAAGCACATGAAGCAAGAGGCTCATTAAGCAACACCTCATCCCTCCTTAATAGTATTGGCTTTTCCTAAAGACTCAATGTGATCTTGGATCACTAAAATATAAAATGAAGAGTCTTGAGCTTTTGAGCTTGAGCCAATCCTTTGTCCTTAGCATCTTGAGGGTTCCACTTTCACATCCATGCCATGCCAATCATTGAGCTTTCCTGAAACAATCATCTTGGAATAGCATTAGCTCAATGAGCTATATGTTGTTATGAATTACCAAAACCACCTAGGGATAGTTGCACTTTCAAAGGCACACATTAGGTCTGGTACACAACATTGTATACATGATAGAGCCTATGGCTGAAGCATAGGGAACATCTTTCATTTTATCTCTATCTTCTGCAGTGGTCGGGCATTCAGTCTTACTCAACTTCACACCTTGCAACACAGGTAAGAACCCTTTCTTTGCCCGATCCATTTTGAACTTCTTCAAAACTTTGTCAAGGTATGTGCTTTGTGAAAGTCCAATTAAGCGTCTTGATCTATCTCTATAGATCTTGATGCCCAATATGTAAGCAGCTTCACCGAGGTCTTTCATTGAAAAACTCTTATTAAAATATCCTTTTATGCTATCCAGAAATTCTATATCATTTCCAATCAACAATATGTCATCCACATATAATATTAGAAATGCTAGAGAGCTCCCACTCACTTTCTTGTAGATACAGGCTTCTCCAAAACTCTGTATAAAACCATATGCTTTGATCACACTATCCAAACGTTTATTCCAACTCCGAGAGGCTTGCACCAGTCCATAAATGGATCGCTGGAGCTTGCACACTTTGTTAGCACCCTTTGGATCGATAAAACCTTCAGGTTGCATCATATACAACTCTTCTTCCAGAAATCCATTCAGGAATGTAGTCTTTACATCCATTTGCCAAATTTCATAATCATAAAATGCGGCAATAGCTAACATGATTCAGACGGACTTAAGCATCGCTACGGGTGAGAAGGTCTCATCGTAGTCAACTCCTTGAACTTGTCAAAAACCTTTCGCGACAAGTCGAGCTTTATAAACAGTAACATTACCATCAGCATCTGTCTTCTTCTTGAAGATCCATTTATTCTCGATGGCTTGCCGATCATCGGGCAAGTCAACCAAAGTCCACACTTTGTTCTCATACATGGATCCCATCTCAGATTTCATGGCCTCAAGCCATTTTGCGGAATCTGGGCTCATCATCGCTCCCTCATAGTTCGTAGGTTCGTCATGGTCTAGTAACATGACCTTCAGAACAGGATTACCGTACCACTCTGGTGCGGATCTTACTCTGCTTGACCTACGAGGTTCGGTAGTAACTTGATCTGAAGTTTCACGATCATCATCATTAGCTTCCTCACTAATTGGTGTAGATGTCACAGGAACCGGTTTCTGTGATGAACTACTTTCCAATAAGGGAGTAGGTACAGTTACCTCATCAAGTTCTACTTTCCTCCCACTCACTTCTTTCGAGAGAAACTCCTTCTCTAGAAAGGATCCATTCTTAGCAACAAAAGTCTTGCTTTCGGATCTGTGATAGAAGGTGTACCCAACTGTCTCTTTTGAGTATCCTATGAAGACACATTTCTCCAATTTGGGTTCGAGCTTACCAGGTTGAAGCTTTTTCACATAAGCATCACAGCCCCAAACTTTAAGAAACAACAACTTTGGTTTCTTGCCAAACCACAGTTCATAAGGAGTCGTCTCAACGGATTTAGATGGTGCCCTATTTAACGTGAATGCAGCCGTCTCTAAAGCATAACCCCAAAACGATAGCGGTAAATCTGTAAGAGACATCATAGATCACACCATATGTAGTAAAGTACGATTACGATGTTGGGACACACCATTACGCTGTGGTGTTCCAGGTAGCGTGAGTTGCGAAACTATTCCGCATTGTTTCAAATGAAGACTAAACTCGTAACTCAAATATTCTCCTCCATGATCAAATCATAGATTTTCTTGTTATGATGATTTTCCACTTCACTCTAAAATTCTTTTAACTTCTCAAATGTTTCAGACTTATGTTTCATTAAGTAGATATACCCATATTTTCTCAAATCATTTGTGAAGGTGAGAAAATAAAGATATCCGCCGCGAGCCTCAACATTCATCGGACCACATACATCAGTATGTATGATCTCCAAAAAATCTGTTGCTCGCTCCATTCTTCCAAAGAACGGCGTTTTAGTCATCTTGACCATGAGGCATGGTTCGCAAGTACCAAGTGATTCATAATCAAGTGATTCCAAAAGTCCATCAGAATGGAGTTTCTTCATGCGCTTTACACCAATATGACCCAAACGGCAGTGCCACAAATAAGTTGCACTATCATTATCTACTCTACATCTTTTAGCTTCAATACTACGAATATGTGTATCTCCGCTATTGAGATTCAAAAAGAATAGACAACTCTTTAAGGGTACATGACCATAAAAGATATTACTCATATAAATAGAACAACCATTATTCTCTGATTTAAATGAATAATTGTATCGCATCAAACAAGATCCAGATATAATGTTCATGCTTAACGCTGGCACTAAATAACAATTATTCAGGTATAATACTAATCCCGAAGGTAGATGTAGAGGTAGCGTGCCGACTGCGATCACATCGACTTTGGAACCATTTCCCACGCGCATCGTCACCTTGTCCTTTGCCAATCTTCGCTTAATCTGTAGTCCCTGTTTCGAGTTGCAAATATTAGCAACAGAACCAGTATCAAATACCCAGGCACTACTGCGAGAATTAGTAAGGTACACATTAATAACATGTATATCACATATACCTTTGTTCACCTTGCCATCCTTCTTATCCGCCAAATACTTGGGGCAGTTCCGCTTCCAGTGACCAGTCTGTTTGCAGTAGAAGCACTCAGTCTCAGGCTTAGGTACAGACTTGGGTTTCTTCTCCTGAGCAGCAACTTGTTTGTCATTCTTCTTGATGTTCCCTTTCTTCTTCCCTTTACCCTTTTTCTTGAAACTGGTGGTCTTGTTAACCATCAACACTTGATGCTCCTTCTTGATTTCTACCTCTGCAGCCTTTAGCATTGCGAAGAGCTCGGGAATTGTCTTATTCATCCCTTGCATGTTATAGTTCATCACAAAGCTTTCGTAGCTTGGTGGCAGTGATTGAAGAACTCTGTCAATGACACTATCAACAGGAAGATTAACTCCCAGTTGAGTCAAGTGGTTATGGTACCCAGACATTCTGAGTATATGTTCACTGACAGAACTATTCTCCTCCATCTTGCAGCTGTAGAACTTATTGGAGACTTCATATCTCTTAATCCGGTCATTTTCTTGAAATATTAACTTCAATTCCTGGAACATCTCATATGCTCCATGACGTTCAAAACGTCATTGAAGTCCCGGTTCTAAGCCGTAAAGCATGGCACACTGAACTATCGAGTAGTCATCAGCTTTGCTCTGCCAGACATTCATAACATTTGGTGTTGCTCCTGCAGTAGGTTTGGCACCTAGCGGTGCTTCCAGGACGTAATTCTTCTGTGCAGCAATGAGGATAATCCTCAAGTTACGAACCCAGTTCGTGTAATTGCTACCATCATCTTTCAACTTTGCTTTTCTCAAGGAACGCATTAAAATTCAATGGAGCAACAACACGGGCCATCTATCTATAACAACATAGACATGCAAAATACTATCATGTACTAAGTTCATGATAAATTAAAGTTCAGTTAATAAAATTATTAAAGAACTCCCACTTAGATAGACATCCCTCCAATCATCTAAGTGATCGTGTGATACATATCAACTAAACCATGTCCGATCATCACGTGAGATGGAGTAGTTTTCAATGATGAACATCAATATGTTGATAATATCTTCTATATGATTCACACTCGACCTTTCGGTCTCCAGTGTTCCGAGGCCATATCTACATATGCTAGGCTCGTCAAGTTTAACCCGAGTATTCTGCATGTGCAAAACTGGCTTGCACCCGTTGTATGTGAACATAGAGCTTACCACACCCGATCATCACGTGGTGTCTCGGCACGACGAACTTTCGCAATGGTGCATACTCAGGGAGAACACTTGTACCTTGAAATTTAGTGAGAGATCATCTTATAATGCTACCGTCGATCTAAGCAAAATAAGATGCATAAAAGATAAACATCACATGCAATCAATATAAGTGATATGATATGGCCATCATCATCTTGTGCTTGTGGTCTCCATCTCCAAAGCACCATCATGATCACCATCGTCACCGATGCGACACCTTGATCTTCATCGTAGCATCATTGTCGTCTCGCCAACTATTGCTTCTACGACTACCGCTACCGCTTAGTGATAAAGTAAAGCAATTACAGGGCGATTGCATTGCATACAATAAAGCGACAACCATATGGCTCCTGCCAGTTGTCGATAACTCAGTTACAAAATATGATCATCTCACACAACAAAATATAGCATCATGTCTTGACCATATCACATCACAACATGCCCTGCAAAAACAAGTTAGACGCCCTCTACTTTGTTGTTGCAAGTTTTATGTGGCTGTTACGGGCTGAGCAAGAACCGTTCTTACCTTTGCATCAAAACCACAACGATAGTTTGTCAAGTTAGTGTTGTTTTAACCTTCTCAAGGACCGGGCGTAGCCACACTCGGTTCAACTAAAGTTGGAGAAACTAACACCCGCTAGTCACCTGTGTGCAAAGCACGGCGGTAAAACCAGTCTCGTGTAAGCGTACCCATAATGTCATTCCGGGCCGCTTCATCCAACAATACCGCTGAACCAAAGTATGACATGCTGGTAAGCAGTATGACTTGTATCGCCCACAACTCACTTGTGTTCTACTCGTGCATATAACATCTACGCATAAACCTGGCTCGGATGCCACTGTTGGGGAACGTAGTAATTTCAAAAAAAATCCTACGCACACGCAAGATCATGGTGATGCATAGCAACGAGAGGGAAGAGTATCTTCCACGTACCCTTGTAGACCGTAAGCGGAAGCGTTATGAAACGCGGTTGATGTATACGAACGTATTCACGATCCGACCGATCCAAGTACCGAACGCACGGCACCTCCGAGTTCAGCACACGTTCAGCTTGGTGACGTCCCACAAACTCCGACCCAGCAGAGCTTCACGGGAGAGTTCCGTCAGCACGACGACGTGTTGACGGTGATGATGTTGCTACCGACGCAGGGCTTCGCCTAAGCACCGCTACGATATGATCGAGGTGGATTATGGTGGAGGGGGGCACCGTACACGGCTAAGGGATCAATGATCAACTTGTGTGTCTTTGGGGTGCCCCCCTACCCCCGTATATAAAGGGGGGAGGAGGAGAGGGTCGGCCAAGGGGAGAGGCGCGCCCAAGGGGGGGCAATCCTACTCCAAGTAGGTTTGCCCCCTCTTTCCTAGTCCTAGTAGGAGAGGGGAAGGAAGGGGAGGAGAAGAAGAAGGAAAGGGGGGGGGCTAGTCCAATTCGGTTTGGGCTAGGGGGGGCGCGTGCCCCTAGCTGGCTGATACGTCTCCAATGTATCTATAATTTTTTATTGCTCCATGCTATTATATTATCTATTTTGGATGTTAATGGGCTTTATTTTACACTTTTATATCATTTTTGGGACTAACCTATTAACGGAAGTCCCAACCCAAATTGTTGTTTTTTTGCCTATTTCAGTGTTTCGCAGAAAAGGAGTATCAAACGGAGTCCAAACGGAACGAAACCTTCGGGAATGTGATTTTCTCAACAAACGTGATCCAGGAGACTTGGAGTGGGCGTCAAGAAACAATCAAGGAGGCCACGAGGCAGGGGGCATGCCCTCCACCCTCGTGGGCCCCTCATTGCTCCACCGACCTACTTCTTCCTCCTATATAAGTCCACGTACCCCGCAAACATCCAGGAGCACCACGAAAACCTAATTCCACCGCCGCAACCTTCTGTACCTGAGAGATCCCATCTTGGGGCCTTTTCCGGAGCTCCGCCGGAGGGGGCATTGATCACGGAGGGCCTCTACATCAACTCCATGGCCTCTCCGGTGATGTGTGAGTAGTTTACTTCATACCTACGGGTCCATAGCTAGTAGCTAGATGACTTCTTCTCTCTCTTTGGATCTCAATACAAAGTTCTCCTCGATTCTCTTGGCGATCTATTAGATGTAATCTTCTTTTACGGTGTGTTTGTCGAGATCCGATGAATTGTGGGTTTATGATCCAGATTATCTATGAACGATATTTGAATCTTCCCTGAATTCTTTTATGTATGATTGGTTTATCTTAGCAAGTCTCTTCGAATTATTAGTTTAGTTTGGCCTACTAGATTGATCTTTCTTGCAATGGGAGAAGTGCTTAGCTTTGGGTTCTGTCTTGCGGTGCTCGATCCCAGTGACAGTAGGGGAAACAACACGTATTGTATTGTTGCCATCGAGGATAAAAAGGTGGTGTTTATATCATATTTCATGAGTTTATCCCTCTACATCATGTCATCTTGCTTAAGGCGTTACTCTGTTCTTATGAACTTAATACTCTAGATGCATGCTGGATAGCGGTCGATGTGTGGAGTAATATTAGTAGATGCAGGCAGGAGTCGGTCTACTTGTCGCGGGCGTGATGCCTATATACATGATCATGCCTAGATATTCTCATAACTATGCTCAATTCTATCAATTGCTCGACAGTAATTTGTTCACCCACCGTAATACTTATGCTATCTTCAGAGAAGCCACTAGTGAAACCTATGGTCCCCGGGTCTATCTTCCATCATATTAATCTACCGTTATTTCCATTAATATTTATTTTGCAATCTTTACTTTCAATATATATCATAAAAATACCAAAAGTACTTATCTTATTATTATCATCTCTATCAGATCTCACTCTTGCAAGTGGCCGTGAAGGGATTGACAACTCCTTTATCGTGTTGGTTGCGAGGTTCTTATTTGTTGTGTAGGTACGAGGTGACTCGCGCGTGGTCTCCTACTGGATTGATACCTTAGTTCTCAAAAACTGAGGGAAATACTTAAGCTGCTTTACTGCATCACCCTTTCCTCTTCAAGGGAAACCCAACATAGTGCTCAAGAGGTAGCAAGAAGGATTTCTAGCGCCGTTGCCGGGGAGATCTATGCCAAGTCAAGACATACCAAGTACCCATCACAACTCTTATCCTTTGCATTACATTATTTGCCATTTGCCTCTCGTTTTCCTCTCCCCCATTTCACCCTTGCCGTTTTATTCGCCCCCTCTTTTCCGTTCGCCTCTTTTTTGCTTGCCTCTTGTTACTTGTTGCCCTTATGGCTTTACCAAAAGGTGTTGATCCTCACCTTAGAAGGTTGGAAGAAATCGAAAACAACGTTAGAAGTTTTATGTCTTTGCAGTTTGAGCATAATAATTTCTTTAGGAACGAGCTTAAAGAACAAAAAGGTTTTATCGGTTTCATGAATAAAGAGCTCGATGATATGTCTAAGGAATTTTATGGTTTCAAATCTCAGTTTGCTCATCTTGAAAAATTAAATGCCCAAATTTCTGATAAGCAGGCCACTTTATGTAATAAGATGGCCGCTAAACCAGAAGAGTTAGATAATAAAGATGATGATCTAAAAGTTATTGATGTGTCCCCTATTAAATCTTTGTTTTGCAATATGAATCTTGATAATGATGGGACTGGAGATGAGTCAACTTTAGTTAGAAGACGTCCCAAAAATTCGGAGTTTTTAGATCTTGATGCAAAAAATGATAAAAGTGGGATTGAAGAGGTTAAAACTTTAGATATCCATGAACCCACTATCTTGGATTTCAAGGAATTTAATTATGATAATTGCTCTTTGATAGATTGTATTTCCTTGTTGAAATCCGTCTTAAATTCTCCTCATGCTTATAGTCAAAATAAAGCTTTTACTAAACATATCGTTGATGCTTTGATGCAATCTTATGAAGAAAAACTTGAGTTGGAAGTTTCTATCCCTAGAAAACTTTATGATGAGTGGGAACCTACAATAAAAATTAAAATTAAAGATCATGAGTGCTATGCTTTGTGTGATTTGGGTGCTCGTGTTTCCACAATTCCAAAAACTTTGTGTGATTTGTTAGGTTTCCGTGAATTTGATGATTGTTCTTTAAACTTGCACCTTGCGGATTCCACCATTAAGAAACCTATGGGAAGAATTAATGATGTTCTTATTGTTGCAAATAGTAACTATGTGCCCGTAGATTTCATTGTTCTTGATATAGATTGCAATCCTTCATGTCCTATTATTCTTGGTAGACCTTTCCTTAGAACGATTGGTGCAATTATTGATATGAAGGAAGGGAATATTAAATTCCAATTTCCATTAAGGAAAGGCATGGAACACTTTCCTAGAAAGAAAATTAAATTACCATATGAATCTATTATGAGATCCACTTATGGATTGCATACCAAAGATGACAATACCTAGATCTATCCTTGCTTTTATGCCTAGCTAGGGGCGTTAAACGATAGCGCTTGTTGGGAGGCAACCCAATTTTATTTTTATTCCTGGATTTTTGCTCCTGTTTACTAATAAATAATTTATCTAGCCTCTGTTTTGGTTGTGTTTTTTATGTTAAATTAGTGTTTGTGCCAAGTAGAACCGTTGGGAAGTCTTGGGGAAAGTCTTTTTGATCTTGCTGTAAAAATCAGAAACTTTAGCGCTCACGAGAATTTCTGCCATTTTTATTTGGAGAGTTATATATAGTTAATTATTTTTGCAAATGATTATTAGATAAATTCATCACGTCCAGCAATTTATTATATAATTTTTGGGGTTCCATAAGTGGTTGAAACCTACAGATTACTACAGACTGTTCTGTTTTTGACAAATTCTGTTTTTCGTGTGTTGTTTGCTTATTTTGATGAATCTATGGCTAGTAATAGAGTTTATAAACCATAGAGAAGTTTGAATACAGTAGGTTTAACACCAATATAAATCAAGAATGAGTTCATTACATTACCTTGAAGTGGTGTTTTGTTTTCTTTCGCTAACGGAGCTCACGAGATTTTCTATTTTGAGTTTTGTGTTGTGAAGTATTCAAGTTTTGGGTAAAGATTTGATGGATTATGAAACAAGGAGTAGCAAGAGCCTAAGCTTGGGGATGACCAAGGCACCCCAAGGTAAAATCCAAGGACACCAAAAATCCTAAGCTTGGGAATGCCCCGGAAGGCATCCCCTCTTTCATCTTCGTCTATCGGTAACTTTACTTGGAGCTATATTTTTATTCACCAGATGATATGTGTTTTGCTTGGAGCATCTTGTATGATTTGAGTCTTTGATTTTTAGTTTACCACAATCATCCTTGCTGTACACAACTTTTGAGAGAGACTCACATGATTTTAAATTTATTAGAATGCTCTATGTGCCTCACTTATATCTTTTGAGTTGTATAGTTTTTGCTCTAGTGCTTCACTTATATCTTTTAGAACACGGCGGTGGTTTTATTTTATAGAAATAATTGATCTCTCATGCTTCACTTATATTATTTTGAGAGTCCTTTAGAACAACATGGCAATTTTCTTTTAGGATTAATACAAAACTTTCATATAAGTGCATCGAATACTATGAGAAGTTTGATACTTGATAATTGTTTTGAGATATGGAGATGGTGATATTAGAGTCATGCTACTTGAGTAGTTGTGAATTTGAGAAATACTTGTGTTGAAGTTTGTGATTCCCATAGCATGCACGTATGGTGAACCGTTATGTGATGAAGTCGGAGCATGATTTATTTATAGATTGTCTTCCTTATGAGTGGCGGTCGGGGACGAGCGATGGTCTTTTCCTACCAATCTATCCCCCTAGGAGCATGCGCGTAGTACTTTGTTTCGATAACTAATAGATTTTTGCAATAAGTATGTGAGTTCTTTATGACTAATGTTGAGTCCATGGATTATACGCACTCTCACCCTTCCACCATTGCTAGCCTCTCTAGTACCCCACAACTTTCACCGGTACCATAAACCCACCATATACCTTCCTCAAAACAGCCACCATACCTACCTATTATGGCATTTCCATAGCCATTTCGAGATATATTGCCATGCAAATTTCCACCGTTCCGTTATTATGACACGCTTCATCATTGTCATATTGCTATGCATGATCATGTAGTTGACATCGTATTTGTGGCAAAGCCACCGTTCATAATTCTTTCATACATGTCACTCATGCATCATAGCACATCCCGGTACACCACCGGAGGCATTCACATAGAGTCATACTTTGTTCTAAGTATTGAGTTGTAAGTAAATAAAGTGTGATGATCATCATTATTAGAGCATTGTCCCAGTGAGGAAAGGATGATGGATACTATGATTCCCCCACAAGTCGGGATGAGACTCCAGACGAAAAAAGAGAAAAGAGGCCAAAAGAAAAATAAATAAAAGAGGCCCAAATAAAAAAATAAAAAAATGAGAGAAAAAGAGAGAACGGACAATGTTACTATACTTTTTCCACACTTGTGCTTCAAAGTAGCACCAAGATCTTCATGATAAAGAGTCTCCTATGTTGTCACTTTCATATACTAGTGGGAATTTTACATTATAGAACTTGGCTTGTATATTCCAATGATGGGCTTCCTCAAAATTGCCCTACGTCTTCATGAGCAAGCAAGTTGGATGCACACCCACTTAGTTTCTTTTGTTGAGATTTCATACACTTATAGCTCTAGTGCATCCGTTGCATGGCAATCCCTACTCACTCAAATTGATATCTATTGATGGGCATCTCCATAGCCCGTTGATATGCCTAGTTGATGTGAGACTATCTACTTCTTTTTGTCTTCTCCACAACCACCATTCTATTCCACATAAAGTGCTATGTCCATGGCTCACGCTCATATATTGCGTGAAGATTGAAAACGTTTGAGAACATCAAAAGTATGAAACAATTGTTTGGCTTGTCATCGGGGTTGTGCATGATTTAAATATTTTGTGTGGTGAAGATAGAGCATAGCCAGACTATATGATTTTGTAGGGATAACTTTCTTTGGCCATGCTATTTTGAGAAGACATGATTGCTTAGTTAGTATACTTGAAGTATTATTATTTTTATCTCAATATTAAACTTTTATCTCGAATCTTTCGGATCTGAATATTAATGCCACAATAAAGAAAAATTACATTGAGAAATATGTTAGAAAGCATTCCACATCAATTTTTTTTATCATTTACCTACTCGAGGATGAGCAGGAATTAAGCTTGGGGATGCTTGATACGTCTCCAAAGTATCTATAATTTTTGATTGCTCCATGCTATTATATTATCCGTTTTGGATGTTAATGGGCTTTATTTTACACTTTTATATCATTTTTGGGACTAACCTATTAACCGGAGGCCCGGCCCAAATTGCTGTTTTTTTGCCTATTTCAGTGTTTCGCGGAAAAGGAATATCAAACGGAGTCCAAACGGAATGAAATCAACTGGAGAAGTTATTTTTGGAAGGAAACCTACCAGATAGACTTGGACCCTACGTCAACCTTCTGTACCCGAGAGATCCCATCTTGGGGCCTTTTCTGGAGCTCCGTCGGAGGGGGCATTGATCACGGAGGGCCTCTACATCAACTCCATGGCCTCTCCGGTGATGTGTGAGTAGTTTACTTCAGACCTACGGGTCCATAGCTAGTAGCTAGATGGCTTCTTCTCTCTCTTTGGATATCAATACAAAGTTCTCCTCGATTCTCTTGGAGATCTATTCGATGTAATCTTCTTTTACGGTGTGTTTGTCGAGATTCGATGAATTGTGGGTTTATGATCCAGATTATCTATGAACAATATTTGAATCTTCCCTGAATTCTTTTATGTATGATTGGTTTATCTTTGCAAGTCTCTTCGAATTATCAGTTTGCTTTGGCCTACTAGATTGATCTTTCTTGCAATAGGAGAAGTGCTTAGCTTTGGGTTCAATCTTGCGGTGCTTGATCCTAGTGACAGTAGGGGAAATGACACGTATTGTATTGTTGCCATCGAGGATAAAAAGATGGGGTTTATATCATATTGCATGAGTTTATCCCTTTACATCATGTCATCTTGCTTAAGGCATTACTCTGTTCTTATGAACTTAATACTCTAGATGCATGCTGCATAGCGGTTAATGTGTGCAGTAATAGTAGTAGATGCAGGCAGGAGTCGGTCTACTTGTCGCGGACGTGATGCCTATATACATGATCATGCCTAGATATTCTCAAAACTACGCTCAATTCTATCAATTGCTCGACAGTAATTTGTTCACCCACCGTAATACTTATGCTATCTTCAGAGAAACCACTAGTGAAACCTATGGCCCCCGGGTCTATCTTCCATCATATTAATCTACCGTTATTTCCATTACTGTTTATTTTGCAATCTTTACTTTCAATCTATATCATTAAAATGCCAAAAATACTTATCTTATTATAATCATCTCTATCAGATCTCACTCTTGCAAGTGGCTGTGAAGGGATTGACAACCCCTTTATCGCGTTGGTTGCAAGGTTCTTATATGTTGTGTAGGTACAAGGTGACTCGCGCGTGGTCTCCTATTGGATTGATACCTTGGTTCTCAAAAACTGAGGGAAATACTTGCGCTGCTTTACTACATCACCCTTTCCTCTTCAAGGGAAAACCAATGCACTGCTCAAGAGGTAGCATTGGTCGCCTCTCCTCTTCCTCCACTTGGGCCCATAAGGCCCAATAACCCCCCGGGTGGTTTCGGTAACCTCCCGGTTCTCCGGTATTTATCCGATAACCCCCGGAACTCATCCGGTGTCCGAATATAACCTTCCAATATATCGATCTTTACGTCTCGACCATTTTGACACTCCTCGTCATGTCCGTGATCATATATGGGACTCCGAACTACCTTAGGTACATCAAATAAAAAAACTCATAATACCGATCGTCACCAAACTTTAAGCGTGCGGATCCTACGGGTTCGTGAACTATGTAGACATGACCGAGACACATCTCCGGTAAATAACCAATAGCGGAACCTGGATGTTCATATTGGCTCCCACATATTCTACGAAGATCTTTATCGGTCAAACCGCACAACACTATACGTTGTTCCCTTTATCATCGGTATGTTACTTGCCCGAGATTTGATCGTCGGTATCTCAATACCTAGTTCAATATCGTTACCGGCAAGTCTCTTTACTCATTCCGTAATACATCATACCACAACTAACTCAGTAGTTATAATGCTTGCAAGGCTTATAGTGATGTGTATTACCGAGTGGGCCCAGAGATACCTCGCCGACAATCGGAGTGACAAATCCTAATCTTGATCTATGCCAACTCAACAAGTACCATCGGAGACACCTGTAGAGCACCTTTATAATCATCCAGTTACGTTGTGACATTTGGTAGCACACAAAGTGTTCCTCCGGTAATCGGGAGTTGCATAATCTCATAGTCATAGGAACATGTATAAGTCATGAAGAAAGCAATAGCAGAAAACTAAACGATCAAGTGCTAAGCTAACGGAATGGGTCAAGTCAATCACATCATTCTCCTAATGATGTGATCCCGTTAATCAAATGACAACTCATGTCTATGGTTAGGAAACATAACCATCTTTGATTAATGAGCTAGTCAAGTAGATGCATACTAGTGACATTCTGTTTGTCTATGTATTCACACATGTACTAAGTTTCCGGTTAATACAATTCTAGCATGAATAATAAACATTTATCATGATATGAGGAAATAAATAATAACTTCATTATTGCCTCTAGGGCATATTTCCTTAACTTACCGTCTCATCGAGCATGTTGACGGGAGCGTCGACTTTCGCGACATGAAGGACGATGACGAGTGGCTGGCTGTGGACGCCTGCATTGTCAAGTGGCTCTTCCTCACCATCTCCGGCAGCCTCTTCAACATGGTGAACTCCCTTGACCCGTCGGCTTACGCCATGTCGATGCGGTTGTGTGACCTCTTCCTCGACAATCAACTTCAACGCCGCGTCTTCCTTCAAGGGGAGTTCTTTGCTATGCAGCAAAATGATCTTTCGATCGATGAGTACTGCACGCGGCTGAAGGTCCTCACCGACGAGCTACGCGACGTCGGCATGAACATCGCCGACTCCGTCATCCTCACCAATCTCCTTCGGTGCCTCTACCCCGACCTTGGCCAGTCCGCCGCCAACCTCTCCCTCGTCACACCGACGTATGCCAAGGCGGTCACTTACCTTCGCATGGAGGAGAAGCGACTTCGTCACTCCGCTCGGCAGGCGACCCACGCCGCGCTCCATGTCGGCCTCGCCGCCGGCACCGGCACGCCACGTGCTCCTGCTCCGACCCCGCCTCCCGTGCCTGCCCCCTCCGTTGGCCGCAAGCAGAAGGGCCGAGGGGGTCGCGCCCGCAACTCCAACACCGTGCAGCGCCCGCCAGCGAACACCACAGTCGCTCCTCCTCCACCGTGGTTGTCGGGGTACAATCCCTGGACGGGTGTTGTACATGCGTACTCCATGCATGTCCCTTGCCCTCCTGCTCCGGGCATCCTCGGTCCGCGGCCGGCCTCTCATCAGGCACTGCTGACCACGCCTACCCCCGGACCTGCGGCGTATGGTGGTGCTGCGCCCTATGGCGGTCCGGCGGCATATGGTGGCCCTCCGGCTTATGGCGCGTATGGCGGAACCCATGGTGGACTGGTGGTGTATGGGATCCCGCCCTCCTCTCCGCTCTTCATGCTGCGCCCTTGCCGAGCAACTACAACGAAGGTGGCGATTGGTATATGGACACCGGCGCTGCCGCTTACATGACTTCCAACCTCGGTATCCTCTCCCGCGCCTCCCCCTACCCCTTCAACTCTCGCATCATGGTTGGTGATGGTTCCTCCCTGTGACACCCTCGATTCAATCGTACACTAATCATACACGCAAATGTGTACGGTCAAGATCAAGGACTCACGGGAAGATATCACAACACAATTCTAGACACAAAATAAAGAAAACAAGCCTTATATTACAAGCCATGGGCCTCGAGGGCTCGAATACATTAGCTCGAATACACAAGAGTCAGCGGAAGCAACAATATCTGAGTACAGACATAAGTTAAACAAGTTGCCTTAAGAAGGCTAGCAGAAAAGCAATAACGATCGAAAAGGCAAGGCCTCCTGCCTGGGAGCCTCCTAACTACTCCAGGTCGTCAGTGGCCGTCATGTAGTAGTAGACACCCTCGGGGTAGTAGTAATCATCAGTGGTGTCGTCTGGCTCCTGGGATCCGTCATCTGGTCGCAACAATCGGGTATGGGGGAAAAAGAGGTAGCAAAGCAACCGTGAGTACTCATCCAAAGTACTCGCAAGACTTACATCAGATCTAAACTAAGTATGCATCTGTATCAAACGAATGAACTGTATCTGTGGACTAAACTGCAGAATGCCAGAAGAGAAGGGGAAAGCCTAGCCTATCGAAGACTAGCATCTTCAGCATCTTCAGCGGTCTTGCAGCATTAGAAGAGTGCAGACTAGCATAAAGTAAAGTAGTAGTAGTGTTATCAACCTCAGCCAGAGATCCTTTCTCGATTCCCTACGATAAAGCAATCCCAGAGCCATACTATCTAGTTATCACCTCAAGTATCCAGTTCTAGTTGTATCGATCGGGATACAACTCCAAGTGTCCGTTACCGTAGGACAGGCTATCGATAGATGTTTTCTTCCATGTAGGGGTGCACCAACTTACCCACCATGCTCTATTAACTTCGGCCGGACACAATTTCCTGGGTCATGCCCGGCCTCGGCCAATCAATACACCGTAGTCCTACCTAGGCTCAACAGAGAGGCCAACATGCCGGTCAACATCCTAAATGCGAAGGGGTCATGGGCCAATCACCCTTTGCAATCCTGCACGTTGCGAGGGCGGCCGGTGAGCAGACCTGGAAACCTCCTTAAAAAGGCAGGTGCTTACGCAATCCAACCCGACGCGCGCTGCTCCATTGCTGACGTCAGTGAGCTTTCAACTGATACATACGATGCAGAGTGCCCATACTTATTCCCGTGTGATGGTCAGTGCGAAAAGGCCATAGGCCCTCGGATCAAATATCCAAACCGTTAGTGTGTTGGTAGTGCGGTGACGAGCAGAGACTCACGAAATATGTGACCCCGTCGCCCCGTCTCGAGTACTTGCGGCAAGGGCTAAGAATGCCTGGCCACGCCTCATATCTCGCGGGCACTTTCCAGGTCAATCCGTCTCCACATCACTCGCGGGTACCCCTCAGGATTGACCCGCCTTTCCAAGTAACAGTTGTAAAGTCCAAGTATCTGTGTGTCCAAACACCAAGGGGAAACTATGAGGAATCACCCCCGGTGAATTCCACTCGATGTAACCATCAAGGTGAACATAAGAGGATCCATCCTCGAGGTTCTCACTTGAGGGGTTGCACGACAGCGCCGTATCGGAAGTGGTTAAGTAGGAAATCACCCTTGATGACCATGACCGAATAGCTACACTACAGAGATCTCATCAGGAGTGATGTATGAGGTTCCACCCTCGGCACTCGATGGTAACTCTGCAGAGTCGAGCAACAAAAAGGGGCATGATGTGATGTGAGGTGTCGGGCTCTGGTCGTCGATCACGTTGATCGAGTCATCGATGATGAAGCAAGGGCAACAAGGACAAGGTGGGGGGTAACTGCTGGATCACTAACCAACCTATACTAAGAAGTTTAGGATAAGCAGGTAAGATAACAATAAGCAGGTAACAAAAATAGGCTATGCATCAGAGTAGGATCATACAGAAAGCAGTAGCAATTCTAATGCAAGCATGAGAGGGAAAGAAATGGGCGATATCGGAATGCTCAAGGGGGGTTTGCTTGATTGGAAGCTCTACTGAAAAGGAAGAAGTGTCGTCGACGTAGCCGGTCACAGCGGCATCGGCAGCCGCCACGAGCT
>NC_041388.1:405429182-405460682 GCF_002162155.2 Triticum dicoccoides | reverse complement strand
GGGGGGAACAGTAAATACATTGCAAGCATAGCATCACAAAGCATAACATGGCAATATGATGTGCCGGGTGTGACCTAACGTATGGCTACACGATAAAGGTGAAGGGGGAATTCAACCGGGAATGTTTTCCCAGTTCCGGACCTGTGTTAGACAGATGACCGAAGGGGGAATGTTCCATGTTCAGCATTCTAGGGGCATGTGACAGATGAACGGACCACGTATTCGGATTCATTGGATTTTTCTGAGCAACTTTCATGTAGAAAACATTTTCATCGGAGTTACGGTTTGTTTTCTATGAATTTTCAAAGGTTTAAACATTTTCTGGAATTAATTAAATTAACAGAAAAGAAAATATGACGTCAGCAGTCAACAGACTTGCTGACCAGGTCAAACCTGACCTGTGGGTCTAGTGGGTCCCCTGGTCAGTGACTGGACTAATTAACATTGGTTAATTTAACTAAACTAAGTTAATTAGCTAGTAGGCCCCACCTGTCAGTGGCTAATTAGTTTAACTAAATAAGTTTTCATTATTAAGATGTTGATTAAAGGAATGGGGCCCGCCTTTCAATGGCTCTGGGCTGCCCAGTCAGCAAGTTGACTGGGTCAACCCAGTCAACGGGCCCCCCAGGGCCTACGAGGCAGTAACCAGGGGAGTGGCCCCTGATACGTCCATTTTGCATCAAGATGATGTAGGATGGAACCATAATCGGCCTATCTTTCACGAAAGGAGCGGATCCCGCGATGAACACGAAGAACACGAGGAGAAAACACGAGAGAATAACTCCAACCAACAAGAACGATCACACATATGCTAGATCCTCAAACACATAAGAGATACATGATCCACGGTCAACTAAGGACGATACAAGTAGCACAATCTTCTCCGTGAGGAGGCCTTGAGGTTCTTCCCGTGATGGGGTCTTGAATCCGCTTGGGGGATCTTCTCCGAGGAGGCGTGATCTTCGAGGAGAAGATAACCAAGTGGATGAGCAAAGCTATCACACAAATATGAGCTAATCCTTTGCTAACCCTAGAAAAGTGGTGGAGGAGTCATTTATATAGGCAAAGGGGCGAAGGGGTACACGTGCTTCGGCCCAACACGCACACGCACATGGTGGTCCGGATGATCCGGACGGACAACCGGATGATCCGGGCTTCAGGGACCTGGTCCGGGAGGTGGTCCGGACGAGGCGAAGAGGTGGGCGGCGACGTTGGCGGCCCGAATGACCGGAGGGGGTCCGGATGTCCGGTTGGCGTCCGGATGATCTGGGGCTCGTCCGAATGATCCGGCTTCGGGGTGCAGCTTCAGGTGCCCTCAGGTCTCCACTTATCCGAATCGCCCAGGATGGGGTCTGGATCGTCCGGGCTATGTCCGGATCGTCCGGTCAGCCTGGGACTTGGCTGATTTCTTCTCCGTCTTCACGCATGTCTTCCACTTCTGATCTTTCTTGCTCCTTAGCTTCTCCATGGCTAACTCCTTGGTACCTGAGTATGCATAATGTGTCCATTTGAGGTAGTAGCCATGTCTCATGTGCATCGAAGTGGAATTATGAGAGGAGAGATGTCACCTCGGTTTCGAGGGCTCTTGCATGTGCTCGTGTCATGGGTCTTCTAGGCACTTGGTGAGACGATGATAGGTCCATGGGGATGACCTTGGGATGCTCCGCATCAAATGATTATAAACAAATGTTACGATTACTTGCAAAGTTTGATGGTCAAATAACATTCGAGGAACTATGTACAAAAAAGACAATATTACTCCAAAATCTGCTTAAACAGTGCACTTACATTTTGACTAATTTTCAGTGATTTTGTCTTTTTTTACAAAGCTGCTCGAATTTTATTTGACCATCAAACTTTGCAAGTGCCCATAACATTCGTTGAGAATCATTCCCACAAAGTTTTAGAATTTCTTAAAATATTTTGCTACATTTTCTTGTGTGAATACACCGTGGATGCATCAAATAGGGGTGTAGAGAAACCACTATTTATCTTCCTCGTCAAATTGGCTTGACAGATTTCCGGAGTACAACGATCGTCCCCTCTACATCTCCGGAGAGAGCTACGGCGGGCACTACCGCAGCTCGCGGCCACCATTCTGAGCCACAACCTGAATAAACAATACAAGGACTTCACTAAACCTACGGGGTATCCTGGTTCGCGACATGAATTGATTAATACTACTCCCTCCATTTCTAAATATTTGTCTTTTTAAAGATTTCAATAAGTGACTACATACGGAGCAAAATGAGTAAAGTGACTCTAAAATATATCTATATGCATGCGTATATAGTAGTCCATTTAAAATCTCTAAAAAGATAAATTTCCGTCGGTTTTGTTACAGTCCTTGTACTATTATACTCATTTACTCTGGTACCAGTAGTACATATTTTCAGTTGTTTTTTTCAGTAAAAGTGAGTGCATCTCCCTGCTTTGGTTAATTAGGTCGGCAACCCATACCTGGATGATGATATGAACAGAAAGGGGGAAGGTTGACTATCTGTGGAGCCACGGCATGATCTCAGATGAGGTGTGGGCGAATATCAGCGAGAAGTGCAACTTACACCGGTCAGATGACAAAGCATGCGGTGATGCCATGGCGCATGATCCGGCGATCATTGACCTGTACGACATATATGCACCGGTTTGCAAGGAAGCATCTGACGGAACACCCTACCCCCAACCGCTATATGGCATGTACAATGGTTCTATTTTAGAAATGCCACGTAGGATAAATGATGAGGTAGAGAAGAGAGAAATCATAAGAAAAGATTTGTATTCTCTTATCGAATATATAAACCCTTCTATCCAACCCGCCATTCCAACGCCCTTCTCGTTTCAAAGTGATCCTGCATGCTCGATTCGTCTCGCTGGCGGTTGTCAGCGTACTTTCCGTCATGCTGGTGAAGATCCGTGCGCTAGTTATTCTGTACGCCGCGTAAATCGGGTTAGGAACAACTGACGAATGGGTCAGGCTTGCGCGTGGGCCAGCCTCGCAGCGACATGGTGGGTGCGTGCTTCTGTCCGGGTGAAAGCAGGGGCGAATCGATCGTGGGTTGGCAGGTCATTTTCCACCATCCCCGTTTGCACTCAGCAGCGGTGCCTCCACTTCAGCCGCGGCTGGCCCCATCTGTAGGTCTCATGGGTGCGCGGCGCTCTGGTCGTCCTTGCTCATGTGTGCAGATCCGCTCGGCCCTCTGGGTAAAAGAGGTTTTTCGGCCTCTGTGTGCTGCTACCCGGGCTTGCTTGACCTCGTCCCGCTGCAGGTGGTCCCTTTCCGTCCTTGGTCCCACGCGTCGGGCAAGTTGTGTTTCTCTTTAGATTTCTCTAGGAGTTACAGCGCCTGCGAGAGGTGTTTCTGACTGGGTGTGTGCTCTCCTTCTGCTCTTCTCTCCCTCTGTGTCTCGCCTCTCAGCCCACTTACCCCACCTGCGCCTCCTCGTCTTGCTCTCATCCGGTCGCCACTGTTGCTCGTCGTCGCTGGCCATCAATCACCATCGACTTGCTCGTTGCCTGCTTGTCCCGTCGTCAGCTTGTTTCGTCATTTGAGCTGTCGCTGTTGCATTTGGCTAGGGCGAGCTTCTTGTTTTATTTGGTCGATTCCCGATGCTCCCATCGTAGATTGATCTGTATTGATTTGTTCTTGTTTGTTCCCTCTCCTTTCTTCTTCTTTGCAGGGCTGTTGCGTCTGGTTTGTTGTCTGCTTGTGCAGCTGCTTGTTCCTTATTTGTGAGGTGAGGTTCTGCCTGCTCCCCTGCTTCTCATCTGCTCGATGAAATGTGTGATTGGGTTGGTATTCCTTTCGTTTGCCTGCATGCAACGTGTTCGACATAATGCCTCTGCGGTGACCCGACTATGTTTCTACTCAGGTTGTTCGTCTGTCTTCCGCCTTCGTTTGCTCACTGTTGTCCTGGTTGTGGTTCTTAGTCCTGGTAATGTGTTGCTCCTTGCCTTCTTTCTTTGGTCGGTGCGGATATATGCATGTGATGTGAGTCTGTGTGCTAATGATGATGTTAGTATGGTGTCTTCTATTCTCTCTTCTAGATTGCCTTACAATCATATTACTGTGTTTGGGGTAGTTAGAAGCTTTATGTTGCTTATGTCTATTAATTTGGCTGAAAGAACATTGTATGAAGTTCATTCATAAGCATCTTCTTAGGTTTCTGCATGTGGGGAAGAGGATCATAGCACTCACAAGTTAAAAGCTTTTGTGAATTTCAGGGAAAAGATGCTCTAGATATAATGTACGGTGGCCTAATATAATGAACTCTGAATAGTTCTGGTGCCATTCTGTTGCTCTGCATCTATTGAACGGGCTCTGTTTGATATGTGTTTTGTTGGTTTCTATGCCTACATTGCTATGCTTATGTTCTTATGGCTTTGTCTGGGTTTATTCTGTAGGTTTGAAGAGCTGCTCTGCTTGTTGGTGCTGGCAACGTCTATGAGGTCAAGCTCAGGCCTCCAAAGAGCATCTCTGCAAACTCAAGATCTTCTATCATTGTTCAATTCCAGATCGAGGCAAATGCTTCGCTGGTGTTGAATGCAGCCTAAGGGAATGCACTTAGGAGTGCAAGTAATTATCTGAAGATCTGATATGCAGACAGTGACATTGTTCCGAGACCAAGAATGATGATGTTTAATCTACAAGGTGCAACACTGCATTTTGGCTGCCTTCCGAGGGAAAGAGTTCTATCTACTCTGTGGAGCAGAACGGATGTTTCTGCTGAGTTTGTATTTGCTATGAAGAAGATTTACTTTTTCCCGAGCTATGATGTCTACTACACAACCTTCTTCTTGTAGACGTTGTTGGGCCTCCAAGTGCAGAGGTTTATAGGACAGTGGCAAATTTCCCTCAAGTGGATTACCTAAGGTTTATGAATCCGGGGAGGCGTAGGATGAAGATAATCTCTCTCAAACAACCCTGCAACCAAATAACAAAGAGTCTCTTGTATCCCCAACATAGCCAATACAATGGTAAATTGTATAGGTGCACTAGTTCGGCGAAGAGATGGTGATACAAGTGCGGTATGGATGGTAGATATAGTTTTTTAATCTGAAAATATAAAAAAGGCAAGGTAACTAATGATAAAAGTGAGCGAAAACGGTATTGCAATGCGTTGAAACAAGGCCTAAGGTTCATACTTTCACTAGTGCAAGTTCTCTCAACAATAATAACATAATTAGATCATATAACAATCCCTCAACATGCAACAAAGAGTAATTCCAAAGTCACTAATAGCGGAGAACAAACAAAGAGATTATTGTAGGGTACGAAACCACCTCAAAGTTATTCTGTTCGATCAATCCATTGAGCTATTCCTATAAGTGTCACAAACAGCCCTAGAGTTCGTAGTAAAATAACACCTTAAGACACAAATCAACCAAAACCCTAATGTCACCTAGATACTCCAATGTCACCTCAAGTATCCGCGGGTATGATTATACGATATGCATCACACAATCTCATATTCATCTATTCAACCAACACAAAGAACTTCAAAGAGTGCCCAAAAGTTTCTACCGGAAAGTCAAGACAAAAACATGTGCCAACCCCTATGCATAAGTTCACAAGGTCACAGAACTCGCAAGTTGATCACCAAAACATACATCAAGTGGATCACGTGAATATCCCATTGTCACCACAGATAAGCACATGCAAGACATACATCAAGTGTTCTCAAATCCTTAAAGAACCAATCCAATAAGATAACTTCAAAGGGAAAACTCAATTCATCACAAGGAGATAGAGGGAGAGAAACATCATAAGATCCAACTATAACAGCAAAGCTCGCGGTACATCAAGATCGTGCCATATCAAGAACACGAGAGAGAGATCAAACACATAGCTACTGGTACATACCCTCAGCCCCGAGGGTGAACTACTCCCTCCTTGTCACGGAGAGTGCCGGGATGATGAAGATGGCCACCGGTGATGGATCCCCCCTTCGGCAGGGTGCCGAAATAGGTCCCGATTGATTTTTGGTGGCTACAGAGGCTTGCGGTGGCGGAACTCCCGATCTAGGTTTCTTTTCAGGGGTTTATGTATTTATAGGAATTTTTGGCATCGGTCTCACATCAGGGGGGGGGGGTCTCCGAGTCGTCCATGAGATAGGGGGACGCACCCAGGGGGTAGGGCACACCCTCCACCCTCGTGGATGGCTCGGGACTCTTCTAGCCCAACTCTTTTACTCCGAGGGCTTCTTTTGGTCCATAAAAAATCATCAAAAATTGGCACGTCAATTGGACTCCATTTGGTATTCCTTTTTTGTAAAACTCAAAAATAAGGAAAAAAATAGAAACTGGCACTAGGCTCTAGGTTAATAGGTTAGTCCTAAAAATCATATAAAATAGCATATAACTGCATATAAAACATCCAAGATAGATAATATAATAGCATGGAACAATAAAAAATTATAGATACGTTGGAGACGTATCAAGCATCCCCAAGCTTAATTCATGCTCATCATCGAGTAGGTAAATAATAAAAACAGAATTTTTGATGTGGAATGTTACCTAAAATAATTATTAATGTAATTTTCTTTATTGTGGCAAGAATATTCAGATCCATAAGATTCAGAACAAAAATTTTATATTGACATAAAAATAATAATACTTCAAGCATACTAACAAAGTAATCATGTCTTCTCAAAATAACATGGCCAAAGAAAGTTCATCCCTACAAAATCATATAGTTTGGCTATGCTCCATCTTCGTCACACAAAATATTCAGATCATGCACAACCCCGATGACAATCCAAGCAATTGTTTCGTACTTTAGTATTCTCAAACTTTTTCAACTTTCACGCAATACATGAGCACGAGAGATGGACATACCACTATAGGTGGAATAGAATGGTGGTTTTGGAGAATACAAAAAGGAGGAAGATGGTCTCACATCAACTAGGCGTATTAATGGGCTATGGAGATGCCCATCAATAGATATCAATGTGAGTGAGTAGGGATTGCCATGCAACAGATGCACTAGAGCTATAAATGTATGAAAGCTCAACAAGAAAACTAAGTGGGTGTGCATCCAACTTGCTTGCTCATGAAGACCTAGGGCATTTGAGGAAGCCCATCGTTGGAATATACAAGCCAAGTTCTATAATGAAAATTTTCCACTAGTATATGAAAGTGACAACATAGGAGACTCTCTATCATGAAGATCATGGTGCTATTTTGAAGCGCAATTGTGGTAAAAGGATAGTAGCATTGCCCCTTCTCTCTTTTTCTCTCATTTTTTTTGGAGCCTTCTCCCTTTTTTTGGCCTTTCTCTTTTTTTTCTCACATGGGACAATGCTCTAATAATGAAGATCATCACACTTCTATTTACTTACAACTCAAGAATTACAACTCGATACTTAGAACAAAATATGACTCTATATGAATGGCTCCGGCAGTGTACTGGAATGTGCAATGAATCAAGAGTGACATGTATGAAAGAATTATGATCGGTGGCTTTGCCACAAATACAATGTCAACTACATGATCATGCAAAGCAATATTACAATGATGAAGCGTGTCATAATAAACGAAACGGTGGAAAGTTGCATGGCAATACATCTCAGAATGGCTATGGAAATGCCATAATAGGTAGGTATGGTGGCTGTTTTGAGAAAGGTATATGGTGGGTTTATGGTACCGGCAAAAGTTGCGCGGTACTAGAGAGGCTAGCAATGGTGGAAGGATGAGAGTGCGTATAATCCATGGACTCAACATTAGTCATAAAGAACTCACATACTTATTGCAAATGTCTATTAGCTATCGAAACAAAGTACTACGCGCATGCTCCTAGGGGGATAGATTGGTAGGAAAAGACCATCGCTCGTCCTCGGCCGTCACTCATAAGAAGACAATCAAAAAATATCTCATGCTCCAACTTTGTTACATAACGGTTCACCATACGTGCATGCTACGGGACTCACAAACCTGCCTGCTAGTATTTCTCAAATTCACAACTACTCACTAGCATGACTCTAATATCATCATATTCATATCTCAAAACAATCATAAAGAATCAAACTTCTCATAGTATTCAATGCACTTTATATGAAAGTTATTATATCCCTCTTGGATGCCCATCATATTAGGACTAAATTTATAACCAAAGCAAACTACAATGCTATTTAGAGACTCTCAAAATGAGTGAAGCATGAGAGTTCAAAAATTTCTTCAAAATAAAACCACCTCCGTGCTCTAAAAGATATAAGTGAAGCACTAGAGCAAACGACAAACTACTCTGAAAGATATAAGTGAAGATCAATGAGTAGTCGAATAATTATGTAACTATGTGATGACTCCTTCTCATAAATAAATTCAGATATTAAGTACCTTATTCAAACAGCAAGAAAAACAAAATAAAATGACATTGCAAGGATAGCACATATCATGTAAAGAAGCAATAACTTAGGCTCAACCAAAACTGACCGATAGTTGGTGAAGAAGAAAGCTGGGATGCCAACCGGGGCATCCCCAAACTTAGATGCTTGAGACTTATTGAAATATTAATTAGGGATGCCTTGGGCACCCCCAAGCTTGAGCTTTTGTGTCTTCTTAATTCCTTTCATATTGCGGTTTTCCTAAATCTTAAAAACTTCATCCACACAAAACTCAACAAGAACTCATGAGATAAGTTAGTATAAATCCATGCTAAACCTTATCATTCTCTACTGTAGCAAATCACTAAAATTATTATTTAACATTGCCTACTAATTGTCTCTGCATATTTAATACTCCTATCCTCAAATAGAATCATTAAACAAGCAAATATATGCAAACAATGCAATCATAACAGCAATATGTCTAAACAGGATAGTCTGTAAAGAATGCAAGAGGAATCATACTTCTTTAACTCCAAAAATTCTGAAAAAGTACCACACTGTATATAATTTGTTTTTGCTCATTTTTTTAAAATTTCAAGATTTTATCATATTCTGACTATTCACAAATATTCAAAACATAACAGCAAACTTTCTGTTTTTAAAACAGCAACATATGGACTTGCAAAATAAGCTTGGTAAAGGCTATATTTGACCTTTTTATTGGAGTAAAAGATGCAAAATATTAATCTAAATAACATAAAGCAAATCCTAATAAAAGAAAATGATGCTCCAAGCAAAACACATATCATGTGGTGAATAAAAATATAGCTCCATGTAAGGTTACCGATGAACGAAGACGAAAGAGGGGATGCCTTCCGGGGCATCCCCAAGCTTAGGCTCTTGGTTGTCCTTGAATATTACCTTGGGGTGCCTTGAGAATCCCCAAGCTTAGGCTCTTTCCACTCCTTATTCCTTAGTCCATCGAATCTTTACCCAAAACTTGAAAACTTCACAACACAAAATTTAACAGAAAACTCGTAAGCTCCGTTAGTGTAAGATAGCAAATCACCACTTAGGTACTGTCAAGACAAGATTCATAATTTTTCTCACATGATGCCTACTGTACCATACCATTTCTACAATTTATATTAATCAATATAAGCCATAGAAACTAGAAAACAAGCAAACTATGCATCAAAAACAGAATCTGTCAAAAACAGAATAGTTTGTAGTAATCTATAACTCTCTAATACTTCTGTAACTCCAAAACTCCCGAGAAATTAGGAAGTCCTAGGCAACTCATTTATTAATCACCTGCAAAAAGAATCAGTATTTTATCGCGCTTCTGTTAAAAATTAAAACTAATCTCCTGGGCGCAAAAGTTTCTGTTTTTCAGCAAGATCAAATCAACTATCACCGCAAGCCATCCCAAAGGTCTTACTTGGCACTTTATTTAAACAAAAGCTATAAAACATGATTACTACAGTAGCATAATCATGTGAACACACAAAAAACAGTAGGTATAAATGTTGGGTTGTCTCCCAACAAGCACTTTTCTTTAATGCCTTTTTAGCTAGGCACGACGATTTCAATGATGCTCACTGTCGGTGTCAAAACCGGCGGATCTCGGGTAGGGGGTCCCGAACTATGCGTCTAAGGCGGATGGTAACAGGAGGCAGGGGACACAATGCTTTACCCAGGTTCGGGCCCTCTTGATGGAGGTAAAACCCTACGTCCTGCTTGATTTATTCTTGATGATATGAGTATTACAAGAGTTGATCTACCACGAGATCGGAGAGGCTAAACCCTAGAAGCTAGCCTATGGTATGATTGTATGTTGTCCTACGGACTAAAACCCTCCAGTTTATATAGACATCGGAGGGGGCTAGGGTTACACAAGGTCGGTTACAAAGGAGGAGATATCCATATCCGCACTGCCTAGCTTGCCTTCCACGCCAAGTAGAGTCCCATCCGGACACGAGACGAAGTCTTCAATCTTGTATCTTCATAGTCTAACAGTCCGGAAAAAAGGATATAGTCCGGCTGTCCAGAGACCCCCTAATCCAGGACTCCCTCAGTAGCCCCTGAACCAGGCTTCAATGATGATGAGTCCGGCGCGCAGTATTGTCTTCGGCATTGCAAGGCGGGTTCCTCCTCCGAATACATCACAGAAGAATTTGAATACAAGGATAGTTTCCGACCCTGCAAAATAAGTTCCACATACCACTGTAGAGAGAATAATATTTCCACAAATCTAATATGCTGACACATTTTGGCAACATGACATTATGCCATGGCCCGGTAATTATTCGAACCGTTTCCTTTAACTAGCCCCGCACACAATGCGAGGCAGTTTCTTGACACGTCTTGTCAAAGCAGAGATCGTGTTCCCCTTATTACGGGATTCTCATCAATACGGGCATGGGTAACCCAACCACACCATCGATTACGGCGCTTGGGGGATAAGCGAGTTTTACCAAGCTAGTGGGGGCGCATAGTTTCGGCCGCCCTTATAAAGGGACAAGGTTTAACCTTTTTCTACCCACGCCTTCTTCCTCCTTGCTCATCCACTCTTGCGCACTCGAGCTCCAACGCCCAAGCCCACATCCTTCCCCTCAACCTTCTCCAATCATGTCCGGAGCGGAAGGCAAATGGATGGCTTCCTCTGTTATGGAGGGACACATGAAGAAGCTGCTTGGAGCCGGATACTTAGCCGCGAATATCGCGCATTGGCTGCCCGCTGTAGGGCAGATCGTCCCTACCCCAGAACCCCATGAGAGGGTAGTTTTCCTCCACCACTTCCTCTGCGGACTGGGGTTTCCCCTTCATCCATTCGTCTGCGGTCTCATGTTCTATTACGGGCTGGACTTCCATGATCTGGCCCCGAACTTCATCCTCAACATTTCAGCGTTCATCGTCGTCTGTGAGGCTTTCCTCCGCATCCGCCCCCACTTCGGCCTATGGCTAAAGACCTTTAATATCAAGCCGAAGGTGGTGGGCGACCAACAAGCAGAATGCGGCGGAGCCATGGTGGGCAAGATGCCCAACGTTATATGGCTTGAGGGCTCCTTCGTGGAGACCATAAAGGGGTGGCAATCGGCCTGGTTCTACATCACCGAGCCGCGCGACACCAAATGGGCGGCAGCCCCCAAGTTTTGATCTGGATTCCCTACACGACTCACTTCCTGGAAAGAGAAGGGCTTGTCGTGGGGTTCATCGGTGGAGCTGGATGGACTCCAGAAATGTATTCGGAGTATGGCAAGCAAGAAGCTCAAGCTTGTCACCATAGTCCAGGTCATGCTCATCCGTTGGATCCTCCCGTGTCAACAACGGGATTTTAACTTGTGGGAGTTCGACTTGGCCCAGCACCAGACTCTAAGCGAGCTCTTCGATACGACGCACAAGGACGTCTGGAGGGTACTGTTCAAGGGTGCCAAGGTCCCTCCCTCTCTCGCTGAGGACCGCGGGCTAAGCGCAAAGCACCTAGCGCGTTCGGTGAGTTCTATGCATCCAGTAGGATATTTATTTCCCCTAGCTTAATCATGTGCGGGGTCTGAGCTCCATACCTTTGACAGGACTGGGTGGAGACGTCGGGGCAGATTAGCTATCCGGCCCCTCTGCCCGAAGACACTGCGGACGCTCTCCTGACGGAGATGCTGACTCTGGCTCCTTACAAGGTGCCAGAGAAGACCAAGAAGGCCAAGGGGACCCAAAAGAGTTCCCGGCGCCAGGTGATATCGGACTCATCGTCCGAGGACTCCTTGGTGCACTCCTCCCATGAAGACGAGGAGGAAGATGAAGACGCTCCCCCTCCAGTCGGGGGAGACAAGAAAAGGAAGGCTGCCCCAACTGGGGGGGCGAAGGGTCCAAGAAGGGAAGGACTCTCCTTCCGGACAGTTCCACCACCGCCGCCGAAGGCGAAGACGAGTGGCTGCCTAGGGCCAAGCCCCTGGCGAAGTCGTGAGTATTCGGATACCAGAGTAGCTCATAGCATTCCTTTGTCACACCGCTTCTCCTAACGCCGAATCGTGCTTATGCAGACGGCCCCAAGCCCGTATCGACGTATCCTCGTCGGACGGCTCCCTGGACTCGTCGGATATGGATAGCGATCCACTTTCGACCGCCACCTCCCCTTGCCCTACGGACAACGTCGAGGTGCTGTCTCAAGAGGCACTGGGTCGAGGGGAGACAGTCCCGGAGGCGCCTCAAGGCGACCTTCCGGACTCCAGGAGCAGAGGGAACAAGGCCCCTGAGGGCTCCGAGTTCGGCCCTCAGCCGAACACCGCGCCAGAACCTCCAGTGGTTCCGGACTCGGGCAGGCGGCCTCCTTCCAAGAGGGGCAAGGCGCCTGTGCCGGTGACCTCTGTCCATCCAGAGGCACCAGCAATCTCCTGGGAGCGCTTCGCAGCGCTTCCATCGACGAGGAGCACCGCACTATTATGAGTGCGGTGGTCCAGAAGGTTCAGTCCGCCAAGAGCGGACTGACTGAAGCCTGTGCCAGCCTTCTAACAGGCTTTGGGGTAAGTTTTTGAACTATAGGAGAAATATTACCGCATAGACAGTAGCCCCTGATGCTCTGTTCAGTGTTCACAAAGAAAAGTCGAACAGAGGATCAAACAATATCGCGGGAGTCTGATATAAGTATGTCAATATGCGTATGCAGGCTTCGCTGCTGGCATCTGCCGCACTGACTGCGGAGGTCGCCGCACTAAAGCAGGACCTTAAAGGGTCCAAGGACGAGCTCGGCCTTGCGAAGAGGCAGCTCGAGGAGAACAAAGGTGAGTAGTACCTAGTCTATGGATATGTATAAAAAGAATGCGATTGCAAAATGACAGGATCATCGTAAATTTGCCAGGGGCCACGACTGAGGTGGCGACCCTGAAGCAAGCGCTATCCGAGGCCGAAAACAAAGCGGCCAAGGAGCGCACCGAGCGGGAAAGGCATGAGGCATGGGTGGACGAGGTGTAGCAAGAGCTCCACGCTCTCGTGACAAAGCATGAGGCGTTGGAGCTTGACTTGAAGACGCGAGAGTCTGAGCTTGCCGCGGCCCTCGAGAGCGCAAAGAGTGCCAAGGCCGAAGCCCAAAAGGCCCTCCAGGAGATTGATGCGATGAAGAAGATAGCGGCGGGTAAGGCATTCTATATGCAAAGCAAGCATGTAAAAGTAAATTACCTATTACTTACCCGAATCCGGAGCTCTCCAGGAGCATTCGCAGATTTGCCGCGCAGCGTGTCGGATGCCGCAATGTTTTACCAGGCCGAGGAGGGAAGCTCAATGGAGAAGTTGTTCTGGGCCCAATATACTGGGACCGAACACCCGGTGCCTATGAGCGACCAGCTAAAGCAGCTGGTCGAGCTACACAAGGCGGCCGAACAGGCTATGAAGGGCTTTATAGTCCGGCTGTCGCCTGGCGACGCCCTTCCGAATAGCTACTTCGACCTGGTGAGGCGGCTTGTGGATGCCTGCCCACGGCTGGAAGTCGTCAAGCGGTCCGTCTGCATCGAAGGTGCACGCCGGGCTTTCGCCCGTGTGAAGGTGCAATGGGCCAAGCTAGACACCGTGAAGCCTATCAAGGAAGGGCCGCCGGAGGGCAAGGAGCATAGCCACCCCGAGATGTACTATGAGGGTGTCCTGAAGGGTGCCCGTCTTGTAGCGGACGAGTGTACGAAAGATATAATATTTGAGTAAACTTGCTCATGTAATCCTGTATTCATGAAAACTTGTTCATATGCGCTATGCAACGCTTGTTTGAATTTAAAATATTACCTTCTATTCGGCTGTTTATCAAATCTGAGAGATGGCTAGTCGTCGGCTTCTGCCCCCACGCCACGAGTGCTGGGGTGTTCGGGATAAACCTGAGCACTCTTGTTCCCATTGTTGGGTCCTTCGAGGGAGGTGCTCAGCACAACAAACAAGGCAATCGAACTATAATGCGTTATCACTCTCACTTAGCCATGGAATTCTATAATTTTAAATTTCGGCGAAGCCCCTAGTATTTGGAAGGCCGAATTCGGGGCGCGATACACGCCTTAAGCCGGACAGGGCCGACTCCTCGCTCTAAGCGGCATAAGCCTTTAGGGACTCGAAACCTCTCGAACAGCGACCAGTCTCTCGCCTTATCATGACAGTCAGTTTTAGCTTTCTCTACTGAGGTGCTTAGCCCAGCAGAACCGGGGCACAATCGCAATAGTTCTCCCAATGCTACCTTAGCCGATATAGCGGAACGTAAGGTACCAAAACATGGGAGCCGGGCAAACCCAACTATTGACCCAAGACATGATTCGGAGCTGATGCATATAATGCTATAAGTTCGGGGTGCCGCACTGTCGAAAGTGTTCGGACTTCTCACGCCATATTATGGGGTATGCTTAAGCCCCTGGCGTATTGGCCGTACCAGAGTGTACGGGTGCTAGATGCAATAATAGTCTTAATGCTATGCATTTTTATTCAAAAAGGGTGCGTTAAAGCAGAATGATACATGTAGTACGATAAGCAAAAAGTAGGACTATCTCCCCTCCAAGGGCAAGCTGAGGAATAGTATTAAAGTAAATATGTCACTCGTTATCGTAATCCACCTGGGAATTCTGTGGTGTGATGTAGCTTTTTGCCTCCTTGGTTGCTGCATCATGTGTTCGGCAGTCATGCTGCCGGACAGGGTTTCCAGAGATTAAGGTCCTAAAAGAGAAAAATAACAAAGCAGGAAGCCCCTAGTGCAGTTTAAGCCGCTTCTTGGAGCGTGCCGTAATCGTGCCCCCTCCCTACTTGTGCCCATGGTATTTTTAATGCGTAATTATGTACGCGTGGCACGAGTTTCGCCGTTTGGCTTGGGACGGGGTGGGGGCCGCATTGCTATGCGAGCTCGGAACGTGCCAGGCGGTCCTGTTGCTGATTACTCCAGGCGCGCTTAAAGGTGTTCGGGTCCTTAATCGCCGAACTAGTGGATTGCCTTAAGAGGCTGCATTGCACTTCCGCTGCGAGGGCCGCAGTGTGCTCCTCCGTTCGGAGAGAGCACTCTGTGTTTCCATTAACTGTAATGACCCCCTGAGGTCCTGTCATCTTGAGCTTGAGGTATGCATAATGCAGTACCGCATTGAATCTTGCAAATACGGTTCGCCCGAGCAGTGCATGATAACCACTGTGGAACGGGACTATATCGAAGATTAACTCTTCGCTTCGGAAGTTATCCGGGGATCCGAAGACCACTTCCAGTGTGACTGAGCATGTGCAATGGGCCTCTAACCTGGTATGACGCCTTTAAAGGTCGTTTTTGTGGGTTTGATCCTTGAGGGGTCTATACCCATTTTGTGCACCGTGTCCTGGTAAAGCAGGTTCAGGCTACTGCCGCCATCCATAAGGACTTGAGTGAGGTGAAATCCGTCAATAATTGGGTCTAAGACCAGTGCGGCGAATCCGCCATGATGGATACTAGTGGGATGGTCCCTGCGATCGAAGGTGATCGGACATGAGGACCATGGGTTGAACTTTGGGGCGACTGGCTCCAACGCATATATGTCCCTGAGCGCACGCTTCCGCTCCCTCTTGGGGATGTGGGTTGCGTATATCATGTTCACCGTCTGCACTTGTGGGGGGAACCTCTTCTGTCCTCCGGTATTCGGCTGCCGGGGCTCCTCCTCGTCATTGCTATGTGGCCCCTTATCTTTGTTTTCGGTAATTAACTTGCCGGCCTGCTTGAACACCCAACAATCCCTATTGGTGTGGTTGGCTGGCTTTTCGGGGGTGCCGTGTATTTGACACGAGCGATCGAGTATACGGTCCAAACTGGACGGGCCCGGAGTGCTTCTTTTGAATGGTTTTTTTCAATGACCGGGTTTAGAGCCTTTGAATCCGGCATTGACTGCCGTATCCTCGGTATTGTCGTTGTTAATGCGGCGCTTATGTTTGTTGCGGCATGACCTGTTACTGCCATCCTTGGTATCCGAAGTACCATGGTTCTTTGATACGTTGTTACTGCGAGCCAGCCAGCTGTCTTCTCCCGCACAAAAGCGGGTCATGAGTGTCGTGAGGGCTGCCATAGATTTCGGCTTTTCCTGACCAAGGTGTTGGGCTAGCCACTCGTCACGGATGTTGTGCTTGAAAGCTGCTAGAGCCTCTGCATCCAGACAGTCGACGATTTGATTTTTCTTTTTTAGGAACCGTGTCCAGAATTGCCTGGCCAATTCCTCTGGCTGCTGAATTATGTGGCTCAAGTCATCGGCATCTGGTGGTCGCACATAAGTGCCCTGAAAGTTGTCGAGGAATGCGGCTTCCAGATCTTCCCAACAGCCAATGGACTCTGCTGGCAAGCTGTTGAGCCAATGCCAAGCTGGTCCTTTAAGTTTGAGTGGGAGGTATTTGATTGCGTGTAGGTCATCACCGCGGGCCATGTGGATGTGCAAGAGGAAATCCTCGATCCATACCGCAGGATCTGTCGTGTCGTCGTATGATTCTATGTTTACGGGTTTGAAACCCTCTGGGATTTGATGATCCATTACTTCATCTGTGAAGCATAAGGGGTGTGTGGCACCTCTGTACTGGGCTATATCGCGACGCAGCTCCAATGAGTCTTGCCCGCTGTATTCGGCCCAACCGGATTTACTTCTACTGTATCCGACGTGACGTTTATCGTCTCGCGTAGTGGCGCGCCCTCATGATCCGTAGATCGATCTTGCATGTTTTGCTTTGTCCTCCAGTACGTCTCGCAGGTCTGGCGTATTTCCCCATGCCTTTTTATTTGAATGGCGTCGGGGTGCAGGCTGAGCTTTTGGCTAGAATGCCTCTCTATCGCGGCCACGAGGTGGCCGATTAGCCGCGTCATATGCTTCTTCCTCCAGTCGGGGTAGCAACCTGCATTTTGGGTATCTCTTGGAGGGGCATTCGAGTTTATATTCCTCGGCCGCGAGGACTTCAGTCCATCTGTCAGCTAGCAGATCTTGATCAGCTTGAAGCTGTTGCTGCTTCTTCTTAAGGCTATTTGCCGTGGCTATAAGCCAGCGCTTGAAGCACTCTTGTTCGACGGGATCCTCTGGCACGACGAATTCGTCATCGTCGAGGCTTGCCTCGTCTTCGGAGGGGGCATGTAATTATCACCCTTCGCCTCTTGATCTGCTGCTCTCTCTGGAGGGCTGGCCTCTCCATCCTCCTGTCCTAGATCGTGCTGGAGGGGATTGTTGCCATCTTCGGCACTATCCGGAGTGTTATTATCTCCTATGCCGGTATCACCATTTTTGCTTTGGCGGGACTTAGAGCGGCGCCGCTGACGTCGGCGCTTGGGTTGCTTCTTAGAGGGGTCATCCTCCGTTGTCTCGGCACCATTGCCTTCTTTGGGTGTGTCCATCATGTATATATCGTATGATGAGGTGGCTTTCCAGTACCCTATAGGCGCTGGTTCCTGTTCGTCTCCTGCGTCATCATCCATACCGTCGATGTCTTCGGAGTCGAAGTCGAGCATGTCGGTCAAATCATCGACAGTGGCAATGAAGTGGGTGGTGGGTGGGCGTCGAATTTCCTCGTCCTCCGCATCCCAATCCTGCCGGTCATAATCCGGCCAGGACTCTCCTGACAAAGAGAGAGACCTTGGTGAATTCAGTATGTCGCCGAAGGGCGAGTGCTGAAAGATATCTGCGGCCGTGAACTCCATGATCGGCGCCCAATCGGATTCGATTGGCAGGGGCGCGGATGGTTCAGAGTTTGGAGGAGAGTCCGACAATGTGGAGTCACGGGCCTCGCGAAGGATAAGGTTGGTGTTCGGCTCGATCGCCGTTGAGGCTGCAGCCTCCGCGGCAGGGTCTAGCCACCCGCCCTCGGCCGGCGCAGTTGGCTTCAAATTGAAGGTCGGAGCGGATGCGGGTGCGGCCTCCAGGGTACTGTTCGGCGGCAGAGCTAAATCATGCCCATCGTGACAGTGTGGCGCACCCGGCAAGGGCTCAAATCCGTCAAAGATCAAGTCTCCGCGGATGTCGGCCATGTAGTTTAAGCTTCCAAACCTGACCTGATGTCCAGGGGCGTAGTTTTCAATCTGCTCCAGATGGCCAAGCGAATTGGCCCGCAGTGCAAAGCTACCGAATACAAAAATCTGTCCGGGGAGAAAAGTCTCACCCTGGACTGCATCGCTATCGATGATCGTAGGATCCATCAAGCCTAACGGCTACGACACAGAGGAGCTCTCAATGAAAGCACCAATGTCGGTGTCAAAACCGGTGGATCTCGGGTAGGGGGTCCCGAACTGTGCGTCTAAGGCGGATGGTAACATGAGGCAGGGGACACAATGTTTTACCCAGGTTCGGGCCCTCTTGATGGAGGTAAAACCCTACGTCCTGCTTGATTTATTCTTGATGATATGAGTATTACAAGAGTTGATCTACCACGAGATCGGAGAGGCTAAACCCTAGAAGCTAGCCTATGGTATGATTGTATGTTGTCCTACGGACTAAAACCCTCCGGTTTATATAGACACCGGAGGGGGCTAGGGTTACACAAGGTCGGTTACAAAGGAGGAGATATCCATATCCGTACTGCCTAGCTTGCCTTCCACGCCAAGTAGAGTCCCATCCGGAATGAGGTCTTCAATCTTGTATCTTCATAGTCTAACAGTCCGACAAAAGGATATAGTCCGGCTGTCCGGAGACCCCCTAATCCAGGACTCCCTCACTCGCATAAAAGATAAGAATTGAAACATAAAGAGAGCATCATGAAGAATATGACTAGCACATTTAAGTCTAACCCACTTCCTATGCATAGGGATTTTGTGAGCAAACAATTTATGGGAACAAGAATCAACTAGCACAGGAAAGCAAAACAAGCATAACTTCAAGATTTTAAGCACATAGAGAGGAAACTTGATATTATTGCAATTCCTACGAGCATATATTCCTCCCTCATAATAATTTTCAGTAGCATAATGAATGAATTCAACAATATAACCATCACATAAAGCATTATTTTCATGATCTACAAGCATAGAATTTTTATTACTCTCTACATAAGCAAATTTCTTCTCATGAATAGTAGTGGGAGCAAACTCAACAAAATCACTATCATGTGAGGCATAATCTAATTGAAAGTTAAAACCATGATGACAAGTTTCATGGATATCATTATTCTTTATAGCATATGTGTCATCACAATAATCATCATAGATAGGAGGGATGCTTTCATCATAATAAATTTGCTCATCAAAACTTGGGGGGCAAAAAATATCATCTTCATCAAACATAGCATCCCCAAACTTGTGGCTTTGCATATCATTAGCATCATGGATATTCAAACAATTCATACTAACAACATTGCAATCATGCTCATCATTCAAAGATTTAGTGCCAAACATTTTAATGCATTCTTCTTCTAACACTTTGGCACAATTATCGGAATCCTTATTTTCACGAAAGACATTAAAAAGATGAAGCATATGAGGCAACCTCAATTCCCATTTTTTGTAGTTTTCTTTTATAGACTAAACTAGTTCGGTTGCAAGATCTAAAGATATACCTTCAAGCGCTAACCTCCCCGGCAACGGCGCCAGAAAAGAGCTTGATGTCTACTACACAACCTTCTTCTTGTAGACGTTGTTGGGCCTCCAAGTGCAGAGGTTTGTAGGACAATAGCAATTTCCCTCAAGTGGATGACCTAAGGTTTATCAATCCGTGGGAGGCGTATGATGAAGATGGTCTCTCTCAAACAACCCTGCAACCAAATAACAAAGAGTCTCTTGTGTCCCCAACACACCCAATATAATGGTAAATTGTATAGGTGCACTAGTTCGACAAAGAGATGGTGATACAAGTGCAATCTGGATGGTAGATATAGGTTTTTGTAATATGAAAATATAAAAAACAGCAAGGTAACTAATGATAAAAGTGACCGAAAACGGTATTGCAATGCGTTGAAACAAGGCCTAAAGTTCATACTTTCACTAGTGCAAGTTCTCTCAACAATAATAACATAATTAGATCATATAACAATCCCTCAACATGCAACAAAGAGTCACTCCAAATTCACTAATAGCGGAGAGCAAACGAAGAGATTATTGTAGGGTGCGAAACCACCTCAAAGTTATTCTTTCCGATCAATCCATTGGGCTATTCCTATAAGTGTCACAAACATCCCTAGAGTTCATAGTAAAATAACACCTTAAGACACAAATCAACCAAAACCCTAATGTCATCTAGATACTCCAATGTCACCTCAAGTATCTGTGGATATGATTATACGATATGCATCACACAATCTCAGATTCATCTATTCAACCAACACAAAGAACTTCAAACAGTGCCTCAAAGTTTCTACCGGAAAGTCAAGACGAAAACGTGTGCCAACCCCTATGCATAAGTTCACAAGGTTACAGAACTCGCAAGTTGATCACCAAAACATACATCAAGTGGATCACGTGAATATCCCATTGTTACCACAGATAAACACATGCAAGACATACATCAAGTGTTCTCAAATCCTTAAAGACTCAATCTGATAAGATAACTTCAAAGGGAAAAATCAATTCATCACAAGGAGATAGAGGGGGAGAAACATCATAAGATCCAACTATAATAGCAAAGCTCGTGGTACATCAAGATCGTGCCATATCAAGAACATGAGAGAGAGAGAGAGAGATCAAACACATAGCTACTGGTACATACCCTCAACCCCAAGGGTGAACTACTCCCTCCTCATCATGGAGAGCGCCGGGATGATGAAGATGCTACTGGTGACGGATCCCCCCCCCCTCTGGCAGGGTGCCGAAACAGGGTCCCGATTGTTTTTTGGTGGCTACAGAGGCTTGCGGCGGCGGAACTCCCGATCTAGGTTCTTTTCGGGGGTTTCTGTATTTATAGGAATTTTTGGCGTCGGTCTCACGTCAGGGGGGTGTTGGGGAACGTAGTAATTTCAAAAAAAATTCCTACGCACACGCAAGATCATGGTGATGCATAACAACAAGAGGGGAGAGTGTGATCTACGTACCCTTGTAGACCGACAGCGGAAGCATTAGCACAACGCGGTTGATGTAGTCGTACGTCTTCACGGCCCGACCGATCAAGCACCAAAACTACGGCACCTCCGAGTTCTAGCACACGTTCAGCTCGATGACGATCCCCGGACTTCGATCCAGCAAAGTGTCGGGGAAGAGTTCCGTCAGCACGACGGCGTGGTGATGATCTTGATGTACTAGCGTCGTAGGGCTTCGCCTAAGCACCGCTACAATATTATCAAGCATTATGGTGGAAGGGGGCACCGCACACGGCTAAGAATATGATCACGTGGATGAACTTGTGTGTCTAGGGGTGCCCCCTGCCCCAGTATATAAAGCAGTAGGGGGAGGTGCGGCCGGCCAGGAGGAGGGTGCGCCAGGAGGAGTCCTACTCCCACCGGGAGTAGGATTCCCCCCCTTTCCTAGTTGGAATAGGATTCGGGAGGGGGAAAGAGGAGAGAGAGAAGGAAGGGGGGGCGCCGCCCCCCTCTCCTTGTCCTATTTGGACTAGGGGGAGGGGCGCGCGGCCCAGCCCTGGCCACCTCTCCTCTCTTTGACTAAAGCCCACTAAGGCCCATATACCTCCCGGGGGGTTCTGGTAACCTCCCGGTACTCCGGTAAAATCCCGATTTCACACGGAACACTTCCGATATCCAAATATAGGCTTCCAATATATCAATCTTTATGTCTCGACCATTTCGAGACTCCTCATCATGTCCGTGATCACATTCGGGACTCTGAACAAACTTCGGTACATCAAAATGCATAAACTCATAATATAACTGTCGTCAAAACCTTAAGCGTGCGGACCCTACGGGTTCGAGAACAATGTAGACATGACTGAGACACGTCTCCGGTCAATAACCAATAGCGGAACCTGGATGCTCATATTGGCTCCCACATATTCTACAAAGATCTTTATCGGTCAGACCGCATAACAACATACGTTGTTCCCTTTGTCATCGGTATGTTACTTGCCCGAGATTCGATCGTCGGTATCTCAATACCTAGTTCAATCTCGTTACCGGAAGTCTCTTTACTCGTTTCGTAATACATCATCTTGCAACTAACTCATTAGTTTTAATGCTTGCAAGGCTTATGTGATGTGCATTACCGAGAGGGCCCAAAGATACCTCTCCGACAATCGAAGTGACAAATCCTAATCTCGAAATACGCCAACCCAACATGTACCTTTGGAGACACCTGTAGAGATCCTTTATAATCACCCAGTTACATTGTGACGTTCGGTAGCACACAAAGTGTTCCTCTGGCAAACGGGAGTTGCATAATCTCATAGTCATAGGAACATGTATAATTCATGAAGAAAGCAATAGCAACATACTAAACGATCGGGTGCTAAGCTAATGGAATGGGTCATGTCAATCACATCATTCTCCTAATAATGTGATCCCATTAATCAAATGACAACACATGTCTATGGTTAGGAAACATAACCATCTTCGATTAATGAGCTAGTCAAGTAGAGGCATACTAGTGACGTTTGGTTTGTCTATCTATGTATTCACATAAGTATTATGTTTCCGGATAATACAATTCTAGCATGAATAATAAACATTTATCATGATATAAGGAAATAAAATAATAACATTATTATTGCCTCTAGGGCATATTTCCTTCAGTCTCCCACTTGCACTAGAGTCAATAATCTAGATTACACAGTAATGATTCTAACACCCATGGAGCTTTGGTGCTGATCATGTTTTGCTCGTGGAAGAGGCTTAGTCAACGAGTCTGCTATATTCAGATCCGTATGTATCTTGCAAATCTCTATGTCTCCCACCTGGACTAGATCCTGGATGGAATTGAAGCATCTCTTGATGTGCTTGGTTCTCTTGTGAAATCTGGATTCCTTTGCCAAGGCAATTGCACCAGTATTGTCACAAAAGATTTTCATTGGACCCGATGCACTAGGTATGACACCTAGATCAGATATGAACTCCTTCATCCAGACTCCTTCGTTTGCTGCTTCCGAAGCAGCTATGTACTCCGCTTCACATGTAGATCCCACCACAACGCTTTGTTTAGAACTACACCAACTGACAGCTCCACCATTTAATGTAAACACATATCTGGTTTGCGATTTAGAATCGCCCGGATCAGTGTCAAAGCTTGCATCAACGTAACCATTTACGATGAGCTCTTTGTCACCTCCATATATGAGAAACATATCCTTAGTCCTTTTCAGGTATTTCAGGATGTTCTTGACCACTGTCCAGTGATCCACTCCTGGATTACTTTGGTACCTCCCTGCTAGACTTATAGTAAGACACACATCAGGTCTGGTACACAGCATTGCATACATGATAGAGCCTATGGCTGAAGCATAGGGAACATCTTTCATTTTCTCTCTATCTTCTGCATTGGTCGGGGATTGAGTCTTACTCAATTTCACACCTTGTAACACATGCAAGAATCCTTTCTTTGCTTGATCCATTTTGAACTTCTTCAAAACTTTGTCAAGGTATGTGCTTTGTGAAAGTCCAATTAAGCGTCTTGATCTATCTCTATAGATCTTAATGCCCAATATGTAAGCAGCTTCACCGAGGTCTTTCATTGAAAAACTCTTATTCAAGTATCCTTTTATGCTATCCAGAAATTCTATATCATTTCCGATTAGCAATATGTCATCTACATATAATATCAGAAATGCTACAGAGCTCCCACTCACTTTCTTGTAAATACAGGCTTATCCAAAAGTCTGTACAAAACCAAATGCTTTGATCACATTATCAAAGCGTTTATTCCAACTCCGAGAGGCTTGCACCAGTCCATAAATGGATCGCTGGAGCTTGCACACTTTGTTAGGTCCCTTTGGATCGACAAAACCTTCCGGCCGCATCATATACAACTCTTCTTGCAGAAATCCATTCAGGAATGCAGTTTTGACATCCATTTGCCAAATTTCATAATCATAAAATGCGGCAATTGCTAACATGATTCAGACAGACTTAAGCATCGCTACGGGTGAGAAGGTCTCATCGTAGTCAATACCTTGAACTTGCCGAAAACCTTTTGCGACAAGTCGAGCTTTGTAGACAGTAATATTACCGTCAGCGTCAGTCTTCTTCTTGAAGATCCATTTATTCTCAATTGCTTGCCGATTATTGGGCAAGTCAACCAAAGTCCATACTTTGTTCTCATACATGGATCCCATCTCAGATTTCATGGCTTCAAGCCATTTTGCGGAATCTGGGCTCACCATCGCTTCTTCATAGTTCGTAGGTTCATCATGATCTAGTAGCATGACTTCCAGAACAGGATTACCATACCACTCTGGCGCGGATCTTACTCTGGTTGATCTACGAGGTTCAGTAGTATCTTGTTCTGAAGTTTCATGATCATTATCATTAGCTTCCTCACTAATTGGTGTAGGTGTCACAGAAACTGGTTTCTGTGATGTACTACTTTCCAATAAGGGAGCATGTATAGTTACCTCGTCAAGTTCTACTTTCCTCCCGCTCACTTCTTTCGAGAGAAACTCCTTCTCTAGAAAGTTCCCGAATTTAGCAAGAAAAGTCTTGCCTTCGGATCTGTGATAGAAGGTATATCCAATAGTTTCCTTTGGATATCCTATGAAGACACATTTCTCCGATTTGGGTTCGAGCTTATCAGGTTGAAGTTTTTTCACATAAGCATCGCAGCCCCAAACTTTCAGAAACGACAACTTTGGTTTCTTGCCAAACCACAGTTCATATGGCGTCGTCTCAACAGATTTTGATGGTGCCCTATTTAACGTGAATGCGGCCGTCTCTAGAGCATATCCCCAAAACGATAGCGGTAAATCAGTAAGAGACATCATAGATCGCACAATATCTAGTAAAGTACGATTATGACGTTCGGACACACCATTACGCTGTGGTGTTCCGGGTGGCGTGAGTTGCGAAATTATTCCACATTGTTTTAAATGTACACCAAACTCATAACTCAAATATTCTCCTCCACGATCAGATCGTAGGAATTTTATTTTCTTGTTACGATGATTTTCAACTTCACTCTGAAATTCTTTGAAATTTTCAAATGTTTCAGACTTATGTTTCATTAAGTAGATATACCCATATCTGCTTAAGTCATCTGTGAAGGTGAGAAAATAATGATATCCGCCACGAGCCTCAACATTCATCGGACCACATACATCTGTATGTATGATTTCCAATAAATCTGTTGCTCTCTCCATAGTACCGGAGAACGGTGTTTTTGTCATCTTACCCATAAGGCACGGTTCGCAAGTACCAAGTGATTCATAATCAAGTGGTTCCAAAAGCCCATCAGTATGGAGTTTCTTCATGCGCTTTATACCGATATGACCCAAACGACAGTGCCATAAATAAGTTGCACTATCATTATTAACTCTGCATCTTTTGGTTTCAACACTATGAATATGTGTGTCACTACTATCGAGATTTAATAAGAATAGACCACTCTTTAAGGGTGCATGACCATAAAAGATATTACTCATGTAAATAGAACAACCATTATTCTTTGATTTAAATGAATAACCGTCTCGCATCAAACAAGATCCAGATATAATGTTCATGCTTAACGCTGGCACCAAATAACAATTATTTAGGTCTAATACTAATCCCGAAGGTAGATGTAGAGGTAGCGTGCCGACTGCGATCACATCAACTTTGGAACCATTTCCCACGCGCATCGTCACCTCGTCCTTAGCCAATCTTCGCTTAATCCGTAGTCCCTGTTTCGAGTTGCAAATATTAGCAACAGAACCAGTATCAAATACCCAGGTGCTACTGCGAGCATTAGTAAGGTACACATCAATAACATGTATATCACAGATACCTTTGTTCACCTTGCCATCCTTCTTATCCGCCAAATACTTGGGGCAGTTCCGCTTCCAGTGACCAGTCTGCTTGCAGTAGAAGCACTCAGTTTCAGGCTTAGGTCCAGGTTTGGGTTTCTTCTCTTGAGTAGCAACTTGCTTGCTGTTCTTTTTGAAGTTCCCCTTCTTCTTCCCTTTGCCCTTTTTCTTGAAACTAGTGGTCTTGTTGACCATCAACACTTGAGCTCCTTCTTGATTTCTACCTCCGCAGCTTTCAGTATTGCGAAGAGCTCGGGAATAGTCTTATTCATCCCTTGCATATTATAGTTCATCACGAAGCTCTTGTAGCTTGGTGGTAGTGATTGGAGAATTCTGTCAATGACGCAATCATCTGGAAGATTAACTCCCAATTGAATCAAGTGATTATTATACCCAGACATTTTGAGTATATGCTCACTGACAGAACTGTTCTCCTCCATCTTGCAGCTATAGAACTTATTGGAGACTTCATATCTCTCAATCCGGGCATTTGCTTGAAATATTAACTTCAACTGCTGGAACATCTCATATGCTCCATGACGTTCAAAACGTCATTGAAGTCCCGATTCTAAGCCGTAAAGCATGGCACACTGAACTATCGAGTAGTCATCAGCTTTGCTCTGCCAGACGTTCATAACATCTGGTGTTGCTCCAGCAGCAGGCCTGGCACCCAGCGGTGCTTCCAGGACGTAATTCTTCTGTGCAGCAATGAGGATAATCCTCAAGTTACGGACCCAGTCCGTGTAATTGCTACCATCATCTTTCAACTTTGCTTTCTCAAGGAACGCATTAAAATTCAACGGAACAACAGCACGGGCCATCTATCTACAATCAAACATAAACAAGCAAGATACTATCAGGTACTAAGTTTCATGATAAATTTAGGTTCAATTAATCATATTACTTAAAGAACTCCCACTTAGATAGACATCCCTCTAATCCTCTAAGTGATTACGTGATCGAAATCAACTAAACCATGTCCGATCATCACGTGAGATGGAGTAGTTTCATTGGTGAACATCACTATGTTGATCATATCTACTATATGATTCACGCTCGACCTTTCGGTCTCCGTGTTCCGAGGCCATATCTGTATATGCTTGGCTCGTCAAGTATAACCTGAGTATTCTGCGTGTGCAACTGTTTTGCACCCGTTGTATTTGAACGTAGAGCCTATCACACCCGATCATCACGTGGTATCTCAGCACGAAGAACTTTCGCAACGGTGCATACTCAGGGAGAACACTTCTTGATAATTAGTGAGAGATCATCTTATAATTCTACCGTCAATCAAAGCAAGATAATATGCATAAAAGATAAACATCACATGCAATCAATATAAGTGATATGATATGGCCATCATCATCTTGTGCTTGTGATCTCCATCTTCGAAGCACCGTCGTGATCACCATCGTCACCGGCGCGACACCTTGATCTCCATCGTAGCATCGTTGTCGTCTCGCCAATCTTATGCTTCCACGACTATCGCTGCCGCTTAGTGATAAAGTAAAGCATTACAGCACAATTGCATTGCATACAATAAAGCGACAACCATATGGCTCCTGCCAGTTGCCGATAACTCGGTTACAAAACATGATCATCTCATACAATAAAATTTAGCATCATGTCTTGACCATATCACATCACAACATGCCCTGCAAAAACAAGTTAGACATCCTCTACTTTGTTGTTGCAAGTTTTACGTGGCTGCTACGGGCTTAAGCAAGAACCAATCTTACCTACGCATCAAAACCACAACGATAGTTTGTCAAGTTGGTGCTGTTTTAACCTTCGCAAGGACCGGGCGTAGCCATACTCGGTTCAACTAAAGTTGGAAAAACTGTCACCCGCTAGCCACCTTTGTGCAAAGCACGTCGGGAGAACCGTTCTCGTGTAAGCGTACGCGTAATGTCGGTCCGGGCCGCTTCGTCCAACAATACCGCCGAACCAAAGTATGACATGTTGGTAAGCAGTATGACTTATATCGCCCACAACTCACTTGTGTTCTACTCGTGCATATAACATCAACACATAAAACCTAGGCTCGGATGCCATTGTTGGGGAACGTAGTAATTTCAAAAAAATTCCTACGCACACGCAAGATCATGGTGATGCATAGCAACGAGAGGGGAGAGTGTGATCTACGTACCCTTGTAGACCGACAGCGGAAGCGTTAGCATAACGCGGTTGATGTAGTCGTACGTCTTCATGGCCCGACCGATCAAGCACCGAAACTACGGCACCTCCGAGTTCTAGCACACGTTCAGCTCGATGACGATCCCCGGACTCCGATCCAGCAAAGTGTCGGGGAAGAGTTCCGTCAGCACGACGGCATGGTGACGATCTTGATGTACTACCGTCGCAGGGCTTCGCCTAAGCACCGCTATAATATTATCGAGGATTATGGTGGAAGGGGGCACCGCACACAGCTAAGAATATGATCACGTGGATCAACTTGTGTGTCTAGGGGTGCCCCCTGCCCCCGTATATAAAGGAGCAGGGGGAGGTGCGGCCGGCCAGGAGGAGGGCGCTCCAGGAGGAGTCCTACTCCCACCGGGAGTAGGATTCCCCCCTTTCCTAGTTGGAATAGGATTCGGGAGGGGGAAAGAGGAGAGAGAGAAGGAAGGGGGGCGCCGCCCCCCTCTCCTTGTCCTATTCGGACTAGGGGGGGAGGGGCGCGCGGCCCAGCCCTGGCCACCTCTCCTCTCTTCCACTAAAGCCCACTAAGGCCCATATACCTCCCGGGGGGTTCCGGTAACCTCCCGGTACTCCGGTAAAATTCCGATTTCACCCGGAACACTTCCGATATCCAAATATAGGCTTCCAATATATCAATCCTTATGTCTCGACCATTTCGAGACTCCTCGTCATGTCCGTGATCACATCCGGGACTCTGAACAAACTTCGGTACATCAAAATGCATAAACTCATAATATAACTGTCATCAAAACCTTAAGCGTGCGGACCCTACGGGTTCGAGAACAATGTAGACATGACCGAGACACGTCTCCGGTCAATAACCAATAGCGGAACCTGGATGCTCATATTGGCTCCCACATATTCTACAAAGATCTTTATCGGTCAGACCGCATAACAACATACGTTGTTCCCTTTGTCATCGGTATGTTACTTGCCCGAGATTCGATCGTCGGTATCTCAATACCTAGTTCAATCTCGTTACCGACAAGTCTCTTTACTCGTTTCGTAATACATCATCCTGCAACTAACTCATTAGTTGTAATGCTTGCAAGGCTTATGTGATGTGCATTACCGAGAGGGCCCAGAGATACCTCTCCGACAATCGGAGTGACAAATCCTAATCTCGAAATACGCCAACCCAACATGTACCTTTGGAGACACCTGTAGAGCTCCTTTATAATCACCCAGTTACGTTGTGACGTTTGGTAGCACACAAAGTGTTCCTCCGGCAAACGGGAGTTGCATAATCTCATAGTCATAGGAACATGCATAAGTCATGAAGAAAGCAATAGCAACATACTAAACGATCGGGTGCTAAGCTAATGGAATGGGTCATGTCAATCACATCATTCTCCTAATGATGTGATCACATTAATCAAATGACAACACATGTCTATGGTTAGGAAACATAACCATCTTCGATTAACGAGCTAGTCAAGTAGAGGCATACTAGTGACGTTTGGTTTGTCTATGTATTCACATAAGTATTATGTTTCCGGATAATACAATTTTAGCATGAATAATAAACATTTATCATGATATAAGGAAATAAAATAATAACATTATTATTGCCTCTAGGGCATATTTCCTTCAGGGGGGTCTCCGAGTCGTCCACGAGATAGGGGGACGCGCCCAGGGGGTAGGGCACGCCCTCCAGCCTCGTGGATGGCTCAGGACTCTTCTGACCTAACTCTTTTACTCCGGGGGGCTTCTTTTGGTCCATAAAAATCATCAAAAATTGGCACGTGAATTGGACTCCATTTGGTATTCCTTTTCTGTAAAACTCAAAAATAAGGAAAAAACAGAAACTGACACTGGGCTCTAGGTTAATAGGTTAGTCCCAAAAATCATATAAAATAGTATATAAATGCATATAAAACATCCAAGATAAATAATGTAATAGCATTGAACAATAAAAAATTATAGATACGTTGGAGACGTATCAATCTACAACTTGGAAGAAATACAAACTTGAACTTTTCTAAGAAAGCATATGGGAGATCCGGTTTCATTGTCCACCTGGGATGCAAAAACAGTTCCTTCTGATTCAGGTATGTTTAGTTGTACAAGACATGTATATGTATGCTGGACATGCTTTTCTTGAATCCATAATACTTTGACTTGCATATCATTTATTTTTTCTGTTGTTGCGAATCATAAATTACAGTATATAAGTACATCACGATGTTCACATTGTTCGAAGTGTATAATTATTGTCTTCATATTACAACTTTTGGATGTCAGATGTAATTATGCTTTTGTAAATATTAAAATGGTGCATACACATGTGTTTTCTTATGCTTGTCAACTTGTGCCGGAAACAATATAATTGTTGTATTTCATTCTGTCGCCTTTTGGTCAATGATCATTTTGATGTGTTTGGAATGCTGGAGGTGCACTGGAATTTTGTAGATTTCAGCTTTGTTGGTACCATTTGCTCTTTCTTTATTCTTATGTATATATTACTGGGAAGATATTAGTGCGTTGCTAAGTGTACCACATTAATTCTCTAGAGTACTGATAAATTAATAATTGATCCGCACATGCTGGGTTAGCCGTTCCAATGTGCGAGAGGGATTCGCCAATCGCCGCACGTTTGATGTACATGACCTGGGAAAACCCTGGACGCCAATCCCCTCTTGTCTGTGGTGAAGATGGTTGAACCGGAGCAGATCAGTTGTTGCATATTTTTATACCACTCAATCCATATGTTTCATCATCTGTAGAACACCAGAGAAGGGATATGTTGTTGTGCATGAGGTATTAATAAAGTTTTCTTTGTTCTGGTGGATTTGGTGCGTTGGGTTGCCATGTATGATAAATATATTTTCCTTAGATTGCTCTTGTGTTTTTTTGTTATCTCTAAATTACATGCAAGACACAAGACTTAAGATAAGATTATCTTATCAACTGAGCCACACCTCTACCTTCAATATATGCATGCTTGCTGAAAATACATGCATTTTGCTATAAATTATGCAGGTACCGGCCGGCTCGTATGATCCTTGTAGCAAACGTTACGTACATGGGTACCTCAATCATGTGGCGGATCTAGAATTTGACCATCGTGGGGTCAACATTACAAAGGGTGGCAGTTTTTTTTTGTCAGAACACATTGCAAAAAATTAATAAAGTACTGAATATGCATATGAATGCAGTAATAAAAAAATTCTGCAAATTGTATG